>NW_027363339.1:0-600000 GCF_046119375.1 Phyllobates terribilis
CCGACCAGATACAGGACGGGATGGGCCAGAGACAGGACGGAATGTGCTAGAGACATTAAGGGACAGGCCATAGACAGGACGGGTTGGGCCAGAGACAGGATGCGACGGGCCAGAAACGTGACGAGCCAGATATTGGACGGTATGGGCCAGATATGGGACAGCCCAGATTCATGACGGGACGGGCCAGATTTAGGACGGTACGGACCAGATACGGGACGGGACGGGCCAGATACGGGACGTGTCAGATGCGGGATGGGCCACATACGGGACAGGCCAGATACAGGACGGGCCAGATACGGGACAGGCCGGGCCAGGGATAGGATGTGCCAGATACGGGACAGGCCAGATATTGAACGGGCCAGATACTGGACGGGATGGGCCAGATTCATGGCAGGCCAAATACGGGACGAGACGGGCCAGAGCTGGGCCAGAGACAGGAAGGGATGGGCCAGAGTTAGGACGGGACGGGCCAAAGACTGGACGGGACGGGCTAGAGACGGGACGGGCAAGAGACAGGATTGGACAGGCCAGAGGTAGCACCGGACGGGCCATAGACTGGACGGGACATACCAGAGACAGGACGATATGGGAAGGGACTGGCCAGATACAGGAAGGGACAGGCCAGATACGGGACAGGACAGGCCAGATACGGGGCGGGCCAGATACGAGACGGCACGGGCCAGATATAGGACGGGACGAGGCAGCGATAGGATGGGACGGGCCAGAAACAGGACGGGACGAGCTATACATTATGGGACGGGAAATAGACAGGAGGGGTCGGACCAGAGACGGTACGGGACGTGCCAGAAACAGGACGGGACAAGCTATACATTATGGGACGGGCCATAGACAGGACAGGACGGGCCAGAGACAACACGGAACGGGACAGATACAGGAAAAGACGGGCCAAAGACAGTACCGGACAGGCCAGATACAGGACGGTACGGGCCAAATAGTGCGCAGCCAGCATTGGTGGGTAAGTCGACGGTCTTGCATGGTGTGAGATGGGAAGCCATGCCAGCACGCCGCCATGGATGTTACAATTAAGTAGTGTAGGTCAGGTGTAGAGAAAATGGAGGTTTTTCAAATAAATATTACAACTATTGTTTAATAGGCAAACATCACATGTAGAGTTTGCATGATATACCTTCCTGGTACTTTATCTAAATTAGAAGCAAATTGTTTGAAGATTACTTCTACCTAAATGGCAGAAAATGCACCTATCTTGGTGATGGATAGGACAGCTTAAGGGGACATGGAGGAGGCTGTTTTTTGATAGGTGTAATTTAAACATTTTGCTAATAATTTATGGAAAGTATTATATTTTTCTAACTTTTGAACTCACCTTAATTTAAAACACACCCCAGGTTAAATTTCCTGGAGGTGTAAATTTGTGGAAGATTTGATAATACTACCTTTAATGAGATGGACCAGATACGTGATGGGATGGGCCAGATGCAGGACAGGCCAGAGACAGGACCGGAAGGGACGTGCCTGAGAAAGGACGGGATGGGCCAGAGACAGGGCGACCAGATACAGGACGGGACGGTCCAGATACAGGACGGGCCAGGGACGGGACGGACCAGAGCAGGACGGGACTGGCCAGAGGCAGGACAGGACCGGTCAGGCCAGAGACAGGACGGGACGGGCCAGATACAGGAAGGGACGGGCCAGGTACATGACGGGATGGGCCAGAAACTTGATGAGCCAGATATGGGACGGTATGGGCCAGATATGGGACCGCCCAGATACATGACGGGATGGGCCAGATACAGGACGGTACTTACCAGATACGGGACTTGACGGGCCAGATACGAAACGGGTCAGATGCGGGACGGGCCAGATACAGGACAGGCAGGGCCAGGGACAAGACGTGCCAGATACGGGACAGGCCAGATATGGAACGGGACAGATACTGGACGGGATGGGCCAGATACAGGGCGGGCCAGATACGGGACCAGACGGGCCAGAGCTGCGCCAGAGACAGGAATGGATGGGCCAGAGACAGGACAGGACGGGCCAAAGACTGGACGGGAAGGGCCAGAGTTGGGACGGGGCGAGGCAGAGATAGGACGGGATGGACCAGAAACAGGACGGGACGAGCTATCCATTATGGGACGGGAAATAGACGGGACGGGCCAGAGACGGTACGCGACGGGCCAGATACAGGACAGGACGAGCCAGAGACAGTACGGGAAGGGCCAGATACAGTACGGGACAGGCCAGATACAAGACGGAACGGGCCAAATAGTGCGCAGCCTGCATTGGTGGGTAAGTCGGCGGTCTTGCATGATGTGAGATGGGAAGCCATGCCAGCATGCCGCCATGGATGTTACAATTAAGTAGTGTAGGTCAGGGGTAGAGAAAATGGAAGTTTTGCAAATAAATATTACAACTATTGTTTAATAGGCAAACATCACATGTAGAGTTTGCATGATATACCTTCCTAGTACTTTATCTAAATTAGAAGCAAATTGTTTGAAGATTACTTCTACCTAAATGGCAGAAAATGCACCTATCTTGGTGATGGATAGGACAGCTTGAGGGGATATGGAGGAGGCTGTTTTTTGGATAGGTGTCATTTAAATATTTTGCTAATAATTTATGGAAAGTATCATATTTTTCTAATTATTGAACTCACCTTAATTTAAAACACACCCCAGGTTAAAGTTCCTTTATGTGTAAATTTGTGGAGGATTTGATAATACTAATAATACTACCTTTAATGGGATGGGCCAGATACAGGACAGGCCAGGCCAGATACAAAATGGGCCAGATAAAGGACGGGCCAGAGACAGGACCGGACGGGACACGCCAGAGACAGGACGAGATGGGCCAGAGACAGTACGGGACGGGCCAAAGACAGGATGAGACTGGCCGGAGATAGGACGGACCGAGGCGTGCCAGAGACAGGACGGGACGGGCTAGAGACAGGGCGACCAGATACAGGATACAGGACGGTCCAGGAACGGGACGGGCCAGAGCAGGACGGGACTGGCCAGAGGCAGGACAGGACCGGCAAGAGAGGACGGGTCGGGCAAGAGACAGGATTGGACAGGACAGAACGGGATGGACCAGAGACGTGACGGGATGGGCCAGAGACAGGATGAGATGGGAAGGGATTGGCCAGATACAAGAAGGGACAGGCCAGATACGGGACAGGAAAGGCCACATGCGGGACGGGCCAGATACCAGATGGGACGGGCCAGATACTGGACGGGACGAGCTATACATTATGGGACGGTCCAGATACAGGAAAAGAGGGGCCAGAGACAGGAGGGGATGCCCCAGATACAGTACGGGACAAGCCAGATACAGGACGGTACAGGCCAAATATGGGACGGGCCAGATACAAGACGACATGGGCCTGATACGGGACGGGCCAGATATGGGACAGGACAGGCTAGATATGGGATGTGCCATGGACAGGATGGGATGGGCCAGATACGAGATGGCCAGATACGGGACGGGCCAGATACTGAATGGGCCTGGCCACATTTAGGTCGGGCCAGATAGGGACTGGTTGGGTCAGATACGGGACAGGACGTTCCAGAGACGAGAAGGGATGAGGCGGGCCAGATACGGGATGAGATAGCCAGATACGGGATAGGATGGTCAGATACGGGACTAAACGGGTCAGATATGGGACTGGACGGACCAGATACGGGACGGGGCGGGTTAGACATTACAGGACGGGCCATAGACAGGATGCGAGGGGCCAGGGACGGGCCAGAGACGGGACGGGTCAGATACAGGACTGGGGACACATTTGGAATGCGTGCACTTTTCCTTTAAGAATCAGGAAGTGCTGCCGCTACCGCCATCAACAAGCAGCCAAGACACATGCACTCAGCCAGCATAGGAACATAGTGCGTAGCCTGCATTGGTGGGTAAGTCGGCGGTCTTGCATGGTGTGAGATGGGAAGCCATGCCAGCACACCGCCAGGGATGTTACAATTAAGTAGTATAGGTCAGGTGTAGAGAAAATGGAAGTTTTGCAAATAAATATTACAACTATTATTTATTAGGCAAACGTCACATGTAGAGTTTGCATGATATACCTTCCTAGTACTTTATCTAAATTAGAAGCAAATTGAAGATTACTTCTACCTAAATGGCAGAAAATGCACCTATCTTGGTGATGGATAGGACAGCTTGAGGGGATATGGAGGAGGCTGTTTTTTGATAGGTGTCATTTAAACATTTTGCTAATAATTTATGGAAAGTATCATATTTTTCTAACTATTGAACTCACCTTAATTTAAAACACACCCCAGGTTAAATTTCCTGGAGGTGTAAGTTTGTGGAGGATTTGATAATACTACCTTTAATGGGATGGGCCAGATACAGGACGGGACAGGCCAGATACGTGATGGGATGGGCCAGATACAGGACGGGCCAGATACAGGACGGGCCAGAGACAGAACCAGACAGGATGTGCCTGAGAAAGGATGGGACGGGCCAGAGACGGGGTGACCAGATACAGGACGGGACGGTCCAGATACAGGATGGGCCAGGGACGGGACGCACCAGAGCAGGACGGGACTGGCCAGAGGCAGGACAGGACCGGTCAGGCCAGAGAAAGGACGGGACGGGCCAGATACAGGAAGGCACGGGCCAGATACGGGACGGGCCAGATTCAAGACGGGATGGGTCAGAGACAGGACAGGATAGGACAGGCCATATACAGGAAGGGACGGGCCAGATACGGGACGGGCTAGATTCAGGACGGGACTGGCCAGATACAGGACGGGATGGGCCAGAGACAGGACGGAATGTGCTAGAGACATTACGGGACGGGCCATAGACAGGACGGGTTGGGCCACAGACAGGATAGGATGGGCCAGATACCTGACGGGATGGGCCAGAAACGTGACGAGCCAGATATGGGACAGCCCAGATACATGAAGGGACGGGCCATATACAGGACGGTACGGACCAGATAGCGGACGGGACGGGCCAGATATGGGACGGGTCAGATGCGGGATGGGCCAGATACGGGACAGGCCAGATACAGGACTGGCCAGATACGGGACAGGCCGGGCCAGGGACAGGACGTGCCAGATACGGGACAGGCCAGATATGGAACGGGCCAGATACTGGACGGGATGGGCCAGAGACAGGACAGGACGGGCCAGAGATGGGACGGGCAAGAGACAGGATTGGACAGACCAGAGATAGCACCGGACGGGCCAGAGATAGGACGGGACAGGCCATGGACAGGACTAGATGGGAAGGGACTGGCCAGATACAGGAAGGGACAGCCAGATACGGGACAGGACAGGCCAGATGCGGGACGGGCCAGATACGAGAGGGGACACGCGAGAAATAGGACGGGACAAGGCAGAGATAGGATGGCACGGGCCAGAAACAGGACGGGACGAGCTATACATTATGGGACGGGAAATAGACAGGACGGGACGGGCCAGAGACAGTACGCGACGGGCCAGATACAGGACAGGACGAGCCAGAGATAGTACGGGGCTGGCCAGAAACAGGACGGGAAAAGCTATACATTATGGGACGGGCCATAGACAGGACGGGCCTGGTTTAGGACGGGACGGGCCAGATACAGGACGGGACCGACCAGATACAGGATGGGATGGGCCAGAGACAGGACGGAATGTGCTAGAGACATTATGGGACAGGCCATAGACAGGACGGGTCGGGCCATATAAAGGATGGGACGGGCCAGATACATGACGGGATGGGCCAGAAACGTGACGAGCCAGATATGGGATGGTATGGGCCAGCTATGGGACAGCCCAGATACATGACGGGATGGGACAGATACAGGACGGGACAGGCCAGATACAGGACGGGCCAGAGACAGAATCGGACGAGCCAGAGACTGGACGGGACGGGCCAAAGACAGGATGAGGCTGGCCGAAGATAGGACGGACCGAGGCATGCCAGAGACAGGACGGGATGGGCTAAAGACGGGGAGACCAGATACAGGACGTGGCGGTCCAGATACAGGACGGTCCAGGGACGGGACGGGCCAGAGCCGGATGGGACTGGCCAGAGCCAGGACAGGACCGGTCGGGCCAGAGACAGGACGGGACGGGCAAGAGAGAGGACGGGACGGGCCAAAGAGAGGACTTGACGGGCCAGAGACAGGACGGGAAGGGCCAAAGACAGGACGGGAAGGACCAGAGATGGGACGGGCAAGAGACAGGATTGGACAGGCCAGAGATAGCACCGGACGGGCCAGAGACAGGACGGACCAGGCCAGAGACAGGACGGGATGGGCCAGAGACAGGATGAGATGGGAAGGTACTGGCCAGATACAGGAAGGGACAGGCCAGATAAGGGAGAAAACAGGCCAGATGCGGGACGGGCCAGATACAAGATGGGTCGGGCCAGATACCAGACGGGACGAGCCGGAGATAGGACGGGACGGGCCAGAAACAGGACTGGACGAGCTATACATTATGGGACGGGAAATAGTCAGGATGGGACAGGCCAGAGACGGTACGGGACGTGCCAGATACAGGACAGGACGAGCCAGAGACAGGACGGGACGGGCCAGAAACAGGACGGGACAAGCTATACATTATGGGGCGGGACAGAGACCGGGCGGGACGGTCCAGATACAGGAAAAGACAGGCCAGAGACAGGACAAGATGGCCCTGATACAGTACGGGACAGGCGAGATACAGTACGGTACGGGCCAAATATGGGACAGGCCAGATACAGGACGACATGGGCCAGATACGAGACGGGCCAGATATGGGACAGGACAGGCTAGATATGGGATGAGCCATGGACTGGATGGGATGGGCCAGATACGAGATGGCCAGATACGGGACGGGCCAGATACTGAATGGGCCTGACCACATACGGGACGGGCCATATAGGGACTGGTATGTTCAGATACGGGACAGGATGTGCCAGAGAAGGGAAGGGACGAGGTGGGCCAGATACGGGATGAGATGGGCCAGATAAGGGATAGCCAGATACGGGACGGGATGGTCAGATACGGGACTAAACAGGTCAGATATGGGACTGGACAGACCAGATACGGGACGGGGCGGGTTATACATTACAGGACGGGCCATAGACAAGATGGGAGGGGCCAGGGACGGGCCAGAGACAGGACGGGACGGGCCAGAGACGGGACGGGCCAGAGATGGGACGGGTCAGATACAGGACTGGGGACACATTAGGAATGCGTGCACTGTTCTTTTAAGAATCAAGAAGTACTGCCGCTTCCGCCCTCAACAAGCAGTCAAGACACATGCACACAGCCAGCATAGGAACATAGTGCTTAGCCTGCATTGGTGGGTAAGTCGGCTGTCTTGCATGGTGTGAGATGGAAAGCCATGCCAGCTTGCCGCCAGTGATGTTACCATTAAGTAGTGTAGGTCAGGTGTAGAGAAAATGAAAGTTTTGCAAATAAATATTACAACTATTATTTAATAGGCAAACATCACATGTAGAGTTTGCATGATATACTTTCCTAGTACTTTATCTAAATTAGAAGCAAATTGTTTGAAGATTACTTCTACCTAAATGGCAGAAAATGCACCTATCTTGGTGATGGATAGGACAGCTTGAGGGGATATGGAGGAGGCTGTTTTTTGATAGGTGTCATTTAAACATTTTACTAATAATTTATGGAAAGTATCATATTTTTCTAACTATTGAACTCACCTTAATTTAAAACACACCCCAGGTTAAAGTTCCTTTATGTGTAAATTTGTGGAGGATTTGATAATACTACCTTTAATGGGATGGGCTAGATGCAGGACGGGACAAGCCAAATACGAAATGGGCCAGATACTGGACGGGCCAGAGACAGGACCGGACGGGACATGCCAGAGACATGACGAGACGGGCCAGAGACAGGACGGGACGGGACAAAGACAGGATGAGACTGGCCGGAGATAGTACGGACCGAGGCGTGCCAGAGACAGGACAGGACGGGCTAGAGACGGGGCCACAGATATAAGATGGGACGGTCCAGATACAGGACAGTCCAGGGACAGGAAGGGCCAGAGCAGGACGGGACTGGTCAGAGGCAGGACAGGACCGGTCGGGCCAGAGACAGGAGGGGACGGGCAAGAGAGAGGACAGGACGGGTCAAAGAGAGGACGGGACGGGCCAGAGACAGGACGTGATGGGCCAAAGATAGGACGGGACGGACCAGAGATAGGACGGGCAAGAGACAGGATTGGACAGGCCAGAGATAGCACCGGACGGGCCAGAGACAGGACGGGACAGGCCAGAGACAGGATGGGACGGGCCAGAGACAGGACGAGATGGGAAGGGACTGGCCAGATACAGGAATGGACAGGCCAGATACGGGACAGGACAGGCGAGATGCGGGACGGGCCAGATACAAGATGGGACGGGCCAAATACAGGACGGGATGAGCCAGAGATAGGACGGGGCGGGCCAGAAATAGGACGTGGCAGACACGGGACAGGCCAGATACGGAGCGGGCCAGATACTGGACGGGATGGGCCAGATACGGGATGAGACAGACCAGAGCTGGGCCAGAGACAGGAAGGGATGGGCCAGAGACAGGACGGGGCGGGCCGAAGACTGGACGGGACGGGCCAGAGACGGGACGGGCAAGACAGGATTTGACAGGCCAGAGATGGCACTCGACGGGCCAGAGACAGGACGGGACAGGCCAGCGACAGGATGAGATGGGAAGGGACTGGCCAGATACAGGAAGGGACAGGCCAGATACGGGACAGGACAGGCCAGATGCGGGACGGGCCAGATACGAGACGGGACGTGCCAGATATAGTACGGGACGAGGCAGAGATAGGATGGGATGGGCCAGAAATGGGACGGGGAATACAGAGGACGGGACGGGCCAGAGACGGTACGCGACGGGCCAGATACAGGACAGGACGAGCCAGAGACAGTACTGGACGAGCCAGAAACAGGACATTATGGGACGGGCCATAGACATGACAAGACGGAACGGGACAGATACAGGAAAAGACGGGCCAAAGACAGGACGGAATGGCCCAGATACAGTATGGGACAGGCCAGATATAGAAAGGTACGGGCCAAATAGTGCACAGCTTGCATTGGTGGGTAAGTCGGCGGTCTTGCATGGTGTGAGATGGGAAGCCATGCCAGCACGCCGCCATGGATGTTACAATTAAGTAGTGTAGGTCAGGCGTAGAGAAAATGGAGGTTTTTCAAATAAATATTACAACTATTGTTTAATAGGCAAACGTCACATGTAGAGTTTGCGTGATATACCTTCCTAGTACTTTATCTAAATTAGAAGCAAATTGTTTGAAGATTTCTTCTACCTAAATAGCAGAAAATGCACCTATCTTGGTGTTGGATAGGACAGCTTGAGGGGATATGGAGGAGGCTGTTTTTTGATAGGTGTCATTTAAACATTTTGCTAATAATTTATGGAAAGTATCATATTTTTCTAACTATTGAACTCACCTTAATTTAAAACACACTCCAGGTTAAATTTCCTGGAAGTTTAAATTTGTGGAGGATTTGACAATACTACCTTTAATGGGATGGGCCAGATACAGGAAGGGACAGGCCAGATAGGGGATGGGCCAGATACAGGACGGGCCAGAGACAGGACCGGACGGGAGACGCCGGAGACAGGACGAGACGGGCCAGAAACAGGACGGGACGGGCCAAAGACAGGATGAGACTGGCCGGAGATAGGACAGACCGAGGCGTGCCAGAGACAGGATGGGACGGGCTAGAGCCGGGGCGACCAGATACAGGACAGTCCAGATACAGGACAGTCCAGGGACGGGACGGGCCAGAGCAGGATGGGACTGGCCAGAGGCAGGACAGGACCGGTCGGGCCAGAGACAGGACGGGACGGGCAAGAGAGAGGGCGTGACGGGCCAAAGAGAGGACGGGACGGGCCAGAGACTGGACAGGAAGGGCCAAAGACAGGATGGGACGGACCAGAGATGGGACGGGCAAGAGACAGGATTGGACAGGCCAGAGATAGCACCGGATGGGCCAGAGACAGGACGGGACAGGCCAGAGAAAGGACCGGACGGGCCAGAGACAGGACGAGATGGGAAGGGACTGGCCAGATACAGGAAGGGACAGGCCAGATACGGGAAAGGACAGGCCAGATGCGGAACGTGCCAGAAACGAGATGGGACGGGTCAGATACAGGACGGGACGAACCAGAGATAAGACGGGACGGGCCAGAAACAGGACTGGACGAGCTATACATTATGGGACGGGAAATAGACAGGATTTGACTGGCCAGGGATGTTACAATTAAGTAGTGTAGGTCAGGCGTAGAGAAAATGTAAGTTTTGCCAATAAATATTACAACTATTATTTAATAGGCAAACATCACATGTTGAGTTTGCATGATATACTTTCCTGGTACTTTATCTAAATCAGAAGCAAATTGTTTGAAGATTACTTGTACCTAAATGGCAGAAAATGCACCTATCTTGGTGATGGATAGGACAGCTTGAGGGGATATGGAGGAGGCTGTTTTTGATAGGTGTAATTTAAACATTTTGCTAATAATTTATGGAAAGTATCATAGTTTTCTAACTATTGAACTCGCCTTAATTTAAAACACACCCCAGGTTAAAAATCCTGGAGGTGTAAATTTGTGGAGGAATTGATAATGCTACCTTTAATGGGATGGGCCAGATACAGGACGGGACAGGCCAGATACGTGACGGGATGGTCCAGATACAGGACGGGCCAGATACGGGACAAGCTGGGCCAGGGACAGGACATGCCAGATACGGGAAAGGCAGGGCCAGGACGTGCCAGATATGGGACAGGCCAGATATGGAACGGGACAGATACGTGACGGGATGGGCCAGATACAGGACGGGCCAGATACGGGACAGGCTGGGCCAGGGACAGGACATGCCAGATACGGGAAAGGCCAGATATGGAACGGGCCAGATACTGGACGGGATGGGCCAGATACAGGGCGGGTCAGATACGGGACGAGACGGGCCCGAGCTGGGCCAGAGACAGGAAGGGATGGGCCAGATACAGGACGGGACAGGCTCATCCTATCTCTGCCTCGTCCCGTCCTATATCTGGCCCGTCCCGCATCTGGCCTGTCCTGTCCCGTATCTGGCCAGTCTCTTCCCATCTCGTCCTGTCTCTGGCGTGTCCCGTCCTGTCTCTGGCCCTTCTGGTGCTATCTCTGGCCTGTCCAATCCTGTCTCTTGCCTGTCCCATCTCTAGTCCGTCCCGTCCTGTCTTTGGCTGTCCCATCCTGTCTCTGACCTGTCCCGTCCTCTCTTTGACCCTTCCCGTCCTGTCTCTTGCCCGTCCCGTCCTGTCTCTGGACATACCGGTCCTGTCCTGCCTCTGGCCAGTTCCGTCCTGCTCTGGCCCGTCCCGTCTCTGGCCCGTCCTGTATCTGGACCGTCGCATCCTGTATCTGGTCGCCCTGTCTCTAGCCCATCCCTTCCTGTCTCTGGCACGCCTCGGTCCGTCCTATCTCCGGACAGTCTCATCCTGTCTTTGGCCCGTCCCGTTCTGTCTCTGGCCCGTCTCTTCCTGTCTCCTGTATCTAAATCAGAAGCAAATTGTTTGAAGATTACTTCTACCTAAATGGCAGAAAATGCACCTATCTTGGTGATGGATAGGATAGCTTGAGGGGATATGGAGGAGGCTGTTTTTTGATTGGTGTAATTTAAACATTTTGCTAATAATTTATGGAAAGTATCATAGTTTTCTAACTATTGAACTCACCTTAATTTAAAACACACCCCAGGTTAAAGTTCCTTTATGTGTAAATTTGTGGAGGATTTGATAATACTACCTTTAATGCTGTAAGGTAGAATAGAGTGGATAGAGATCTAATGTTAGTGTTTCTCTGCGGCATGTGTATTATACTCTTATACTTTTGCAGCAGGCAATTTATATGTATTCTATGCAGCAAACACATAATCACATCACTGCTGAATGCACAGTACATGCACATTGAGCTCTGCTATGCATGCACACAGCTCTGCTGCATATATACACACAGCTCAGTTACACACAGCTGTCTTATATACACACATCTCTGCTATATACGTACACACACCTCTGCAGCATGCACACAGCTCAGCTACATACAAACACACAATTCTCCTACATTCACATACATAGCTTTCCTATATACACACATGTCTCATATATACACATACAGCTCCACTATGTACACTCACACACACACACATATATATATATATATATATATATATGTATATACACAAACGCACATAAAAACAGACATACACACAACCACTGTATACCATGCTGGGTTCTTTTGATGTGCCTTTAGCATTGATAAGTTGTCACATTCTTGCCTATTATGTTAATATTCTTCTAGTAAACTTTATAAGCCTGACTGTCTTTCTAGAAGACATATTGAGATTAATTTAAGTACTTGAGGCCCGATTGATTGCGCCCAGTTCAGGAGCTATACGGATGCTATAGGTGAAGGCCATGTCATTATGTTCCACTACGTACTAAAAAATGAAGTAGTGTAGGTCAAGCATAGAGAAAATGGAAGTTTTGCAAATAAATATTACAACTATTGTTTAATAGGCAAACATCACATGTAGAGTTTACATGATATACCTTCCTAGTACTTTATCTAAATTAGAAGCAAATTGTTTGAAGATTAGTTCTACCTAAATGGCAGAAAATGCACCTATCTTGGTGATGGATAGGACAGCTTGAGGGGATATGGAGGAGGCTGTTTTTTGATAGGTGTCATTTAAACATTTTGCTAATAATTTATGGAAAGTATCATATTTTTCTAACTATTGAACTCACCTTAATTTAAAACACACCCCAGGTTAAATTTCCTGGAGGTGTAAATTTGTGGAGGATTTGATAATACTACCTTTAATGGGATGGGCCAGATACAGGACGGGACAGGCCAGATACGTGATGGGATGGGCCATATGCAGGACAGGCCAGAGACCGGACCGGACGGGACGTGCCTGAGAAAGAACGGGACGGGCCATAGTCGGGGCGACCAGATACAGGACGGGACGGTCCAGATACAGGACGGGCCAGGGACGGGACGGACCAGAGCTGGACGCGACTGGCCAGAGGCAGGACAGGACCAGTCAGGCCAGAGACAGGTCGGGACGGGCCAGATACGGGACGGGCCAGATTCAAGACAGGATGGGCCAGAGACAGGACAGGATGGGACGGGCCAGATACAGGAAGGGAAGGGCCAGATACGGGACGGGCCAGATTCAGGATGGGACGGGCCAGATTCAGGACGGGACCGACCAGATACAGGACGGGATGGGCCAGAGACAGGAAGGAATGTGCTAGAGACATTATGGGATAGGCCATAAACAGGACGGGTCGGGCCAGAGACAGGATGGGACGGGCCAGATACATGACGGGATGGGCCAGAAATGTGACGAGCCAGATGTGGGACGGTATGGGACAGATATGGGACAGCCCACATACATGACGGGACGGGCCAGATACAGGACGGGATGGGCCAGAAACACTACGGGACAAGCTATATATTATGGGACGGGCCAGAGACCGGACGGGACGGTCCAGATACAGGAAAAGACGGGCCAGAGACAGGACGGGATGGCCCAGATACAGTACGGGACAGGCCAGATACAGTACGGTGCGGGCCAAATATGGGACGGGCCAGATACAGGACGACATGGGCCAGATACAGGACGGGCCAGATATGGGACAGGACAGGCTAGATATGGGATGAGCCATGGACAGGATGGTATGGGCCAGATACGAGATGGCCAGATACGGGACGGACCAGATACTGAATGGGCCTGGCCACATACGGTACGGGCCAGATAGTGACTGGTATGGTCAGATACGGGACAGGATGTGCCAGAGAAGGGAAGGGACGAGGTGGGCCAGATACGGGATGAGATGGGCCAGATAAGGGACAGCCAGATACGGGACGGGATGGTCAGATATGGGACTAAACAGGTCAGATATGGGACTGGACAGACCAGATACGGGACTGTGCGGGTTAGACATTACAGGACGGGCCATAGACAGGATGGGAGGGGCCAGGGATGGGCCAGAGGCGGGACGGGCCAGAGACCGGATGGGTCTGATACAGGACTGGGGACACATTAGGAATGCGTGCACTGTTCCTTTAAGAATCAGGAAGTGCTGCCGCTGCCGCCCTCAGCAAGCAGCCAAGACACATGTACACAGCCAGCATAGGAACATAGTGCGCAGCCTGCATTGGTGGGTAAGTCGGCTGTCTTGCATGGTGTGAGATGGGAAGCCATGCCAGCTTGCCGCCAGGGATGTTACAATTGAGTAGTGTAGGTCAGGTGTAGAGAAAATGGAAGTTTTGCAAATAAATATTACAACTATTATTTAATAGGCAAACTTCACATGTAAAGTTTGCATGATATACCTTCCTAGTACTTTATCTAAATTAGAAGAAAATGGAAGATTACTTCTGCCTAAATGGCAGAAAATGCACCTATCTTGGTGATGGATAGGACAGCTTGAGGGGATATGGAGGAGGCTGTTTTTGATAGGTGTCATTTAAACATTTTGCTAATAATTTATGGAAAGTATCATATTATTCTAACTATTGAACTCACCTTAATTTAAAACACACCCCAGGTTAAATTTCCTGGAGGTGTAAATTTGTGGAGGATTTGATAATACTACCTTTAATGGGATGGGCCAGATACAGGACGAGACAGGCCAGATACGTGACGGAATGGGCCAGATACAGGACAGGCCAAAGATAGGACCGGACGGGCCGTGCCTGAAAAAGGACGGGACGGGCCAGAGACGGGGCGACCAGATACAGGACGGGACGGTCCAGATACAGGACGGGCCAGGGAAGGGACGGACCAGAGCAGGACGGGACTGGCCAGAGGCAGGACAGGACCGGTCAGGCCAGAGAAAGGACGGGACAGGCCAGATACAGGAAGGGACGGGCCAGATACGGCACGGGCCAGATTCAAGACGGGATGGGCCAGAGACAGGACAGGATAGGACGGGCCAGATACAGGAAGGGACTAACCAGATACGGGACGTGACGGGCCAGATACGGGACGGGTCAGATGCGGGACGGGCCAGATACGGGACAGGCCAGATACAGGACGGGCCAGATACGGGACAGGCCGGGCCAGGGACAGGACGTGCCAGATATGGGACAGGCCAGATATGGAACGGGCCAGATACTGGACGGGATGGGCCAGATACGGGATGAGACGGGCCAGACCTGGGCCAGAGACAGGAAGGAATGGGCCAGAGACAGGACAGGACGGGCCAGAGACGGGAGGGGCAAGAGACAGGATTGAACAGGCCAGAGATAGCACCGAACGGGCCAGAGACAGGACGGGACAGGCCAGCGACAGGACGAGATGGGAAGGGACTGGCCAGATACAGGAAGGGACAGGCCAGATACGGGACAGGACAGGCCAGATGCGGGATGGGCCAGATACGAGACGGGACGCGCCAGATATAGGACGGGACAAGGCAGAGATAGGATGGGACGGGCCAGAAACTGGACGGGACGAGCTAAACATTATGGGACGGGAAGTAGACAGGACGGGATGGGCCAGAGACGGTACGCGACGGGCCAGATACAGGACAGGACGAGCCAGAGATAGTACGGGACTGGCCAGAAACAGGACGGGACAAGCTATACATTATGGGACGGGCCATAGACAGGACGGGCCAGATTCAGGACGGGACGGGCCAGATACACGATGGGACCGACCAGATACAGGACGGGATGGGCCATAGACAGGACGGAATGTGCTAGAGACATTACGGGACAGGCCATAGACAGGACGGGTCGGGCCATAGACAGGATGGGACGGGCCAGATACCTGACGGGATGGGCCAGAAACGTGACGAGCCAGATATGGGATGGTATGGGCCAGCTATTGGACAGCCCATATAAATGACGGGACGGGCCAGATACAGGACGGGACAGGCCAGACACGGGATGGGCCAGATACAGGACGGGCCAGAGACAGGACCGGACGGGCTAGAGACAGACGGGACCGGACGGGCCAAAGACAAGATGATCTGGTCGAAGATAGGACGGACCGAGGCGTGCCAGAGACAGGACGGGACGGGCTAGAGACGGGGCGACCAGATACAGGACGGGGCGGTCCAGATACAGGACGGTCCAGGGACGGGACGGGCCAGAGCAGGATGGGACTGGCCAGAGGCAGGACAGGACCGATCGGGCCAGAGACAGGACAGGACGGGCAAGAGACAGGATTGTACAGGCCAGAGATAGCACCGGTCGGGCCAGAGACAGGACGGACGAGGCCAGAGACAGGATGGGACCGACCAGATACAGGTCGGGACGGGCCAGATACAGGAATGGACGGGCCAGATACGGGACGGGCCAGATTCAAGACAGGATGGGCCAAAGACAGGACAGGATGGGACGGGCCACATACAGGAAGGGACGGGCCAGATACGGGACGGGCCAGATTCAGGATGGGACGGGCCAGATTCAGGACGGGACCGACCAGATACAGGACGGGATGGGCCAGAGACAGGACGGAATGTGCTAGAGACATGGGATAGGCCATACACAGGACGGGTCAGGCCAGAGACAGGATGGGACGGGCCAGATATATGACGGGATGGGCCAGAAACGTGACGAGCCAGATATGGGACGGTATGGGCCAGATATGGGACAGCCCACATTCATGACGGGACGGGCCAGATACAGGACGGTACGGACTAGATACGGGACGGGACGGGCCAGATACGGGACGGGTCAGATGCGGGACGGGCCAGATACGGGACTGGCCAGATACAGGACGGGCCAGATACGGGACAGGCCGGGCCAGGGACAGGACGTGCCAGATACGGGACAGGCCAGATATGGAACGGGCCAGATACTGGACGGGATGGGCCAGATACAGGGCGGGCCAGATACAGGACGAGACGGACCAGAACTGCGCCAGAGACAGGAAGGGATGGGCCAGAGACAGAACAGGACGGGCCAAATACTAGACGGGACGGGCCAGAAACGGGACGGACAAGAGACAGGATTGGACAGGCCAGACATAGCACCGGACGGGCCAGAGACAGGACGGGACAGGCCAGAGACAGGACGAGATGGGAAAGGACTGTCCAGATACAGGAAGGGACAGGCCATATACGGGACAGGACAGGCCAAATGCGGGATGGGCCAGATACGAGACGGGACGGGCCAGAAACAGGACGGTACGAGCTATACATTATGGGACGGGAAATAGACAGGACGGGACGTGCCAGAGACGGTACTCGACGGGCCAGATACAGGACAAGACGAGCCAGAGACAGTATGGGACGGGCCAGAAACAGGACGGGACAAGCTATACATTATGGGACGGGCCATAGACAGGACGGGACGGGCCAGAGACAAGATAGAACGGGCCAAATAGTGCGCAGCCTGCATTGGTGGGTAAGTCGGTAGTGTTGCATGATGTGAGATGGGGAGCCATGCCAGCACGCTGCCAGTGATGTTAAAATTAAATAGTGTTGGTCAGGCGTAGAGAAAATGGAAGTTTTTCAAATAAATATTACAACTATTGTTTAATAGGCAAACATCACATGTAGAGTTTGCATGATTTACCTTCCTAGTACTTAGAAGCAAATTGTTTGAAGATTACTTCTACCTAAATGGCAGAAAATGCACCTATCTTGGTGATGGATAGGACAGCTTGAGGGGATATGGAGGAGGCTGTTTTTTGATAGGTGTCATTTAAACATTTTGCTAATAATTTATGGAAAGTATCATATTTTTCTAACTATTGAACTCACCTTAATTTAAGACACACCCCAGGTTAAATTTCCTGGACGTGTAAATTTGTGGAGGATTTGATAATACTACCTTTAATGGGATGGGCCAGATCCAGGACGGGACAGGCCAGATACGTGAAGGGATGGGCCAGATGCAGGACAGGCCAGAGACAGGACGGACGGGACGTGCCTGAGAAAGGACGGGACTGGCCAGAGACGGGGCAACCAGATACAGGACGGGATGGTCTAGATACAGGATGGGCCAGGGACGGGATGGACCAGAGCAGGACGCGACTGGCCAGAGGCAGGACAGGACCAGTCAGGCCAGAGACAGGATGGGACGGGCCAGATACTGGAAGAGACGGGCCAGATACGGGACAGAATGTGCTAGAGACATTAAGGGACAGGACATAGACAAGACGGGTCGGGCCAGAGACAGGATGGGTCGGGCTAGAGACAGGATGGGACGGGCCAGATACATGACGGGATGGGCCAGAAACGTGACGAGCCAGATATGGGACGGTATGGGCCAGATATGGGACAGCCCAGATACATGACGGGACGGGCCAGATTTAGGACGGTACGGACCAGATACGGGACAGGACGGGCCAGATACGTGACGGGTCAGATGCGGGATGGGCCAGATACGGGACAGGCCAGATCCAGGACGGGCCAGATACGGGACAGGCCGGGCCAGGGACAGGACGTGCGAGATACGGGACAGGCCAGATATGGAACGGGCCAGATAGTGGACGGGATGGGCCAGATACAGAGCGGGCCAGATACGGGATGAGAAGGGCCAGAGCTGGGCCCGAGACAGGAAGGGATGGGCAAGAGACATGACTGGACGGGCCAAAGACTGGACGGGACGGGCCAGAGACGGGACGGGCAAGAGACAGGATTGGACATGCCAGAGATAGCACCGGACGGGCCAGAGACAGGACGGGACAGGCCAGAGACAGGACAAGATGGGAAGGAACTGGCCAGATACAGGAAGGGACAGGCCAGATACGGGACAGGACAGGCCAGATGCGGGACGGGCCAGATATGAGACGGGACGGGCCAGATATAGGACGGGACGAGGCAGAGATAGGATGGGACGGGCCAGAAACAGGACGGGACGAGCTATACATTATGGGACGGGAAATAGACAGGACGGGATGGGCCAGAGAGGGTACGCGACGGGCCAGATACAGGACAAGACGAGCCAGAGACAGTACGGGACCGGCCAGAAACAGGACGGGACAAGCTATACATTATGGGACGGCCATAGACAGGACGGGCCAGATTAAGGACGGGACGGGCCAGAGACAATACTGAAGGGGACAGATACAGGAAAAGACGGGCCAAAGACAGGACTGCATGGCCCAGAAACAGTACGGGACAGGCCAGATACAGGACGGTATGGGCCAAATAGTGCACAGTCTGCATGGTGTGAGATGGGAAGCCATGCCAGCACGCCGCTAGGGATGTTACAATTAAGTAGTGTAGGTCAGGCGTAGAGAAAGTGGAAGTTTTTCAAATAAATATTACAACTATTGTTTAATAGGCAAACATCACATGTAGAGTTTGCATGATATACCTTCCTAGTACTTTATCTAAATTAGAAGCAAATTGTTTGAAGATTACTTCTACCTAAATGGCAGAAAATGCACCTATCTTGGTGATGGATAGGACAGCTTGAGGGGATATGGAGGAGGCTGTTTTTTGATAGGTGTCATTTAAACATTTTGCTAATAATTTATGGAAAGTATCATAGTTTTCTAACTATTGAACTCACCTTAATTTAAGACACACCCCAGGTTAAATTTCCTGGAGGTGTAAATTTGTGGAGGATTTGATAATACTACCTTTAATGGGATGGGCCAGATACCGGACGGGACAGGCCAGATACGGGACGGACCAAATACAAGACGGGCCAGAGACAGGACTGGACGGGACACGCCAGAGACAGGACGAGACGGGCCAGAGACAGGACGGGACGGGCCAAAGACAGGATGAGACTGGCCGGAGTTAGGACGGACCGAGGCGTGCCAGAGACAGGACGGGATGTGCTAGAGACGGGGTGACCAGATACAGGATTCAGGACGGTCCAGGGATGGGACGGGCCAGAGCAGGACGGGACTGGCCAGAGGCAGGACAGGACGGGCAAGAGAGAGGAAGGGCCAAAGAGAGGACGGGACGGGCCAGAGACAGGACAGGACGGGTCAAAGACAGGACGAGACTGACCAGAGATGGGTCGGGCAAGAGACATGATTGGACAGTCCAGAGACAGCACCAAACGGGCCTGGCCAGAGACATGACGGGATGGGCCAGAGACAGGACGAGATGGGAAGGGATTGGCCTGATACAGGAAGGGACAGGCCAGATACGGGACAGGACAGGCCACATGCGGGACGGGCCAGATACGAGATGGGACGGGCCAGATACAGGACGGGACGAGCCAGAGATAGGACGGGACGGGCCAGAAACAGGACTGGACGAGCTATACATTATGGGACGAGAAATAGACAGGATGGAACGGGCCAGAGACGGTATGGGTCGTGCCAGATACAGGACAGGACGAGCCAGAGACAGGACGGGGTCGGGCCAGAAACAGGACGGGACAAGCT
The DNA here is from genome assembly GCF_046119375.1 of Phyllobates terribilis. Classification (NCBI taxonomy): domain Eukaryota; kingdom Metazoa; phylum Chordata; class Amphibia; order Anura; family Dendrobatidae; genus Phyllobates; species Phyllobates terribilis. Next base: position 20,343 of record NW_027363339.1, read on the forward strand.
ATACATTATGGGACGGTCCAGATACAGGAAAAGAGGGGCCAGAGACAGGACGGGATGCCCCAGATACAGTACGGGACAGGCCAGATACAGGACGGTACGGGCCAAATATGGGACGGGCCAGATACAGGACGACATGGGCCAGATACGGGACGGGCCAGATATGGGACTGGACAGGCTAGATATGCGATGAGCCATGGACAGGATGGGGTGGGCCAGATACGAGATGGACAGATACGGGATGGGCCAGATACTGAATGGGCCTTGCCACATTTGGGACCGGCCAGATAGGGACTGGTTGGGTCAGATACGGGACAGGACTTTCCAGAGACGGGAAGGGATGAGGCGGGCTAGATACGGCATGAGATAGCCAGATACGGGACGGGATGATCAGACACGGGACTAAACGGGTCAGATATGGGACTGGACGGACCAGATACGGGACAGGGCGGGTTAGACATTACAGGACAGGCCATAGACAGGATGGGAGGGGCCAGGGATGGGCCAGAGACTGGACAGGACGGGCCAGAGACGGGACGGGTCATATACAGGACTAGGGACACATTTGGAATGCATGCACTTTTCCTTTAAGAATCAGGAAGTACTGTCGCTGCCGCCCTCAACAAGCAGCCAAGACACATGTACACAGCCAGCATAGGAACATAGTGTTCAGCCTGCATTGGTGGGTAAGTCGACGGTCTTGCATGGTGTGAGATGGGAAGCCATGCCAGCACGCCGCCAAGGATGTTACAATTAAGTAGTATAGGTCAGGTGTAGAGAAAATGGAAGTCTTGCAAAAAAATATTACAACTATTATTTAATAGGCAAACATCACATGTAGAGTTTGCATGATATACCTTCCTGGTACTTTATCTAAATTAGGAGCAAATTATTTGAAGATTACTTCTACCTAAATGGCAGAAAATGCACCTATCTTGGTGATGGATAGGACAGCTTGAGGGGATATGGAGGAGGCTGTTTTTTGATTGGTGTCATTTAAACATTTTGCTAATAATTTATGGAAAGTATCATATTTTTCTAACTATTAAACTCACCTTAATTTAAGACACACCCCAGGTTAAATTTCCTGGAGGTGTAAATTTGTGGAGGTTTTGATAATACTACCTTTAATGGGATGGGCCAGATACAGGACTGGACAGGCCAGATATGTGACGGGATGGGCCAGATACAGGATAGGTCAGAGACAGGACCGAACGGGACGTGTCTGAGAAAGGACGGGACGGGCCAGAGAAGGGGCGACCAGATACAGGACGGGACGGTTCAGATACAGGACGGGCCAGGGACGGGACGGACCAGAGCAGGACGGGACTGGCCAGAGGCAGGACAGGACCGGTCAGGCCAGAGATAGGATGGGACGCGCCAGAGACGGGACGGGCCAGATTCAACACGGGATGGGCCAGAGATAGGACGTGATGGGACGGGCCAGATACAGGAAGGGATGGGCCAGATACGGGACGGGACAGATTCACGACGGGACGGTCCAGATACAGGACGGGACCGACCAGATACAGGACGGGATGGGCCAAAGACAGGACGTAATGTGCTCGAGACATTACGGGACAGGCCATAAACAGGACGGGTCGGGCCAGAGACAGGATGGGACGGGCAAGATACATGACGGGATGGGCCAGAAACGTGACGAGTCAGATATGGGACGGTATGGGCCAGATATGGGACAGCCCAGATACATGACGGGACGGGCCAGATACGGGATGGGATGGGCCAGATACTGGACGGGTCAGATGCGGGATGGGCCAGATACGGGACAGGACAGATATGGAACGTGCCAGATACTAGACGGGATGGGCCAGATACCGGGCGAGCCAGATACGGGACGAGACTGGCCAGAGACAGGAAGGGATGGGCCAGAGACAGGACGGGATGGGCCAAAGACTGGACGGGACGAGCCAGAGACGGGACGGGCAAGAGACAGGATTGGACAGGCCAGAGATAGCACCGGACGGGCCAGAGACAGGACGGGACAGGCCAGCGACAGGACGAGATGGGAAGGGACTTGCCAGATACAGGAAGGGACAGGCCAGATACGGGACAGGACAGGCCAGATGCGGGACGGGCCAGATACGAGACGGGACGCGCCAGATATAGGACGGGACGAGGCAGAGATAGGATGGGACGGGCCAGAAACAGGACGGGAAGAGCTATACATTATGGGACGGGAAATGGACGGGACGGGCCAGATACAGGACAAGACGAGCCAGAGATAGTACGGGACTGCTCAGAAACAGGACGGGACAAGCTATACATTATCGGACGGGCCATAGACAGGACGGGCCAGATTCAGGATGGGACGGGCCAGATACAGGACGGGACCAACCAGATACAGGATGGGATGGGCCAGAGACAGGACGGAATGTGCTAGAGACATTACGGGACAGGCCATAGACAGGACGGATCGGGCCAAAGACAGGATGGGATGGGCCAGATACATGACGGGATGGGCCAGAAACGTGACGAGCCAGATATGGGATGGTATGGGCCAGCTATGGGACAGCCCAGATACATGACGGAACGGGCCAGATACAGGACGGGACAGGCCAGATACTGGATGGGCCAGATACGGGACGGGCCAGAGACAGGACCGGACTTGCCAGAGACAGACGGGACGGGACGGGCCAAAGACAGGATGAGACTGGCCGAAGGTAGGACGGACCGAGGCGTGCCAGAGACAGGACGGGACCTGCTAGAGACGGGGCGACCAGATACAGGATGGGGCGGTCCAGATACAGGACGGTCTAGGGACGGGACTGGCCAGAGCAGGATGGGACTGGCCTGAGGCAGGACAGGACCGGTCGGGCTAGAGACAGGACGGGACAGGCAAGAGAGAGGACGGGACGGGCCAAAGAGAGGACGGGACGGGCCAGAGACAGGACGGGAAGGGCCAAAGACAGGACGGGACGGACCAGAGATGGGACGGGCAAGAGACAGGATTGGACAGGCCAGAGATAGCACCGGTCGGGCCAGAGACAGGCTGGGACAGGCCAGAGACAGGACGGGACGGGCCAGAGACGGGACGGGCCAGAGACGGGATGGGTCAGATACAGGACTGGGGACACATTAGGAATGCGTGCACTGTTCCTTTAAGAATCAGGAAGTGCTGCCGCTGCCGCCCTCAACAAGCAGCCAAGACACATGTACACAGCCAGCATAGGAACATAGTGTTCAGCCTGCATTGGTGGGTAAGTCGACGGTCTTGCATGGTGTGAGATTGGAAGCCATGCCAGCACGCCGCCAGTGATGTTACAATTAAGTAGTGTAGGTCAGGTGTAGAGAAAATGGAAGTTTTGCAAATAAATATTACAACTATTATTTAATAGGCAAACGTCACATGTAGAGTTTACATGATATACCTTCCTGGTACTTTATCTAAATTAGAAGCAAATTTAAGATTACTTCTGCCTAAATGGCAGAAAATGCACCTAGCTTGGTGATGGATAGGACAGCTTGAGGGGATATGGAGGAGGCTGTTTTTTGATAGGTGTCATTTAAACATTTTGCTAATAATTTATGGAAAGTATCATATTATTCTAACTATTGAACTCACCTTAATTTAAAACACACCCCAGGTTAAATTTCCTGGAGTTGTAAATTTGTGGAGGATTTGATAATACTACCTTTAGTGGGATGGGCCAGATACAGGACGAGACAGGCCAGATACGTGACGGAATGGGCCAGATACAGGACAGGCCAAAGATAGGACCGGACGGGCCGTGCCTGAAAAAGGACGGGACGGGCCAGAGACGGGGCGACCAGATACAGGATGAGACTGGCCGAAGATTGGACGGAGCGAGGCATGCCAGAGACAGGACGGGACGTGCTAGAGACGGGGCGACCAGATACAGGACGGGGCGGTCCAGATACAGGACCGTCCAGGGACGGGACTGGCCAGAGCAAGATGGGACTGGCCTGAGGCAGGACAGGATCGGTCGAGCCAGAGACAGGACGGGACGGGCAAGAGAGAGGACGGGACGGGCCAGAGACAGGACGGGATGGACCAGAGATGGGACGGGCAAGAGACAGGATTGGACAGGCCAGAGATAGCATCGGTCGGGCCAGAGACAGGACTGACCAGGCCTGAGACAGGATCGGACGGGCCAGAGACAGGATGAGATGGGAAGGTACTGGCCAGATACAGGAAGGGACTGGCCAGATAAGGGACAAGACAGGCCAGATGCGGGACGGGCAAGATACGAGATGGGACGGGCCAGATACAAGACGGGACGAGCCGGAGATAGGACGGGACGGGCCAGAAACAGGACTGGACGAGCTATACATTATGGGACGGGAAATAGACAGGATGGGACGGGCCAGAGACGGTACGGGACGTGCCAGATACAGGACAGGACGAGCCAGAGACCGGACGGGACGGGCCAGAAACAGGACGGGACAAGCTATACATTATGGGACGGGACAGAGACCAGACGGTCCAGATACTGGAAAAGACGGGCCAGAGACAGGACAGGATGGCCCAGATACACTACGGGACAGGCCAGATACAGGACGGTACGGGCCAAATATGGGACGGGCCAGATACAGGACGACATGGGCCAGATACGGGATGAGCCAGATATGGGACAGGAGAGGCTAGATATGGGATGAGCCATGGACAGGATGGGATGGGGCTCATACGAGATGGCCAGATACGGGACGGGCCAGATACTGAATGGGCCTGGCCACATACGGGACGGTCCAGATAGGGACTGGTATGGTCAGATACGGGACAGGACGTGCCACAGATGGGAAGGGACGATGCGGGCCAGATACGGGATGAGATGGGCTAGATAAGGGAAAGCCAGATACGGGACGGGATGGTCAGATACGGGACTAAACGGGTCAGATATGCGACTGGACGGACCAGATACGGGACGGGGCGGGTTAGACATTACAGAACGGGTCATAGACAGGATGGATGGGGCCAGGGACAGGCTGGGACGGGCCAGAGACAGGACCGGACAGGCCAGACACGGGACGGGTCAGATACAGGACTGGGGATACAAAAGGAATGCGTGCACTGTTCCTTTAAGAATCAGGAAGTGCTGCCGCTGCCGCCCTCAAAAAGCAGCCAAGACACATGCACACAGCCCACATAGGAACATAGTGCGCAGCCTGCATTGGTGGGTAAGTCGGCGGTCTTGCATGGTGTGAGATGGGAAGCCATGCCAGCACGCCACCAGGGATGTTACAATTAAGTAGTGTAGGTCAGGTGTACAGAAAATGGAAGTTTTGCAAATAAATATTACAACTATTGTTTAATAGGCAAACATCACATGTAGAGTTTGCATGATATACCTTCCTAGTACTTTATCTAAATTAGAAGCAAATTGTTTGAAGATTACTTCTACCTAAATGGCAGAAAATGCACCTATCTTGGTGATGGATAGGACAGCTTGAGGGGATATGGAGGAGGCTGTTTTTTGATAGGTGTCATTTAAACATTTTGCTAATAATTTATGGAAAGTATCATATTTTTCTAACTATTGAACTCACCTTAATTTAAAACACACCCCAGGCTAAAGTTCCTTTATGTGTAAATTTGTGGAGGATTTGATAATACTACCTTTAATGGGGTGGGCCAGATACAGGACGGGACAGACAAGATACGGAATTGGCCAGATACAGGACGGGCCAGAGACAGGACCGGACGGCACACGCCAGAGACATGACGAGACGGGCCAGAGACAGGACGGGACAGGCGAAAGACAGGATGAGACTGGCCGGAGATATTATGGACTGAGGCGTACCAGAGACAGGACGGGACGGGCTAGAGACAGGGCGACAGATACAGGACGGGACGGTCCAGATACAGGACAGTCCAGGGACGGGACGGGCCAGAGCAGGACGAGACTGGTCAGAGACAGGACAGGACCGGTCGGGCCAGAGACAGGAGGGGACGGGCAAGATAGAGGATGGGACGGGTCAAAGAGAGGACGGGACGGGCCAGATACAGGAAGGGACGGGCCAGAAACAGGACGGGACAAGCTATACATTATGGGATGGGCCAGAGACCGGACGGGACGGTCCAGATACAGTACGGGACAGGCCCGATACAGGACGGTACGGGCCAAATATAGGACGGGCCAGATACAGGACAACATGGGCAAGATACAGGACGGGCCAGATATGGGACAGGACAGGCTGGATATGGGATGAGCCATGGACAGGATGGGATGGGCCAGATACGAGATGGCCAGATACGGGACAGGCCAGATACTGAATGGGCCTGGCCACATACGGGACGGGCCAGATAGGGACTGGTTGGGTCAGACACGGGACAGGACGTGCCAGAGTTGGGAAGGGGCAAGGCAGGCCAGATACGGGATGAGATGGGCCAGATAAGGGAAAGCCAGATACGGGACGGGATGGTCAGATACGGCACTAAACGGGTCAGATATGGAACTGGACAGACCAGATACGGGACGGGGCGACTAGATACAGAATGGGACGGTCCAGATACAGGACGGGCCAGGGAAGGGACGGACCAGAGCAGCACTGGACTGGCCAGAGTCAGGACAGGACCGGTCAGGCCAGAGAAAGGACGGGACGGGCCAGATACAGGAAGGGACGGTCCAGATACGGCACGGGCCAGATTCAAGACTTAATGGGCCAGAGACAGGACAGGATAGGACGGGCCAGATACAGGAAGGGACGAGCCAGATACGGGATGGGCTAGATTCAGGACGGGACGGGCCAGATACAGGACTGGACCGAACCGATGCAGGACGGGATGGGCCAGAAACAAGACTGAATGTGCTAGAGACATTACGGGATGGGCCATAGACAGGACGGGTCGGGCCAGAGACAGGATGGGATGGGCCAGATACATGACGGGATGGGCCAGAAACGTGACGAGCCAGATATGGGACGGTATTGGCCAGATATGCGACAGCCCAGATACATGACGGGATGGGCCAGATACAGGACGGTACGGACCCGATACGGGATGGGACGGGCCAGATACGGGACTGGTCAGATGCGGGACGGGCCAGATACTGGACAGGCCAGATACAGGACGGGCCAGATACGGGACAGGCCGGGCCAGGGACAGGACGTGCCAGATACGAGACTGGCCAGATATGGAACAGGTCAGATACTGGACGGGATGGGCCAGATACGGGATGAGACGGGCCAGACCTGGGCCAGAGACAGGAAGGGATGGGCCAGAGACGGGACCGGCAAGAGACAGGATTGGACAGGCCAGAGATAGCACCGGACGGGCCAGAGACAGGGCGGAACAGGCCAGCGACAGGACGAGATGGGAATGGACTGGCCAGATACAGGAAGGGACAGGCCAGATACGGGACAGGACAGGCCAGATGCGGGACGGGCCAGATACGAGACGGGACGCGCCAGATATAGGACGGGATAAGGCAGAGATAGGATGGGACGGGCCAGAAACAGGATGGGACGAGCTATACATTATGGGACGGGAAATGGATGGGACGGGCCAGATACAGGACAAGACGAGCCAGAGATAGCACGGGACTGGCCAGAAACAGGACGGGACAAGCTATACATTATCGGACGGGCCATAGACAGGACGGGCCAGATTCAGGATGGGACGGGCCAGATACAGGACGGGACCAACCAGATACAGGACGGGATGGGCCAGAGACAGGACGGAATGTGCTAGAGACATTACGGGACAGGCCATAGACAGGACAAATCGGGCCATAGACAGGATGGGACGGGCCAGATACATGACGGGATGGGCCAGAAATGTGACGAGCCGGATATGGGATGGTATGGGCCAGCTATGGGACAGCCCAGATACATGACGGGATGGGCCAGATACAGGACGGGACAGGCCAGATACTGGATGGGCCAGATACGGGACGGGCCAGAGACAGGACCGGACTTGCCAGAGACAGACGGGACGGGACGGGCCAAAGACAGAATGAGACTGGCCGAAGATAGGACGGACCGAGGCGTGCTAGAGATAGGACGGGACCTGCTAGAGACGGGGCGACCAGATACAGGACGGGGCGGTCCAGATACAGGACGGTCCAGGGACGGGACTGGCCAGAGCAGGATGGGACTGGCCTGAGGCAGGACAGGACCGGTCGGGCCAGGGACAGGATCGGTCGAGCCAGAGACAGGACGGGACGGGTAAGAGAGAGGACGGGACGGGCCAGAGACAGGACGGGAAGGGCCAAAGACAGGACGGGACGGACCAGAGATGGGACGGGCAAGAGACAGGATTGGACAGGCCAGAGATAGCATCGGTCGGGCCAGAGACAGGACTGACCAGGCCTGAGACAGGATCGGACGGGCCAGAGACAGGATGAGATGGGAAGGTACTGGCCAGATACAGGAAGGGACTGGCCAGATAAGGGACAAGACAGGCCAGATGCGGGACGGGCCAGATACGAGATGGGACGGGCCAGATACAAGACGGGACGAGCCGGAGATAGGACGGGACGGGCCAGAAACAGGACTGGACGAGCTATACATTATGGGACGGGAAATAGACAGGATGGGACGGGCCAGAGACGGTACGGGACGTGCCAGATACAGGACAGGACGAGCCAGAGACCGGACGGGACGGGCCAGAAACAGGACGGGACAAGCTATACATTATGGGACGGGACAGAGACCAGACGGTCCAGATACAGGAAAAGACGGGCCAGAGACAGGACAGGATGGCCCAGATACACTACGGGACAGGCCAGATACAGGACGGTACGGGCCAAATATGGGACGGGCCAGATACAGGACGACATGGGCCAGATACGGGACGAGCCAGATATGGGACAGGAGAGGCTAGATATGGGATGAGCCATGGACAGGATGGGATGGGGCTGATACGAGATGGCCAGATACGGGACTGGCCAGATACTGAATGGGCCTGGCCACATACGGGACGGGCCAGATAGGGACTGGTATGGTCAGATACGGGACAGGACGTGCCACAGATGGGAAGGGACGATGCGGGCCAGATACGGGATGAGATGGGCTAGATAAGGGAAAGCCAGATACGGGACGGGATGGTCAGATACGGGACTAAACGGGTCAGATATGCGACTGGACGGACCAGATACGGGACGGGGCGGGTTAGACATTACAGAACGGGTCATAGACAGGATGGATGGGGCCAGGGACAGGCTGGGACGGGCCAGAGACAGGACCGGACAGGCCAGACACGGGACGGGTCAGATACAGGACTGGGGATACAAAAGGAATGCGTGCACTGTTCCTTTAAGAATCAGGAAGTGCTGCCGCTGCCGCCCTCAAAAAGCAGCCAAGACACATGCACACAGCCCACATAGGAACATAGTGCGCAGCCTGCATTGGTGGGTAAGTCGGCGGTCTTGCATGGTGTGAGATGGGAAGCCATGCCAGCACGCCACCAGGGATGTTACAATTAAGTAGTGTAGGTCAGGTGTACAGAAAATGGAAGTTTTGCAAATAAATATTACAACTATTGTTTAATAGGCAAACGTCACATGTAGAGTTTGCATGATATACCTTCTTAGTACTTTATCTAAATTAGAAGCAAATTGTTTGAAGATTACTTCTACCTAAATGGCAGAAAATGCACCTATCTTGGTGATGGATAGGACAGCTTGAGGGGATATGGAGGAGGCTGTTTTTTGATAGGTGTCATTTAAACATTTTGCTAATAATTTATGGAAAGTATCATATTTTTCTAACTATTGAACTCACCTTAATTTAAAACACACCCCAGGCTAAAGTTCCTTTGTGTGTAAATTTGTGGAGGATTTGATAATACTACTTTTAATGGGGTGGGCCAGATACAGGACGGGACAGACAAGATACGGAATGGGCCAGATACAGGACGGGCCAGAGACAGGACCGGACGGCACACGCCAGAGACATGACGAGACGGGCCAGAGACAGGACGGGACAGGCGAAAGACAGGATGAGACTGGCCGGAGATATTATGGACTGAGGCGTACCAGAGACAGGACGGGACGGGCTAGAGACGGGGCGACAGATACAGGACGGGACGGTCCAGATACAGGACAGTCCAGGGACGGGACGGGCCAGAGCAGGACGAGACTGGTCAGAGACAGGACAGGACCGGTCGGGCCAGAGACAGGAGGGGGCGGGCAAGATAGAGGACGGGACGGGTCAAAGAGAGGACGGGCCAGATACAGGAAGGGACGGGCCAGAAACAGGACGAGACAAGCTATACATTATGGGATGGGCCAGAGACCGGACGGGACGGTCCAGATACAGTACGGGACAGTCCCGATACAGGACGGCACAGGCCAAATATAGGACGGGCCAGATACAGGACAACATGGGCAAGATACAGGACGGGCCAGATATGGGACAGGACAGGCTGGATATGGGATGAGCCATGGACAGGATGGGATGGGCCAGATACGAGATGGCCAGATACGGGACAGGCCAGATACTGAATGGGCCTGGCCACATACGGGACGGGCCAGATAGGGACTGGTTGGGTCAGACACGGGACAGGACGTGCCAGAGTTGGGAAGGGGCAAGGCAGGCCAGATACGGGATGAGATGGGCCAGATAAGGGAAAGCCAGATACGGGACGGGATGGTCAGATACGGCACTAAACGGGTCAGATATGGAACTGGACAGACCAGATACGGGACGGGGCGACTAGATACAGAATGGGACGGTCCAGATACAGGACGGGCCAGGGAAGGGACGGACCAGAGCAGCACTGGACTGGCCAGAGTCAGGACAGGACCGGTCAGGCCAGAGAAAGGACGGGACGGGCCAGATACAGGAAGGGACGGTCCAGATACGGCACGGGCCAGATTCAAGACTTAATGGGCCAGAGACAGGACAGGATAGGACGGGCCAGATACAGGAAGGGACGAGCCAGATACGGGATGGGCTAGATTCAGGACGGGACGGGCCAGATACAGGACTGGACCGAACCGATGCAGGACGGGATGGGCCAGAAGCAAGACTGAATGTGCTAGAGACATTACGGGATGGGCCATAGACAGGACGGGTCGGGCCAGAGACAGGATGGGATGGGCCAGATACATGACGGGATGGGCCAGAAACGTGACGAGCCAGATATGGGACGGTATTGGCCAGATATGCGACAGCCCAGATACATGACGGGATGGGCCAGATACAGGACGGTACGGACCCGATACGGGATGGGACGGGCCAGATACGGGACTGGTCAGATGCGGGACGGGCCAGATACTGGACAGGCCAGATACAGGACGGGCCAGATACGGGACAGGCCGGGCCAGGGACAGGACGTGCCAGATACGAGACTGGCCAGATATGGAACGGGTCAGATACTGGACGGGATGGGCCAGATACGGGATGAGACGGCCCAGACCTGGGCCAGAGACAGGAAGGGATGGGCCAGAGACGGGACCGGCAAGAGACAGGATTGGACAGGCCAGAGATAGCACCGGACGGGCCAGAGACAGGACGGAACAGGCCAGCGACAGGACGAGATGGGAAGGGACTGGCCAGATACAGGAAGGGACAGGCCAGATACGGGACAGGACAGGCCAGATGCGGGACGGGCCAGATACGAGACGGGACGCGCCAGATATAGGACGGGACAAGGCAGAGATAGGATGGGACGGGCCAGAAACAGGATGGGACGAGCTATACATTATGGGACGGGAAATGGATGGGACGGGCCAGATACAGGACAAGACGAGCCAGAGATAGCACGGGACTGGCCAGAAACAGGACGGGACAAGCTATACATTATCGGACGGGCCATAGACAGGACGGGCCAGATTCAGGATGGGACGGGCCAGATACAGGACGGGACCAACCAGATACAGGACGGGATGGGCCAGAGACAGGACGGAATGTGCTAGAGACATTACGGGACAGGCCATAGACAGGACAAATCGGGCCATAGACAGGATGGGACGGGCCAGATACATGACGGGATGGGCCAGAAATGTGACGAGCCGGATATGGGATGGTATGGGCCAGCTATGGGACAGCCCAGATACATGACGGGACAGGCCAGATACTGGATGGGCCAGATACGGGACGGGCCAGAGACAGGACCGGACTTGCCAGAGACAGACGGGACGGGACGGGCCAAAGACAGGATGAGACTGGCCGAAGATAGGACGGACCGAGGCGTGCTAGAGATAGGACGGGACCTGCTAGAGACGGGGCGACCAGATACAGGACGGGGCGGTCCAGATACAGGACGGTCCAGGGACGGGACTGGCCAGAGCAGGATGGGACTGGCCTGAGGCAGGACAGGACCGGTCGGGCCAGGGACAGGATCGGTCGAGCCAGAGACAGGACGGGACGGGCAAGAGAGAGGACGGGACGGGCCAGAGACAGGACGGGAAGGGAGGACGGGACGGACCAGAGATGGGACGGGCAAGAGACAGGATTGGACAGGCCAGAGATAGCATCGGTCGGGCCAGAGACAGGACTGACCAGGCCTGAGACAGGATCGGACGGGCCAGAGACAGGATGAAATGGGAAGGTACTGGCCAGATACAGGAAGGGACTGGCCAGATAAGGGACAAGACAGGCCAGATGCGGGACGGGCCAGATACGAGATGGGACGGGCCAGATACAAGACGGGACGAGCCGGAGATAGGACGGGACGGGCCAGAAACAGGACTGGACGAGCTATACATTATGGGACGGGAAATAGACAGGATGGGACGGGCCAGAGACGGTACGGGACGTGCCAGATACAGGACAGGACGAGCCAGAGACCGGACGGGACGGGCCAGAAACAGGACGGGACAAGCTATACATTATGGGACGGGACAGAGACCAGACGGTCCAGATACAGGAAAAGACGGGCCAGAGACAGGACAGGATGGCCCAGATACACTACGGGACAGGCCAGATACAGGACGGTACGGGCCAAATATGGGACGGGCCAGATACAGGACGACATGGGCCAGATACGGGACGAGCCAGATATGGGACAGGAGAGGCTAGATATGGGATGAGCCATGGACAGGATGGGATGGGGCTGATACGAGATGGCCAGATACGGGACTGGCCAGATACTGAATGGGCCTGGCCACATACGGGACGGGCCAGATAGGGACTGGTATGGTCAGATACGGGACAGGACGTGCCACAGATGGGAAGGGACGATGCGGGCCAGATACGGGATGAGATGGGCTAGATAAGGGAAAGCCAGATACGGGACGGGATGGTCAGATACGGGACTAAACGGGTCAGATATGCGACTGGACGGACCAGATACGGGACGGGGCGGGTTAGACATTACAGAACGGGTCATAGACAGGATGGATGGGGCCAGGGACAGGCTGGGACGGGCCAGAGACAGGACCGGACAGGCCAGACACGGGACGGGTCAGATACAGGACTGGGGATACAAAAGGAATGCGTGCACTGTTCCTTTAAGAATCAGGAAGTGCTGCCGCTGCCGCCCTCAAAAAGCAGCCAAGACACATGCACACAGCCCACATAGGAACATAGTGCGCAGCCTGCATTGGTGGGTAAGTCGGCGGTCTTGCATGGTGTGAGATGGGAAGCCATGCCAGCACGCCACCAGGGATGTTACAATTAAGTAGTGTAGGTCAGGTGTACAGAAAATGGAAGTTTTGCAAATAAATATTACAACTATTGTTTAATAGGCAAACGTCACATGTAGAGTTTGCATGATATACCTTCTTAGTACTTTATCTAAATTAGAAGCAAATTGTTTGAAGATTACTTCTACCTAAATGGCAGAAAATGCACCTATCTTGGTGATGGATAGGACAGCTTGAGGGGATATGGAGGAGGCTGTTTTTTGATAGGTGTCATTTAAACATTTTGCTAATAATTTATGGAAAGTATCATATTTTTCTAACTATTGAACTCACCTTAATTTAAAACACACCCCAGGCTAAAGTTCCTTTGTGTGTAAATTTGTGGAGGATTTGATAATACTACTTTTAATGGGGTGGGCCAGATACAGGATGGGACAGACAAGATACGGAATGGGCCAGATACAGGACGGGCCAGAGACAGGACCGGACGGCACACGCCAGAGACATGACGAGACGGGCCAGAGACAGGACGGGACAGGCGAAAGACAGGATGAGACTGGCCGGAGATATTATGGACTGAGGCGTACCAGAGACAGGACGGGACGGGCTAGAGACGGGGCGACAGATACAGGACGGGACGGTCCAGATACAGGACAGTCCAGGGACGGGACGGGCCAGAGCAGGACGAGACTGGTCAGAGACAGGACAGGACCGGTCGGGCCAGAGACAGGAGGGGGCGGGCAAGATAGAGGACGGGACGGGTCAAAGAGAGGACGGGCCAGATACAGGAAGGGACGGGCCAGAAACAGGACGAGACAAGCTATACATTATGGGATGGGCCAGAGACCGGACGGGACGGTCCAGATACAGTACGGGACAGTCCCGATACAGGACGGCACAGGCCAAATATAGGACGGGCCAGATACAGGACAACATGGGCAAGATACAGGACGGGCCAGATATGGGACAGGACAGGCTGGATATGGGATGAGCCATGGACAGGATGGGATGGGCCAGATACGAGATGGCCAGATACGGGACAGGCCAGATACTGAATGGGCCTGGCCACATACGGGACGGGCCAGATAGGGACTGGTTGGGTCAGACACGGGACAGGACGTGCCAGAGTTGGGAAGGGGCAAGGCAGGCCAGATACGGGATGAGATGGGCCAGATAAGGGAAAGCCAGATACGGGACGGGATGGTCAGATACGGCACTAAACAGGTCAGATATGGGACTGGTCAGACCAGATACGGGACGGGGCGACTAGATACAGAATGGGACGGTCCAGATACAGGACGGGCCAGGGAAGGGACGGACCAGAGCAGCACTGGACTGGCCAGAGTCAGGACAGGACCGGTCAGGCCAGAGAAAGGACGGGACGGGCCAGATACAGGAAGGGACGGGACAGATACGGCACGGGCCAGATTCAAGACGGAATGGGCCAGAGACAGGACAGGATAGGACATGCCAGATACAGGAAGGGACGAGCCAGATACGGGATGGGCTAGATTCAGGACTGGACCGAACCGATGCAGGACGGGATGGGCCAGAGACAAGACGGAATGTGCTAGAGACATTACGGGATGGGCCATAGACAGGACGGGTCGGGCCAGAGACAGGATGGGATGGGCCAGAAACATGACGAGCCAGATATGGGACGGTATTGGCCAGATATGCGACAGCCCAGATACATGACAAGATGGGCCAGATACAGGACGGTACGGACCAGATACGGGATGGGACGGGCCAGATACGGGACGGGTCAGATGCGGGAGGGGCCAGATACTGGACAGGCCAGATACAGGACGGGCCAGATACGGGACAGGCCGGGCCAGGGACAGGACGTGCCAGATACGAGACTGGCCAGATATGGAACGGGTCAGATACTGGACGGGATGGGCCAGATACGGGATGAGACGGGCCAGACCTGGGCCAGAGACAGGAAGGGATGGGCCAGAGACGGGACCGGCAAGAGACAGGATTGGACAGGCCAGATATAGCACCGGACGGGCCAGAGACAGGACGGAACAGGCCAGCGACAGGACGAGATGGGAAGGGACTGGCCAGATACAGGAAGGGACAGGCCAGATACGGGACAGGACAGGCCAGATGCGGGACGGGCCAGATACGAGACGGGACGCGCCAGATATAGGACGGGACAAGGCAGAGATAGGATGGGACGGGCCAGAAACAGGACGGGACGAGCTATACATAATGGGACGGGAAATGGACGGGACGGGCCAGATACAGGACAAGACGAGCCAGAGATAGTACGGGACTGGCCAGAAACAGGACGGGACAAGCTATACATTATCGGACGGGCCATAGACAGGACGGGCCAAATTCAGGATGGGACGGGCCAGATACAGGGCGGGACCGACCAGATACAGGACGGGATGGGCCAGAGACAGGACGGAATGTGCTAGAGACATTACGGGACAGGCCATAGACAGGACAAATCGGGCCATAGACAGGATGGGACGGGCCAGATACATGACGGGATGGGCCAGAAACGTGACGAGCCAGATATGGGATGGTATGGGCCAGCTATGGGACAGCCCAGATACATGACGGGACGGGCCAGATACAGGACGGGACAGGCCAGATACTGGATGGGCCAGATACGGGACGGGCCAGAGACAGACGGGACGGGATGGGCCAAAGACAGAATGAGACTGGCCGAAGATAGGACGGACCGAGGCGTGCCAGAGACAGGACGGGACCTGCTAGAGACGGGGCGACCAGATACAGGACGGGGCAGTCCAGATACAGGACGGTCCAGGGACGGGACTGGCCAGAGCAGGATGGGACTGGCCTGAGGCAGGACAGTACCGGTCTGGCCAGAGACAGGACGGGACGGGCAAGAGAGAGGACGGGACGGGCCAAAGAGAGGACGGGACGGGCCAGAGATAGGACGGGAAGGGCCAAAGACAGAACGGGACGGACCAGAGATGGGACGGGCAAGAGACAGGATTGGACAGGCCAGAGATAGCACCGGTCGGGCCAGAGACAGGCTGGGACAGGCCAGAGACAGGACGGGACGGGCCAGAGACGGGATGGGTCAGATACAGGACTGGGGACACATTAGGAATGCGTGCACTGTTCCTTTAAGAATCAGGAAGTGCTGCCGCCCTCAACAAGCAGCCAAGACACATGTACACAGCCAGCATAGGAACATAGTGTTCAGCCTGCATTGGTGGGTAAGTCGACGGTCTTGCATGGTGTGAGATTGGAAGCCATGCCAGCTTGCCGCCAGTGATGTTACAATTAAGTAGTGTAGGTCAGGTGTAGAGAAAATGGAAGTTTTGCAAATAAATATTACAACTATTATTTAATAGGCAAACGTCACATGTAGAGTTTGCATGATATACCTTCCTAGTACTTTATCTAAATTAGAGGCAAATTGAAGATTACTTCTGCCTAAATGGCAGAAAATGCACCTATCTTGGTGATGGATAGGACAGCTTGAGGG
Source organism: Phyllobates terribilis (assembly GCF_046119375.1). Lineage (NCBI taxonomy): Eukaryota > Metazoa > Chordata > Amphibia > Anura > Dendrobatidae > Phyllobates > Phyllobates terribilis. The sequence goes on from NW_027363339.1 coordinate 37,326, forward strand.
GATATGGAGGAGGCTGTTTTTTGATAGGTGTCATTTAAACATTTTGCTAATAATTTATGGAAAGTATCATATTATTCTAACTATTGAACTCACCTTAATTTAAAACACACCCCAGGTTAAATTTCCTGGAGTTGTAAATTTGTGGAGGATTTGATAATACTACCTTTAGTGGGATGGGCCAGATACAGGACGTGACAGGCCAGATACGTGACGGAATGGGCCAGATACAGGACAGGCCAAAGATAGGACCGGACGGGCCGTGCCTGAAAAAGGACGGGACGGGCCAGAGACGGGGCGACCAGATACAGGATGAGACTGGCCGAAGATAGGACGGAGCGAGGCATGCCAGAGACAAGACGGGACGTGCTAGAGACGGGGCGACCAGATACAGGACGGGGCGGTCCAGATACAGGACCGTCCAGGGCCTGGACTGGCCAGAGCAGGATGGGACTGGCCTGAGGCAGGACAGGATCGGTCGAGCCAGAGACAGGACGGGACGGGCAAGAGAGAGGACGGGACGGGCCAGAGACAGGACGGGAAGGGCCAAAGACAGGACGGGACGGACCAGAGATGGGACGGGCAAGAGACACGATTGGACAGGCCAGAGATAGCATCGGTCGGGCCAGAGACAGGACTGACCAGGCCTGAGACAGGATCGGACGGACCAGAGACAGGATGAGATGGGAAGGTACTGGCCAGATACAGGAAGGGACTGGCCAGATAAGGGACAAGACAGGCCAGATGCGGGACGGGCCAGATACGAGATGGGACGGGCCAGATACAAGACGGGACGAGCCGGAGATAGGACGGGACGGGCCAGAAACAGGACTGGACGAGCTATACATTATGGGACGGGAAATAGACAGGATGGGACGGGCCAGAGACGGTACGGGACGTGCCAGATACAGGACAGGACGAGCCAGAGACCGGACGGGACGGGCCAGAAACAGGACGGGACAAGCTATACATTATGGGACGGGACAGAGACCAGACGGTCCAGATACAGGAAAAGACGGGCCAGAGACAGGACAGGATGGCCCAGATACACTACGGGACAGGCCAGATACAGGACGGTACGGGCCAAATATGGGACGGGCCAGATACAGGACGACATGGGCCAGATACGGGATGAGCCAGATATGGGACAGGAGAGGCTAGATATGGGATGAGCCATGGACAGGATGGGATGGGGCTGATACGAGATGGCCAGATACGGGACGGGCCAGATACTGAAAGGGCCTGGCCACATACGGGACGGGCCAGAGAGGGACTGGTATGGTCAGATACGGGACAGGACGTGCCACAGATGGGAAGGGACGATGCGGGCCAGATACGGGATGAGATGGGCTAGATAAGGTAAAGCCAGATACGGGATGGGATGGTCAGATACGGGACTAAACGGGTCAGATATGCGACTGGACGGACCAGATACAGGACGGGGCGGGTTAGACATTACATAACGGGTCATAGACAGGATGGATGGGGCCAGGGACAGGCTGGGACGGGCCAGAGACAGGACCTCACAGGCCAGACACGGGACGGGTCAGATACAGGACTGGGGATACAAAAGGAATGCGTGCACTGTTCCTTTAAGAATCAGGAAGTGCTGCCGCTGCCGCCCTCAAAAAGCAGCCAAGACACATGCACACAGCCCACATAGGAACATAGTGCGCAGCCTGCATTGGTGGGTAAGTCGGCGGTCTTGCATGGTGTGAGATGGGAAGCCATGCCAGCACGCCACCAGGGATGTTACAATTAAGTAGTGTACGTCAGGTGTACAGAAAATGGAAGTTTTGCAAATAAATATTACAACTATTGTTTAATAGGCAAACATCACATGTAGAGTTTGCATGATATACCTTCCTAGTACTTTATCTAAATTAGAAGCAAATTGTTTGAAGATTACTTCTACCTAAATGGCAGAAACTGCACCTATCTTGGTGATGGATAGGACAGCTTGAGGGGATATGGAGGAGGCTGTTTTTTGATAGGTGTCATTTAAACATTTTGCTAATAATTTATGGAAAGTATCATATTTTTCTAACTATTGAACTCACCTTAATTTAAAACACAACCCAGGCTAAAGTTCCTTTATGTGTAAATTTGTGGAGGATTTGATAATACTACCTTTAATGGGGTGGGCCAGATACAGGACGGGACAGACAAGATACGGAATGGGCCAGATACAGGACAGGCCAGAGACAGGACCGGACGGCACACGCCAGAGACATGACGAGACGGGCCAGAGACAGGACGGGACAGGCGAAAGACAGGATGAGACTGGCCGGAGATATTATGGACTGAGGCGTACCAGAGACAGGACGGGACGGGCTAGAGACGGGGCGACAGATACAGGACGGGACGGTCCATATACAGTACAGTCCAGGGACGGGACGGGCCAGAACAGGACGAGACTGGTCAGAGACAGGACAGGACCAGTCGGGCCAGAGACAGGAGGGGACGGGCAAGATAGAGGACGGGATGGGTCAAAGAGAGGACGGGACGGGCCAGATACAGGAAGGGACGGGCCAGAAACAGGACGGGACAAGCTATACATTATGGGATGGGCCAGAGACCGGACGGGACTGTCCAGATACAGTACGGGACAGGCCCGATACAGGACGGTACAGGCCAAATATAGGACGGGCCAGATACAGGACAACATGGGCAAGATACAGGACGGGCCAGATATGGGACAGGACAGGCTGGATATGGGATGAGCCATGGACAGGATGGGATGGGCCAGATACGAGATGGCCAGATACGGGACAGGCCAGATACTGAATGGGCCTGGCCACATACGGGACGGGCCAGATAGGGACTGGTTGGGTCAGACTCGGGACAGGACGTGCCAGAGTTGGGAAGGGGCAAGGCAGGCCAGATACGGGATGAGATGGGCCAGATAAGGGAAAGCCAGATACGGGACGGGATGGTCAGATACGGCACTAAACGGGTCAGATATGGGACTGGACAGACCAGATACGGGACGGGGCGACTAGATACAGAATGGGACGGTCCAGATACAGGACGGGCCAGGGAAGGGACGGACCAGAGCAGCACTGGACTGGCCAGAGTCAGGACAGGACCGGTCAGGCCAGAGAAAGGACGGGACGGGCCAGATACAGGAAGGGACGGGCCAGATACGGCACGGGCCAGATTCAAGACGGAATGGGCCAGAGACAGGACAGGATAGGACGGGCCAGATACAGGAAGGGACGAGCCAGATACGGGATGGGCTAGATTCAGGACGGGACGGGCCAGATACAGGACTGGACCGAACCGATGCAGGACGGGATGGGCCAGAGACAAGACGGATTGTGCTAGAGACATTACGGGATGGGCCATAGACAGGACGGGTCGGGCCAGAGACAGGATGGGATGGGCCAGATACATGACGGGATGGGCCAGAAACGTGACGAGCCAGATATGGGACGGTATTGGCCAGATATGCGACAGCCCAGATACATGACGGGATGGGCCAGATACAGGACGGTACGGACCAGATACGGGATGGGACGGGCCAGATACGGGACGGGTCAGATGCGGGACGGGCCAGATACTGGACAGGCCAGATACAGGACGGGCCAGATACGGGACAGGCCGGGCCAGGGACAGGACGTGCCAGATACGAGACTGGCCAGATATGGAACGGGTCAGATACTGGACGGGATGGGCCAGATACGGGATGAGACGGGCCAGACCTGGGCCAGAGACAGGAAGGGATGGGCCAGAGACGGGACCGGCAAGAGACAGGATTGGACAGGCCAGAGATAGCACCGGACGGGCCAGAGACAGGACGGAACAGGCCAGCGACAGGACGAGATGGGAAGGGACTGGCCAGATACAGGAAGGGACAGGCCAGATACGGGACAGGACAGGCCAGATGCGGGACGGGCCAGATACGAGACGGGACGCGCCAGATATAGGACGGGACAAGGCAGAGATAGGATGGGACGGGCCAGAAACAGGACGGGACGAGCTATACATTATGGGACGGGAAATGGACGGGACGGGCCAGATACAGGACAAGACGAGCCAGAGATAGTACGGGACTGGCCAGAAACAGGACGGGACAAGCTATACATTATCGGACGGGCCATAGACAGGACGGGCCAGATTCAGGATGGGACGGGCCAGATACAGGACGAGACCGACCAGATACAGGACGGGATGGGCCAGAGACAGGACGAAATGTGCTAGAGACATTACGGGACAGGCCATAGACAGGACAAATCGGGCCATAGACAGGATGGGACGGGCCAGATACATGACGGGATGGGCCAGAAACGTGACGAGCCAGATATGGGATGGTATGGGCCAGCTATGGGACAGCCCAGATACATGACGGGACGGGCCAGATACAGGACGGGACAGGCCAGATACTGGATGGGCCAGATACGGGACGGGCCAGAGACAGGACCGGACTTGCCAGAGACAGACGGGACGGGACGGGCCAAAGACAGGATGAGACTGGCCGAAGATAGGACGGACCGAGGCGTGCCAGAGACAGGACGGGACCTGCTAGAGACGGGGCGACCAGATACAGGACGGGGCGGTCCAGATACAGGACGGTCCAGGGACGGGACTGGCCAGAGCAGGATGGGACTGGCCTGAGGCAGGACAGGACCGGTCGGGCCAGAGACAGGACGGGACGGGCAAGAGAGAGGACGGGACGGGCCAAAGAGAGGACGGGACGGGCCAGAGATAGGACGGGAAGGGCCAAAGACAGGACGGAACGGACCAGAGATGGGACGGGCAAGAGACAGGATTGGACAGGCCAGAGATAGCACCGGTCGGGACTGGCCAGAGCAGGATGGGACTGGCCTGAGGCAGGACAGGACCAGTCGGGCCAGAGACAGGACGGGACGGGCAAGAGAGAGGACGGGACGGGCCAAAGAGAGGATGGGACGGGCCAGAGATAGGCTGGGACAGGCCAGAGACAGGACGGGACGGGCCAGAGACGGGACGGGCCAGAGACGGGATGGGTCAGATACAGGACTGGGGACACATTAGGAATGCGTGCACTGTTCCTTTAAGAATCAGGAAGTGCTGCCGCTGCCGCCCTCAACAAGCAGCCAAGACACATGTACACAGCCAGCATAGGAACATAGTGTTCAGCCTGCATTGGTGGGTAAGTCGACGGTCTTGCATGGTGTGAGATTGGAAGCCATGCCAGCTTGCCGCCAGTGATGTTACAATTAAGTAGTGTAGGTCAGGTGTAGAGAAAATGGAAGTTTTGCAAATAAATATTACAACTATTATTTAATAGGCAAACATCACATGTAAAGTTTGCATGATATACCTTCCTAGTACTTTATCTAAATTAGAGGCAAATTGAAGATTACTTCTGCCTAAATGGCAGAAAATGCACCTATCTTGGTGATGGATAGGACAGCTTGAGGCGATATGGAGGAGGCTGTTTTTTGATAGGTGTCATTTAAACATTTTGCTCATAATTTATGGAAAGTATCATATTATTCTAACTATTGAACTCACCTTAATTTAAAACACACCCCAGGTTAAATTTCCTGGAGTTGTAAATTTGTGGATGATTTGATAATACTACCTTTAGTGGGATGGGCCAGATACAGGACGAGACAGGCCAGATACGTGACGGAATGGGCCAGATACAGGACAGGCCAAAGATAGGACCGGACGGGCCGTGCCTGAAAAAGGACGGGACGGGCCAGAGACGGGGCGACCAGATACAGGATGAGACTGGCCGAAGATAGGACGGAGCGAGGCATGCCAGAGACAGGACGGGACGTGCTAGAGACTGGGCGACCAGATACAGGACGGGGCGGTCCAGATACAGGACCGTCCAAGGACGGGACTGGCCAGAGCAGGATGGGACTGGCCTGAGGCAGGACAGGATCGGTCGAGCCAGAGACAGGACGGGACGGGCAAGAGAGAGGACGGGACGGGCCAAAGAGAGGATGAGACGGGCCAGAGACAGGACGGTAAGGGCCAAAGACAGGACGGGACGGACCAGAGATGGGACGGGCAAGAGACAGGATCGGACGGGCCAGAGACAGGATGAGATGGGAAGGTACTGGCCAGATACAGGAAGGGACTGGCCAGATAACGGACAAGACAGGCCAGATGCGGGACGGGCCAGATACGAGATGGGACGGGCCAGATACAAGACGGGACGAGCCGGAGATAGGACGGGACGGGACAGAAACAGGACTGGACGAGCTATACATTATGGGACGGGAAATAGACAGGATGGGACGGGCCAGAGACGGTACGGGACGTGCCAGATACAGGACAGGACGAGCCAGAGACCGGACCGGACGGGCCAGAAACAGGACGGGACAAGCTATACATTATGGGACGGGACAGAGACCAGATGGTCCAGATACAGGAAAAGACGGGCCAGAGACAGGACAGGGTGGCCCAGATACACTACGGGACAGGCCAGATACAGGACGGTACGGGCCAAATATGGGACGGGCCAGATACAGGACGACATGGGCCAGATACAGGACGAGCCAGATATGGGACAGGAGAGGCTAGATATGGGATGAGCCATGGACAGGATGGGATGGGGCTGATACGAGATGGCCAGATACGGGACGGGACAGATACTGAATGGGCCTGGTCACATACGGGACGGGCCAGATAGGGACTGGTATGGTCAGATACGGGATAGGACGTGCCACAGATGGGAAGGGACGATGCGGGCCAGATACGGGATGAGATGGGCTAGATAAGGGAAAGCCAGATACGGGACGGGATGGTCAGATACGGGACTAAACGGGTCAGATATGCGACTGGACGGACCAGATACGGGACGGGGCGGGTTAGACATTACAGAACGGGTCATAGACAGGATGGGTAGGGCCAGGGACAGGCTGGGACGGGCCAGAGACAGGACCAGACAGGCCAGACACGGGACGGGTCAGATACAGGACTGGGGATACAAAAGGAATGCGTGCACTGTTCCTATAAGAATCAGGAAGTGCTGCCGCTACCGCCCTCAGAAAGCAGCCAAGACACATGCACACAGCCCGCATAGGAACATAGTGCGCAGCCTGCATTGGATGGCTAAGTCGGCGGTCTTGCATGGTGTGAGATGGGAAGCCATGCCAGCACGCCGCCATGGATGTTACAATTAAGTAGTGTAGGTCAGGCGTAGAGAAAATTGAAGTTTTTCAAATAAATATTACAACTATTGTTTAATAGGCAAACATCACATGTAGAAGTTTGTATGATATACCTTCCTAGTACTTTATCTAAATTAGAAGCAAATTGTTTGAAGATTACTTCTACCTAAATGGCAGAAAATGCACCTATCTTGGTGATGGATAGGACAGCTTGAGGGGATATGGAGGAGGCTGTTTTTTGATAGGTGTCATTTAAACATTTTGCTAATAATTTATGGAAAGTATCATATTTTTCTAACTATTAAACTCACCTTAATTTAAAACACACCCCAGGTTAAATTTCCTGGAGGTGTAAATTTGTGGAGGATTTGATAATACTACCTTTAATGAGATGGGCCAGATACAGGACGGGATGGGTCTGATACGGGACGGGCCAGATTCAGGACGGGCCGGGCCAGATACAGGACGGGACCGACCGACCAGATACAGGATGGGATGGGCCAGAAACAGGACGGAATGTGCTAGAGACATTAAGGGACAGGCCATAGACAGGACGGTTAGGGCCAGAGACAGGATGGGACGGGTCAGATACATGACGGGAAGGGCTAGAAACGTGACGAGCCAGATATGGGACGGTATGGGCCAGATATGGGACAGCCCAGATACATGACGGGACAGGCCAGATTTAGGACGGTACGGACCAGATACGGGACGGGACGGGCCAGATACGGGACGGGTCAGATGCGGGATGGGCCAGATACGGGACAGGCCAGATACAGGACGGGCTAGATACGGGACAGGCCGGGCAGGGACAGGACGTGCCAGATACGGGACTGGCCAGATATGGAACGGGCCAGATACTGGACGGGATGGGCCAGATGCAGGGCGGACCAAATACGGGACGAGACGGGCCAGAACTGGGCCAAACACAGGAAGGGATGGGCCAGAGACGGGACGGGACGGGCCAAAGACTGGACGGGACGGGCCAGAGAAGGGACGGGCAAGAGACTGGATTGGACAGGCCAGAGATAGCGACGGACCGGCCAGAGACAGGACGGGACAGGCCAGAGACAGGACGACATGGGAAGGGACTGGCCAGATACAGGAAGGGACAGTCCAGATACGCGACAGGACATGCCAGATGCGGAACGGGCCAGATACGAGACGGGACGGGCCAGATATATGACGGGACGACGCAGAGATAGGATGGAACGGGCCAGAAATAGGACGGGGCGAGCTATACATTATGGGACGGGAAATAGACAGGACGGGACGGACCAGAGAGGGTACGTGACGGGCCAGATACAGGACAGGACGAGCCAGAGAAAGTACGGGATGGGCCAGAAACAGTTCGGGACAAGCTATACATTATGGGACGGGCCATAGACAGGACTGGACGGGCCAGAGACAAGACGGAACGGGACAGATACAGGAAAAGACGGGCCAAAGACAGGACGGGATGGCCCAGATACAGTACGGGACAGGCCACATACAGGACGGTACAGGCCAAATAGTGTGCAGCCTGCTTTGGTGGGTATGTCGGCGGTCTTGCATGGTGTGAGATGGGAAGCCATGCCAGCACGCCGCCATAGATGTTACAATTAAGTAGTGTAGGTCAGGCGTAGAGAAAATGGAAGTTTTTCAAATAAATATTACAACTATTGTTTAATAGGCAAACATCACATGTAGAGTTTGCGTGATATACCTTCCTAGTACTTTATCTAAATTAGAAGCAAATTGAAGATTACTTCTACCTAAATGGCAGAAAATGCACCTATCTTGGTGATGGATAGGACAGCTTGAGGGGATATGGAGGAGGTTGTTTTTTTGATAGGTGTCATTTAAACATTTTGCTAATAATTTATGGAAAGTATCATATTTTTCTAACTATTGAACTCACCTTAATTTATAACACACCCCAGATTAAAGTTCCTTTATGTGTAAATTTGTGGAGGATTTGATAATACTACCTTTAATGGGATGGGCCAGATACAGGACGGGACGGGCCAGATACGGAATGGGCCAGATACAGGACGGGCCAGAGACAGGACCGGACGGATCACGCCAGAGACATGACGAGACGGGCCAGAGACAGGACTGGACAGGCCAAAGACAGGATGAGACTGGCTGGAGATAGGACGGACCGAGGCGTACCAGAGACAGGACGGGACGGGCTAGAGACGGGGCGACAGATAGTGGACGGGACGGTCCAGATACAGGACAGTCCAGGGACAGGACGGGACTGGTCAGAGGCAGGACAGGACCGATCAGGCCAGAGACAGGACGGGACGGGCAAGAGAGAGGACGGGACGGGCAAGAGAGAGGACGGGACGGGCCAAAGAGAGGACGGGATGGACAAGAGATGGGATGGGCAAGAGACAGGATTGGACAGGCCAGAGATAGCACCGAACGGGCCAGAGACATGACGGGACAGGCCAGAGACAGGACGGGACGGGCCAGAGACAGGACGAGATGGGAAGGGACAGGCCAGATATGGGACAGGACAGGCCAGATGCGGGACGGGCCAGATACGAGATGGGACGGGCCAGATACAGGACGGGACGAGCCAGAGGTAGGACGGGACGGGCCAGAAACAGGACTTCACGAGCTATACATTATGAGAAGGGAAATAGACAGAATGGGACGGGCCAGAGACGGTACAGGATGTGCCAGATACAGGACAGGACTAGCCAGTGACAGGACGGGACGGGCCAGAAACAGGACGGGACAAGCTATACATTATGGGACCGTCCAGAGACCGGACGGGACGGTCCAGATACAGGATAAGACGGGCCAGAGACAGGACAGGATGGCCCAGATACAGTACGGGACAGGCCACATACAGGACGGTCCGGGCCAAAAATGAGACGGGCCAGATACAGGACGACATGGGCCAGATACGGGACGGGCCAGATATGGGACAGGACAGGCTAGATATGGGATGAACCATGGACAGGATGGAATGGGCCAGATACGAGATGGCCAGATACGGGACGGGCCACATACTGAATGGGCATGGACACATACGGGACGGGCCAGATAGGGACTGGTTGGGTCACATACAGGACAGGACGTGCCAGAGACGGGAAGGGACGAGGCGGGCCAGATACGGGATGAGATGGGCCAGATAAGGGACAGCCAGATACGGGACGGGATGGTCAGATACGGGACTAAACGGGTCAGATATGGGACTGGACGGACCAGATACGGGACGGGGCGGGTTAGACATTACAGGACAGGACATAGACAGAATGGGAGGGGTCAGGGACAGGCTGAGACTGGCCAGAGACAGGATGTGACGGGCCAGAGACGGGACGGGTTAGAGATGGGACGGGTCAGATACAGGACTGGGGACACATTAGGAATGCGTGCACTGTTCCTTTAAAAATCAGGAAGTGCTGCCGCTGTCGCCCTCAACAAGCAGCCAAGACACATGCACACAGCCAGCAGAGGAACACAGTGTGCAGCCTGGATTGGTGGGTAAGTCGGCGGTCTTGCATGGTGTGAGATGGGAAGCCATGCCAGCACGCCGCCAGGGATGTTACAATTAAATAGTGTAGGACAGGCATAGAGAAAATGGAAGTTTTGCAAATAAATATTACAACTATTGTTTAATAGGCAAACATCACATGTAGAGTTTGCATGATATACCTTCCTGGTACTTTATCTAAATTAGAAGCAAATCGTTTGAAGATTACTTCTACCTAAATGGCAGAAAATGCACCTATCTTGGTGATGGATAGGACAGCTTGAGGGGATATGGAGGAGGCTGTTTTTTAATAGGTGTCATTTAAACATTTTGCTAATAATTTATAGAAAGTATCATACTTTTCTAACTATTGAGCTCACCTTAATTTAAAGCACAGAGGACGGCACGGGCCAAAACCAGATGGAACGGGCCAAAGACCGGATGGGATGGGCCAAAGACCGGATGGGACGGGCCAAAGACCGGATGGGACGGGCCAGAGACAGGACGGGACGGGGCGGGCCAGAGACAGGACGGGACATATACAGGACGGGATGGGCCAGATACAGGATGGGCCAGATACAGGATGGGCCAGGGACGGGCCACTGCAGTACCAGACGGGTCTGAGGCAGAACAGGACGGGTCGGGCCAGAGACAGGACGGGACGGGACAGAGATAGGACAAGACGGGCCAGAGACAGAACGAGATGGGCCAGAGACAGAACGAGCCGGAGATAGGACAGGACGGGCCAGAGAAAGGACGGGACTAGCTAGAAACAGGAAGGGACGGGCCAGATACGGGACGGGCCAGATACAGGACGGGACAGGCGAGAGACAGGATGGGATGGGCCAGATATGGGTCGGGAGAGACCAGATACGTGACGGGACCCGACAGGATAGACACGGGACGGTACAAGCCAGATACGCGACGGGCCAGATACAAGATGGGACTAGATGGGCCAGATACAGGATGGTGCGGAACGGGCCAGATGCAGGAGGGGACGGTCCGAGTACAGGATGGGACAGGCCAGATAGAGAACTGCACGGGATGGGCCAGAGACAGGACTGGACGGGCCAGAGATAGGATGGGACAGGCCAGATACGGGACGGGACAGGAAAGATACGGAACAGGACGTGCCAGATACAAGATGGTACGGGCCAGATACAGGACGGTACGGGCCAGATACAGAACTGTATGGGACGGGCCAGAGACAGGAGGGGATGGGCCGGGTACAGGATGGGACGGGCCAGATACGGAACTGCACGGTACGGGCCAGAGACAGGACTGGACGGGCCAGAGACAGGATGGGATAGGCCAGATACGGGATGGGGCAGGCCAGATACGGGACAAGACGGGCCAGATACAGGATGGTACGGGCCAGATATGGGACGGTATGGGCCAGATACATGACGGGACGGGCCAGATACAGGACGAGACAGACCAGATACAGAACAGGACGGGCCAGATACGGGACAAGCCAGATACGGGACAGGTCATATATGGGATGGGGCAGATATGGGACGGTACAGATACGGGACGTGCCAGCGACAGGACGGGCCAGATACTGGACGGGATGGGCTAGATACGGGGCGGGCCAGATACGGGACGATACTAGCCAGAGACAGGATGGGACTGGCTAGAGACAGGATGGGATGAGCCAAAGACAGGACGGGTCAGAGACAGGATGGGACGAGCCAAAGACAGGACGGGAGGGGCCAGACACAGGACTGGACAGGCCAGAGAAAGAACGGGACGGGCAAGACACAGGACTGGACAGGCCAGAGACAGGACGGGACGGGCCAGATACAGGACGGGACTGGCTAGATACGGGACAGGACCGGCCAGATACTGGACAGGTCAGATACGGGACAGGATGGGCCAGATTCAGGACGGGACGAGATGGGCCAGATACAAGACGGTACGGGACGGGTCAGATACAGGACGGGACGGGCTAGATACGGAACGGGCCAAATACAGGATGGGACGGGCCAGAGACAGGATGGGCGGGCTTGACATTACGGGCCGGGCCATAGACAGAATGGCCAGATACAGGACGGTACTGCCCAGATATGGGACGGCACGGGCCAGATACGCGATGGGACGGGCCAGATACGGGATGGGCCAGATACGGGACGGTCCAGATATGAGACGGGCCAGATATGGGACAGGACGGGCCAGATACGACATGAACCAGGGATGGGAAAGGACAGAAACTGAACGGGATGTGCCATTTATGGTGATGGGCCAGATACGTGACACGCTGGGCCATATACGGGACGGGCCAGATACGGGACTGGTTGGGCCATATACGGGATAGGACGGGCTAGATAGTGAAGGGACGAGACGTGCCAGATAAGAGATGGGCCAGATACGGGACTGGACTGGCCAGATATGGGACTGGACTGGCCAGATACGGGACTTGTCGGGTCAGATATGGGACTAAGCAGGCCAGATATGGGACGGACGGGCTAGACATTACAGGACGGGCCATAGACAGGAGGGGAGCGGCCAGGGACAGCACGGGACGGGCCAGAGACAGGTCAGGACGGTACGGGCCAAATATGGGACGGGCCAGATACAGGACGACATGGGCCAGATACGGGACAAGCCAGATATGGGACAGGAGAGGCTAGATATGGGATGAGCCATGGACAGGATGGGATGGGGCTGATACGAGATGTCCAGATACGGGACGGGCCAGATAGGGACTGGTATGGTCAGATACGGGACAGGACGTGCCAGAGACGGGAAGGGACGAGATGGGCCAGATAAGGGACAGCCAGATACGGGACTAAACAGGTCAGATATGGGACTGGACGGACCAGATACGGGAAGGGGCGGGTTAGACATTACAGGACGTGCCATAGACAGGATGGGAGGGGCCAGGGACAGGCAAGAGACAGGACGGGACGGGCCAGAGACCGGGACGGGCCAGAGATGGGACGGGTGAGATACAGGACTGGGGACACATTAGGAATGCGTGCACTGTTCCTTTAAGAATCAGGAAGTGCTGCCGCTACAGCCCTCAACAAGCAGCCAAGACACATGCACACAGCCAGCATAAGAACATAGTGCGCAGCCTGCATTGGTGGATAAGTCGGCGGTCTTGCATGGTGTGAGATGGGAAGCCATGCCAGCACGCCGCCATGGATGTTACAATTAAGTAGTGTAGGTCAGGTGTAGAGAAAATGGAAATTTTGCAAATAAATATTACAACTATTGTTTAATAGGCAAACATCACATGTAGAGTTTGCATGATATACCTTCCTGGTACTTTATCTAAATTAGAAGCAAATTGTTTGAAGATTACTTCTACCTAAATGGCAGAAAATGCACCTATCTTGGTGATGGATAGGACAGCTTGAGGGGATATGGAGGAGGCTGTTTTTTTGATAGGTGTCATTTAAACATTTTGCTAATAATTTATGGAAAGTATCATATTTTTCTAACTATTGAACTCACCTTAATTTAAAACACACCCCAGGTTAAAGTTCCTTTATGTGTAAATTTGTGGAGGATTTGATAATACTACCTTTAATGGGATGGGCCAGATACAGGACGGAACAGGCCAGATACGGAATGGGCCAGATACAGGACGGGCCAGAGTCAGGACCGGACGGGACGATCCAGAGACATGACAAGACGGGCCAGAGACATTACGGGACGGGCCGGAGATAGGACGGACTGAGGCGTGCCAGAGACAAGACTGGACGGGCTAGAAACGGGGCGACAGATACAGGACAGGACAGTCCAGATACAGGACAGTCCAGGGATGGGACGGGACAGAGCAGTACAGGACTGGTCTGAGGTAGGACAGGACAGGTCGGGCCAGAGACAGGAGGGGACGGGCAAGAGAGAGGACGGGACGGGCAAAAGAGAGGACGGGACGTTCCAGAGACAGGACGTGATGGGCCAAAGACAGGACGGGACGGACCAGAGATGGGACAGGCAAGAGACAGGATTGGACAGGCCAGAGGTAGCACCGGACGGGTCAGAGACAGGACGGGACAGGCCAGAGACAGAACGGGACAGGCCAGAGACAGGACGAGATGGGAAGGGACTGGCCAGATACAGGAAGGGACAGGCCAGATATGGGACAGGACAGGCCAGATGCGGGACGGGCCAGATACGAGATGGGACGGGCCAGATACAGGACGGGACGAGCCAGAGATAGGACAGGACGGGCCAGAAACAGGACTGGACGAGCAATACATTATGGGACGGGAAATAGACAGGATGGGACGGGCCAGAGACGGTACGGGACGTGCCAGATACAGGACAGGACGAGCAAGTGACAGGACGGGACGGGCCAGAAACAGGACAGGACATGCTATACATTATGAGACCGTCCAGAGACTGGACGGGACGGTCCAGATACAGGAAAAGACGGGACAGAGACAGGATGGGATGGCCCAGATACAGTACGGGGTGACCAGATACAGGACGGGACGGTTCAGATACAGGATGGGCCAGGGACGGGACGGACCAGAGCAGGACGAGACTGGCCAGAGGCAGGACTGGACCGGTCAGGCCAGAGACAGGACGGGACGGGCCAGATACAGGAAGGGACGGGCCAGATACGGGACGGGCCAGATTCAAGACGGGATGGGCCAGAGATAGGACGTGATGGGACGGGCCAGATACAGGAAGGGACGGGCCAGATACAGGACGGGACGGGCCAGATACAGGACGGGACCGACCAGATACAGGACGGGATGGGCCAGAGACAGGACGGAATGTGCTAGAGACATTACGGGACAGGCCATAGACAGGACGGGTCGGGCCAGAGACAGGATGGGACAGGCCAGATTCATGACGGGATGGGCCAGAAACGTGACGAGCCAAATATGGGACGGTATGGGACAGATATGGGACAGCCCACATACATTACGGGACGGGCCAGATACAGGACGGTACGGACCAAATACGTGACGGGACGGGCCAGATACGGGACGGGTCAGATGCGGGACGGGCCAGATACGGGACAGGCCAGATACAGGACGGGCCAGATACGGGACAGGCTGGGCCAGGGACAGGACGTGCCAGATACGGGACAGGCCAGATATGGAACGGGCCAGATACTGGATGGGATGGGCCAGATACAGGGCGGGCCAGATACAGGACGAAACGGACCAGAGCTGCGCCAGAGACAGGAAGGGATGGGCCAGAGACAGGACAGGACGGGCCAAAGACTGGACCGGATGGGCCAGAGACGGGACGGGTAAGAGACAGGATTGGACATGCCAGAGATAGCACCGGACGGGCCAGAGACAGGACGGGACAGGCCAGAGACAGGACAAGATGGGAAGGGACTGGCCAGATACAGGAAGGGACAGGCCAGATACGGGACAGGACAGGCCAGTTGCGGGACGGGCCAGATACGAGACGGGATGGGCCATATATAGGACGGGATGAGGCAGAGATAGGATGGGACGGGCCAGAAACAGGACGGGACGAGCTATACATTATGGGACGGGAAATAGACAGGACGGGACGGGCCATAGACGGTACGCGACGGGCCAGATACAGGACAGGACGAGCCAGAGACAGTACGTGACGGGCCAGAAACAGGACGGGACAAGCAATACATTATGGGACGGGCCATATACAGGACGGGACGGGCCAGAGACAAGACGGAACGGGACAGATACAGGAAAAGACTGGCCAAAGACAGGACTGTATGGGCCAAATAGTGCGCAGCCTGCATTGGTGGGTAAGTCGGCTCTCTTGCATGGTGTGAGATGGGGAAGGGGCGGGTTAGACATTACAGGACGTGCCATAGACAGGATGGGAGGGGCCAGGGACGGGCAAGAGACAGGACGGGACGGGCCAGAGACCGGGACGGGCCAGAGATGGGACGGGTGAGATACAGGACTGGGGACACATTAGGAATGCGTGCACTGTTCCTTTAAGAATCAGGAAGTGCTGCCGCTACAGCCCTCAACAAGCAGCCAAGACACATGCACACAGCCAGCATAGGAACATAGTGCGCAGCCTGCATTGGTGGATAAGTCGGCGGTCTTGCATGGTGTGAGATGGGAAGCCATGCCAGCACGCCGCCATGGATGTTACAATTAAGTAGTGTAGGTCAGGTGTAGAGAAAATGGAAATTTTGCAAATAAATATTACAACTATTGTTTAATAGGCAAACATCACATGTAGAGTTTGCATGATATACCTTCCTGGTAGTTTATCTAAATTAGAAGCAAATTGTTTGAAGATTACTTCTACCTAAATGGCAGAAAATGCACCTATCTTGGTGATGGATAGGACAGCTTGAGGGGATATGGAGGAGGCTGTTTTTTTGATAGGTGTCATTTAAACATTTTGCTAATAATTTATGGAAAGTATCATATTTTTCTAACTATTGAACTCACCTTAATTTAAAACACACCCCAGGTTAAAGTTCCTTTATGTGTAAATTTGTGGAGGATTTGATAATACTACCTTTAATGGGATGGGCCAGATACAGGACGGAACAGGCCAGATACGGAATGGGCCAGATACAGGACGGGCCAGAGTCAGGACCGGACGGGACGATCCAGAGACATGACAAGACGGGCCAGAGACATTACGGGACGGGCCGGAGATAGGACGGACTGAGGCGTGCCAGAGACAAGACTGGACGGGCTAGAAACGGGGCGACAGATACAGGACAGGACGGTCCAGATACAGGACAGTCCAGGGATGGGACGGGACAGAGCAGTACGGGACTGGTCTGAGGTAGGACAGGACAGGTCGGGCCAGAGACAGGAGGGGACGGGCAAGAGAGAGGACGGGACGGGCAAAAGAGAGGACGGGACGTTCCAGAGACAGGACGTGATGGGCCAAAGACAGGACGGGACGGACCAGAGATGGGACAGGCAAGAGACAGGATTGGACAGGCCAGAGGTAGCACCGGACGGGTCAGAGACAGGACGGGACAGGCCAGAGACAGAACGGGACAGGCCAGAGACAGGACGAGATGGGAAGGGACTGGCCAGATACAGGAAGGGACAGGCCAGATATGGGACAGGACAGGCCAGATGCGGGACGGGCCAGATACGAGATGGGACGGGCCAGATACAGGACGGGACGGGCCAGAGATAGGACAGGACGGGCCAGAAACAGGACTGGACGAGCAATACATTATGGGACGGGAAATAGACAGGATGGGACGGGCCAGAGACGGTACGGGACGTGCCAGATACAGGACAGGACGAGCAAGTGACAGGACGGGACGGGCCAGAAACAGGACAGGACATGCTATACATTATGAGACCGTCCAGAGACTGGACGGGACGGTCCAGATACAGGAAAAGACGGGCCAGAGACAGGATGGGATGGCCCAGATACAGTACGGGGTGACCAGATACAGGACGGGACGGTTCAGATACAGGATGGGCCAGGGACGGGACGGACCAGAGCAGGACGAGACTGGCCAGAGGCAGGACTGGACCGGTCAGGCCAGAGACAGGACGGGACGGGCCAGATACAGGAAGGGACGGGCCAGATACGGGACGGGCCAGATTCAAGACGGGATGGGCCAGAGATAGGACGTGATGGGACGGGCCAGATACAGGAAGGGACGGGCCATATACTGGACGTGCCACATTCAGGACGGGACGGGCCAGATACAGGACGGGACGGGCCAGATACAGGACGGGACCGACCAGATACAGGACGGGATGGGCCAGAGACAGGACGGAATGTGCTAGAGACATTACGGGACAGGCCATAGACAGGACGGGTCGGGCCAGAGACAGGATGGGACAGGCCAGATTCATGACGGGATGGGCCAGAAACGTGACGAGCCAAATATGGGACGGGACGGGCCAGATACAGGACGGTACGGACCAAATACGGGACGGGACGGGCCAGATACGGGACGGGTCAGATGCGGGACGGGCCAGATACGGGACAGGCCAAATACAGGACGGGCCAGATACGGGACAGGCCAGGCCAGGGACAGGACGTGCCAGATACGGGACAGGCCAGATATGGAACGTGCCAGATACTAGATGGGATGGGTCAGATATGGGACAGCCCAGATACATGATGGGGCGGGCCAGATACGGGATGGGATGGGCCAGATACTGGACGGGTCAGATGCGGGATGGGCCAGATACGGGACAGGACAGATACAGGACGGGCCAGATACGGGACAGGCCGGGCCAGGGACAGGACGTGCCAGATACGGGACAGGCCAGATATGGAACGTGCCAGATACTAGACGGGATGGGCCAGATATCGGGCGGGCCAGATATGGGACGAGACGGGCCAGAGCTGGGCCAGAGACAGGAAGGGATGGGCCAGAGACAGGACGGGACGGGCCAAAGACTGGACCGGACGGGCCAGAGACGGGACGGGCAAGAGACAGGATTGGACAGGCCAGAGATAGCACCAGACGTGCCAGAGACAGGACGAGATGGGAAGGGACTGGCCAGATACAGGAAGGGACAGGCCAGATACGGGACAGGACAGGCCAGATGCGGGACGGGCTATATACGAGACGGGACGGGACGGGCCAGATATAGGATGGGACGAGGCAGAGATAGGATGGGACGGGCCAGAAACAGGATGGGACGAGCTATGCGTTATGGGACGGTAAATAGAAAGGACGGGACGGGCCAGAGACGGTACGCGATGGGCCAGATATAGGACAGGACGAGCCAGAGACAGTACGGGACGGGCCAGAAACAGTACTGGACAAGCAATACATTATGGGTCGGGCCAGAGACAGGATGGGACAGGCCAGATTCATGACGGGATGGGCCAGAAACGTGACGAGCCAAATATGGGACGGTATGGGACAGATATGGGACAGCCCACATACATTACGGGACGGGCCAGATACAGGACGGTACGGACCAAATACGGGACGGGACGGGCCAGATACGGGACGGGTCAGATGCGGGACAGGCCAGATACGGGACAGGCCAGATACAGGACGGGCCAGATACGGGACAGGCTGGGCCAGGGACAGGACGTGCCAGATACGGGACAGGCCAGATATGGAACGGGCCAGATACTGGATGGGATGGGCTAGATACAGGGCGGGCCAGATACAGGACGAGACGGACCAGAGCTGCGCCAGAGACAGGAAGGGATGGGCCAGAGACAGGACAGGACGGGCCAAAGACTGGACCGGACGGGCCAGAGACGGGACGGGTAAGAGACAGGATTGGACATGCCAGAGATAGCACCGGACGGGCCAGAGACAGGACGGGACAGGCCAGAGACAGGACAAGATGGGAAGGGACTGGCCAGATACAGGAATGGACAGGCCAGATACGGGACAGGACAGGCCAGTTGCAGGACGGGCCAGATACGAGACGGGATGGGCCATATATAGGACGGGATGAGGCAGAGATAGGATGGGACGGGCCAGAAACAGGACGGGACGAGCTATACATTATGGGACGGGAAATAGACAGGACGGGACGGGCCATAGACGGTACGCGACGGGCCAGATACAGGACAGGACGAGCCAGAGACAGTACGTGACGGGCCAGAAACAGGACGGGACAAGCAATACATTATGGGACGGGCCATATACAGGACGGGACGGGCCAGAGACAAGACGGAACGGGACAGATACAGGAAAAGACTGGCCAAAGACAGGACTGTACGGGCCAAATAGTTCGCAGCCTGCATTGGTGGGAAAGTCGGCGGTCTTGCATGGTGTGAGATGGGAAGCCATGCCACAACGCCGCCATGGATGTTACAATTAAGTAGTGTAGGTCAGGCATAGAGAAAATGGAAGTTTTGTAAATAAATATTACAACTATTGTTTACTAGGCAAACATCACATGTAGAGTTTGCATGATATACCTTCCTAGTGCTTTATGTAAATTAGAAGCAAATTGTTTGAAGATTACTTCTACCTAAATGGTAGAAAATGCACCTATCTTGGTGATGGATAGGACAGCTTGAGGGGATATGGAGGAGGCTGTTTTTTGATAGGTGTCATTTAAACATTTTGCTAATAATTTATGGAAAGTATCATATTTTTCTAACTATTGAACTCACCTTAATTTAAAACACACCCCAGGTTAAATTTCCTGGAGGTTTAAATTTGTGGAGGATTTGATAATACTACCTTTAATGGGATGGGCCAGATACAGGACGGGACAGGCCAGATACGTGACGGGATGGGCCAGATGCAGGACAGGCCAGAGGCAGGACCGGACGGGACGTGCCTGAGAAAGGACGGGACGGGCCAGAGACGAGGCGACCAGATACAGGACGGGACGGTCCAGATACAGGACGGGCCAGGGACGGGACGGACCAGAGCAGGACTGGACTGGCCAGAGGCAGGACAGGACCAGTTAGGCCAGAGACAGGTCGGGACGGGCCTGATACAGGAAGGGACGGGCCAGATACGGGACGGGCCAGATTCAAGACAGGATGGGCCATAGACAGGACAGGATGGGACGGGCCCGATACAGGAAGGGACGGGCCAGATACGGGACGGGCCAGATTCAGGATGGGACGGGCCAGATACAGGACGGGACCGACCAGATACAGGACGGGATGGGCCAGAGAGAGGACGGAATGTGCTAGAGACATTAAGGAATAGGCCATACACAGGACAGGTCGAGCCAGAGACAGGATGGGACGGGCCAGATACATGACGGGATGGGCCAGAAACGTGACGAGCCAGATATGGGACGGGACGGGCCAGATACAGGACGGTACGGACCAAATACGGGACGGGACGGGCCAGATACGGGACGGGTCAGATGCGGGACGGGCCAGATACGGGACAGGCCAAATACAGGACGGGCCAGATACGGGACAGGCCGGGCCAGGGACAGGACGTGCCAGATACGGGACAGGCCAGATATGGAACGTGCCAGATACTAGACGGGATGGGTCAGATATGGGACAGCCCAGGTACATGATGGGACGGGCCAGATACGGGATGGGATGGGCCAGATACGGGACGGGTCAGATGCGGGATGGGCCAGATACGGGACAGGACAGATACAGGACGGGCCAGATACGGGATAGGCCGGGCCAGGGACAGGACGTGCCATATACGGGACAGGCCAGATATGGAACGTGCCAGATACTAGACGGGATGGGCCAGATATCGGGCGGGCCAGATATGGGACGAGACGGGCCAGAGCTGGGCCAGAGACAGGAAGGGATGGGCCAGAGACAGGACGGGACGGGCCAAAGACTGGACCGGACGGGCCAGAGACGGGACGGGCAAGAGACAGGATTGGACAGGCCAGAGATAGCACCAGACGTGCCAGAGACAGGACGGGACAGGCCAGAGACAGGACGAGATGGGAAGGGACTGGCCAGATACAGGACGGGACAGGCCAGATACGGGACAGGACAGGCCAGATGCGGGACGGGCTATATACGAGACGGGACGGGCCAGATATAGAACGGGACGAGGCAGAGATAGGACGGGACGGGCCAGAAACAGGATGGGACGAGCTATGCGTTATGGGACGGTAAATAGAAAGGACGGGACGGGCCAGAGACGGTACGCGATGGGCCAGATACAGGACAGGACGAGGCAGAGACAGTACGGGACGGGCCAGAAACAGGACGGGACAAGCAATACATTATGGGACGGGCCATAGACAGGACTTGACGGGCCAGAGACAAGACGGAACGGGACAGATACAGGAAAAGACGGGCCAAAGACAGGACGGGATGGCCCAGATACAGTACGGGACAGGCCAGATACAGGACGGTACGGGCCAAATAGTGCGCAGCCTGCATTGGTGGGTATGTCGGCGGTATTGCATGGTGTGAGATGGGAAGCCATGCCAGCACGCCGCCATGGATGTTACAATTAAGTAGTGTAGGTCAGGCGTAGAGAAAATGGAAGTTTTTCAAATAAATATTACAACTATTGTTTAATAGGCAAACATCACATGTAGAGTTCGCATGATATACCTTCCTAGTACTTTATCTAAATTAGCAGCAAATTGTTTGAAGATTACTTCTACCTAAATGGCAGAAAATGCACCTATCTTGGTGATGGATAGGACAGCTTGAGGGGATATGGAGGAGGCTGTTTTTTGATAGGTGTCATTTAAACATTTTGCTAATAATTTATGGAAAGTATCATATTTTTCTAACTATTAAACTCACCTTAATTTAAAACACACCCCAGGTTAAATTTCCTGGAGGTGTAAATTTGTGGAGGATTTGATAATACTACCTTTAATGAGATGGGCCAGATACAGGACGGGACAGGCCAGATACGTGACAGGATGGGCCAGATACAGGACAGGGCAGAGACAGGACCGGACGGACTGTGCCTGAAAAATGACGGGACGGGCCCGAGACGGGGCGACCAGATACAGGACGGGACGGTCCAGATACAGGACGGGCAGCGAAGGGACGGACCAGAGCAGGACGGGACTGGCCAGAGGCAGAACAGGACCGGTCAGGCCAGAGACAGGACGAGACGGGCCCGATACAGGAAGGTACGGGCCAAATATGGGACGGGCCAGATTCAGGATGGGATGGGCCAGAGATAGGACGTGATGGGACGGGCCACATACAGGAAGGGATGGGCCAGATACAGGACGGGCCAGATTCAGGACGGGACGGACCAGATACAGGACGGGACCGAACAGTTACAGGACGGGATCGGCCAGAGACAGGACGGAATGTGCTAGAGACATTACGGGACAGGCCATAGACAGGACGGGTCGGGCCAGAGACAGGACGGGACGGGCCAGATACATGACTGAATTTGTCAGAAACGTGATGAGGCAGATATGGGACGGTATGGGCTAGAAATGGGACAGACCAGATACATGACGGGACTGGCCAGATACAGGAC
This sequence comes from Phyllobates terribilis, assembly GCF_046119375.1. NCBI lineage: Eukaryota > Metazoa > Chordata > Amphibia > Anura > Dendrobatidae > Phyllobates > Phyllobates terribilis. Next base: position 60,700 of record NW_027363339.1, read on the forward strand.
GGTACGGACCAGATATGTGACGGGCCAGATACGGGACGATTCATATGCGGGACGGGCCAGATACGGGACAGTCCAGATACAGGACGGGCCAGATACGGGACAGGCCGGCCCAGGGACAGGACATGCCAGATACGGGACAGGCCAGATATGGAACGGGCCGGATACTGGACGGGATGGGCCAGATACAGGGCGGGCCAGATTCGGGATGAGACGGGCCAGAGCTGGGCCAGAAACAGGAAAGCACGGGCCGGAGACCATACGGGACGGGCCAAAGACTGGACGAGACGGGCCAGAGACGGGACGGGAGAGACAGGCCAGAGACAGGACGAGATGGGAAGGGACTGGCCAGATACAGGAAGGGACAGGCCAGATACGGGACAGGACAGGCCAGATGCGGGACGGGCCAGATACAATGTGGGACGTGCCAGATATTGGACGGGACGAGGCAGAGATAGGATGGGACGGGCCAGAAACAGGACGGGACGAGCTATACATTATGGGAAGGGAAATAGACAGGACGGGACGGGCCAGAGACGGTACACGACAGGCCAGATACAGGACAGGACGAGCCATAGACAGTACGGGACGGGCCAGAATCAGGACGGGACAAGCTATACATTATGGGACGGGCCATAGACAGGACGGGATGGGCCAGAGACAAGACTTAAGGGGACAGATACAGGAAAAGACGGACAAAGACAGGACGGGATGGCCCAGATACAGTACAGGACAGGCCAGATACAGGACGGTACGGACCAAATAGTGCGCAGCCTGCATTGGTGGGTAAGTCGGCGGTCTTGCATGGTGTGAGATGGGAAGCCATGCCAGCACGCCGCCATGGATGTTACAATTAAGTAGTGTAGGTCAGGCGTCGAGAAAGTGGAAGTTTTGCAAAGAAATATTACAACTATTATTTATTAGGCAAACGTCACATGTAGAGTTTGCATGCTATACCTTCCTAGTACTTTATCTAAATTAGAAGCAAATTGTTTGAAGATTACTTCTACCTAAATGGCAGAAAATGCACCTATCTTGGTGATGGATAGGACAGCTTGAGGGGATATGGAGGAGGCTGTTTTTTGATAGGTGTCATTTAAACATTTTGCTAATAATTTATGGAAAGTATCATATTTTTCTAACTATTAAACTCACCTTAATTTAAAACACACCCCAGGTTAAATTTTCTGGAGGTTTAATTTTGTGGAGGATTTGATAATACTACCTTTAATGGGATGGGCCAGATACAGGACGGGACAGGCCAGATACGGGATGGACCAAATACAGGACGGGCCAGAGACAGGACCGGACGGGACACGCCAGAGACAGGACGAGACGGGCCAGAGACTGGACGGGACGGGCCAAAGACAGGATGAGACTGGCCGGAGATAGGAAGGACCGAGGTGTACCAGAGGCAGGATGGGACGGGCTAGAGACGGGGCGACCAAACACAGGATACAGGATGGTCCAGGGACGGTATGGACCAGAGCAGGACGGGACTGGCCAGAGGCAGGACAGGACGGGCAAGAGAGAGGATGGGGCGGGCCAAAGAGAGGACGGGACGGGCCAGAGACAGGACGGGACGGGGCAAAGACAGGAAGGGACGGACCAGAGATAGGTCTGGCAAGAGACAGGATTGGACAGGCCAGAGACAGCACCAGACGGGCCAGAGACAGGACGGGACAGGCCAGAAACAGGACGGGACGGGCCAGAGACAGGACAAGATGGGAATGGATTGGCCAGAAACAGGAAGGGACAGGCCAGATACGGGACAGGACAGGCCACATACGGGACGGGCCAGATACGAGATGGGATGGGCCAGATGCAGGACGGGACGAGCCAGAGATAGGACGGGACGGGCCAGAAACAGGACTGGACGAGCTATACATTATGGGACGGGAAATAGACAGGATGGGACGGCCCAGAGATGGGATGGGACGGTCCAGATACAGGAAAAGACGGGCCAGAGACAGGACGGGATGCCCCAGATACAGTACGGGACAGGCCAGATACAGGACGGTACGGGCCAAATATTGGACAGGCCAGATACAGGACGACATGGGCCAGATACGGGACGGGCCAGATATGGGAAAGGACAGGCTAGATATGGGATGAGCCATGGACAGGATGGGATGGGCCAGATACGGGACGGGCCAGATACTGAATGGGCCTGGCCACATACGGGACGGGCCAGATAGGGACTGGTTGGGTCAGATACGGGACAGGAAGTGCCAGAGACGGGAAGGGACGAGGCGGGACAGATTCGGGATGAGATGGGCCAGATAAGAGATAGCCACATACGGGACGGGATGGTCAGATACGGGACCAAACGGGTCAGATATGCGACTGGACGGACCAGATACGGGACGGGGCGGGTTAGACATTACAGGACGGGCCATAGACAGGATGGGAGGGGCCAGGGACAGGCTGGGACGGGCCAGAGACAGGATGGGACGGGCCAGAGACGGGACGGGCCAGAGACGTGATGGGTCAGATATAGTACTGGGGACACATTAGGAATGGGTGCACTGTTCCTTTAAGAATCAGGAAGTGCTGCCGCTACCGCCCTCAACAAGCAGCCAAGACACATGCACACAGCCAGCATAGGAACATAGTGCGTAGCCTACATTGATGGGTAAGTCGGCGGTCTTGCATGGTGTGAGATGGGAAGCCATGCCAGCACGCCGCCAGTGATGTTACAATTAAGTAGTGTAGGTCAGGTGTAGAGAAAATGGAAGTTTTGCAAATAAATATTACAACTATTGTTTAATAGGCAAACGTCACATGTAGAGTTTGCATGATATACCTTCCTAGTACTTTATCTAAATTAGAAGCAAATTATTTGAAGATTACTTCTACCTAAATGGCAGAAAATGCACCTATCTTGGTGATGGATAGGACAGCTTGAGGGGATATGGAGGAGGCTGTTTTTTGATAGGTGTCATTTAAACATTTTGCTAATAATTTATGGAAAGTATCATATTTTTCTAACTATTGAACTCACCTTAATTTAAAACACACCCCAGGTTAAATTTCCTGGAGGTGTAAATTTGTGGAGGATTTGATAATACTACCTTTAATGGGATGGGCCAGATACAGGACAGTGCAGGCCACATGCGGGACGGGCCAGATACGAGATGGGACGAGCCAGATATAGGACGGGACGGGCCAGAAACAGGACTGGACGAGCTATACATTAAGGAACGGGAAATAGACAGGATGGGACGGGCTAGAGACGGTATGGGTCGTGCCAGATGCAGGACAGGACGAGCCAGAGACAGGACGGGGTCGGGCCAGAAACAGGACGGGACAAGCTATACATTATGGGACGGTCCAGATACAGGAAAAGACGGGCCAGAGACAGGACGGGATGCCCCAGATACAGTATGGGACAGGCCAGATACAGGACGGTACGGGCCAAATATGGGACGGGCCAGATACAGGACGGGACGAGCCAGATATAGGACGGGACGGGCCAGAAACAGGACTGGACGAGCTATACATTATGGGACGGGAAATAGACAGGATGGGACGGGCTAGAGACGGTATGGGTCGTGCCAGATGCAGGACAGGACGAGCCAGAGACAGGACGGGGTCGGGCCAGAAACAGGACGGGACAAGCTATACATTATGGGACGGTCCAGATACAGGAAAAGACGGGCCAGAGACAGGACGGGATGCCCCAGATACAGTATGGGACAGGCCAGATACAGGACGGTACGGGCCAAATATGGGACAGGCCAGATACAGGACGACATGGGCCAGATACGGGACGGGCCAGATATGGGACAGGACAGGCTAGATATGGGATGAGCCATGGACTGGATGGAATGGGCCAGTTACGAGATGGCCAGATACGGGACGGGCCAGATACTGAATGGGCCTGGCCACATATGGGACGGGCCAGATAGGGACTGGTTGGGTCAGATACGGGACAGGACGAGCCAGAAACGGGAAGGGATGAGGCGGGCCAGATACGGGATGAGATAGCCAGATACGGGACAGGATGGTCAGATGCGGGACTAAACGGGTCAGATATGGGACTGGACGGACCAGATACGAGTTGGGGTGGGTTAGACATTACAGGACGGGCCATAGACAGGATGGGAGGGTCCAGGGACGGGCCAGAGACAGGACGGAACAGGCCAGAGACGGGACGGGTCAGATACAGGACTGGGGACACATTAGGAATGCGTGCACTGTTCCTTTAAGAATCAGGAAGTGCTGCCGCTGCTGCCCTCAACAAGCAGCCAAGACACATGTACACAGCCAGCATAGGAACATAGTGCGCAGCCTGCATTGGTGGGTAAGTCGGCGGTCTTGCATGGTGTGAGATGGGAAGCCATGCCAGCACGCCGCCATGGATGTTACAATTAAGTAGTATAGGTCAGGTGTAGAGAAAATGGAAGTTTTGCAAATAAATATTACAACTATTTAATAGGCAAACATCACATGTACAGTTTGCATGATATACCTTCCTGGTACTTTATCTAAATTAGAAGCAAATTGTTTGAAGATTACTTCTACCTAAATGGCAGAAAATGCACCTATCTTGGTGATGGATAGGACAGCTTGAGGGGATATGGAGGAGGCTGTTTTTTGATAGGTGTCATTTAAACATTTTGCTAATAATTTATGGAAAGTATCATATTTTTCTAACTATTGAACTCACCTTTATTTAAAGCACACCCCAGGTTAAATTTCCTGGAGGTGTAAATTTGTGGAGGATTTGGTAATACTACCTTTAATGAGATGGGCCAGATACAGGACGGGACAGGCCAGATACGTGACGGGATGGGCCAGATGCAGGACAGGCCAGAGACAGGACCGGACGTGACGTGCCTGAGAAAGGATGGGATGGGCCAGAGACGGGGCGACCAGATACAGGACGGTAAGGTCCAGATACAGGACGGGCCAGGGACGGGACGGACCAGAGCAGGACGGGACTGGCCAGAGGCAGGACAGGACCGGTCAGGCCAGAGACAGGATGGGACGGGCCAGATACAGGAAGGGACGGGCCCGATACGGGAAGGGCCAGATTCAAGATGGGATGGACCAGAGACAGGACGGGATAGGACGGGCCAGATACAGGAAGGGACGGGCCAGATACGGGACGACCCAGATTTAAGACGTAACGGGCCACATACAGGACCGGACCGACCAGATACAGGACGGGATGGGCCAGAGACAGGACGGAATGTGCTAGAGACATTAAGGGACAGGCCATAGACAGGACGGGTTGGGCCAGAGACAGGATGGGACGGGCCAGAAACGTGACGAGCCAGATATGGAACGGTATGGGCCAGATATGGGACAGCCCAAATTCATGACGGGACGGGCCAGATTTAGGACGGTACGGACCAGATACGGGACGGGACGGGCCAGATACGGGACGTGTCAGATGCGGGATGGGCCACATACGGGACAGGCCAGATACAGGACGGGCCAGATACGGGACAGGCCGGGCCAGGGATAGGATGTGCCAGATACGGGACAGGCCAGATATGGAACGAGCCAGATACTGGACGGGATGGGCCAGATTCATGTCAGGCCAAATACGGGACGAGACGGGCCAGAGCTGGGCCAGAGACAGGAAGGGATGGGCCAGAGTTAGGACGGGACGGGCCAAAGACTGGACGGGACGGGCTAGAGACGGGACGGGCAAGAGACAGGATTGGACAGGCCAGAGGTAGCACAGGACGGGCCAGAGACTGGACGGGACATTCCAGAGACAGGACGAGATGGGAAGGGACTGGCCAGATACAGGAAAGGACAGGCCAGATACGGGACAGGACAGGCCAGATACGGGGCGGGCCAGATACGAGACGTCACGGGCCAGATATAGGACGGGACGAGGCAGAGATAGGATGGGACGGGCCAGAAACGGGACGGGACGAGCTATACATTATGGGACGGGAAATAGACAGGAGGGGTCGGGCCAGAGACGGTACGGGACGTGCCAGAAACAGGACGGGACAAGCTATACATTATGGGACGGGCCATAGACAGGACAGGACCGGCCAGAGACAACACGGAACGGGACAGATACAGGAAAAGACGGGCCAAAGACAGTACCGGACAGGCCAGATACAGGACGGTACGGGCCAAATAGTGCGCAGCCAGCATTGGTGGGTAAGTCGGCGGTCTTGCATGGTGTGAGATGGGAAGCCATGCCAGCACGCCGCCAGTGATGTTACAATTAAGTAGTGTAGGTCAGGGGTAGAAAAAATCTAAGTTTTGCAAATAAATATTACAACTATTGTTTAATAGGCAAACATCACATGTAGAGTTTGCATGATATACCTTCCTAGTACTTTATCTAAATTAGAAGCAAATTGTTTGAAGATTACTTCTACCTAAATGGCAGAAAATGCACCTATCTTGGTGATGGATAGGACAGCTTGAGGGGATATGGAGGAGGCTGTTTTTTTGATAGGTGTCATTTAAATATTTTGCTAATAATTTATGGAAAGTATCATATTTTTCTAATTATTGAACTCACCTTAATTTAAAACACACCCCAGGTTAAAGTTCCTTTATGTGTAAATTTGTGGAGGATTTGATAATACTAATAATACTACCTTTAATGGGATGGGCCAGATACAGGACAGGCCAGGCCAGATACAAAATGGGCCAGATAAAGGACGGGCCAGAGACAGGACCGGACGGGACACGCCAGAGACAGGACGAGATGGGCCAGAGACAGTACCGGACGGGCCAAAGACAGGATGAGACTGGCCGGAGATAGGACGGACCGAGGCGTGCCAGAGACAGGACGGGACGGGCTAGAGACAGGGCGACCAGATACAGGATACAGGACGGTCCAGGGACGGGACGGGCCAGAGCAGGACGGGACTGGCCAGAGGCAGGACAGGACCGGCAAGAGAGGACGGGTCGGGGAAGAGACAGGATTGGACAGGACAGAACGGGACGGACCAGAGACGTGACGGGATGGGCCAGAGACAGGATGAGATGGGAAGGGATTGGCCAGATACAAGAAGGGACAGGCCAGATACGGGACAGGACAGGCCACATGCGGGACGGGCCAGATACCAGATAGGACGGGCCAGATACTGGACGGGACGAGCCAGAGATAGGACGGGACGGGCCAGAAACAGGACTGGACAAGCTATACATTATGGGACGATCCAGATACAGGAAAAGAGGGACCAGAGACAGGAGGGGATGCCCCAGATACAGTACGGGACAGGCCAGATACAGGACGGTACAGGCCAAATATGGGACGGGCCAGATACAAGACGACATGGGCCTGATACGGGACGGGCCAGATATGGGTCAGGACAGGCTAGATATGGGATGTGCCATGGACAGGATGGGATGTGCCAGATACGAGATGGCCAGATACGGGACGGGCCAGATACTAAATGGGCCTGGCCACATTTGGGTCGGGCCAGATAGGGACTGGTTGGGTCAGATACGGGACAGGACGTTCTAGAGACGAGAAGGGATGAGGCGGGCCAGATACGGGATGAGATAGCCAGATATGGGATAGGATGGTCAGATACGGGACTAAACGGGTCAGATATGGGACTGGACGGACCAGATACGGGACGGGGCGGGTTAGACATTACAGGACGGGCCATAGACAGGATGCGAGGGGCCAGGGACGGGCCAGAGACGGGACGGGTCAGATATAGTACTGGGGACACATTTGGAATGCGTGCACTTTTCCTTTAAGAATCAGGAAGTACTGCCGCTGCTGCCCTCAACAAGCAGCCAAGACACATGCACTCAGCCAGCATAGGAACATAGTGCGTAGCCTGCATTGGTGGGTAAGTCGGCGGTCTTGCATGGTGTGAGATGGGAAGCCATGCCAGCACACCGCCAGGGATGTTACAATTAAGTAGTATAGGTCAGGTGTAGAGAAAATGGAAGTTTTGCAAATAAATATTACAACTATTATTTAATAGGCAAACATCACATGTAGAGTTTGCATGATATACCTTCCTAGTACTTTATCTAAATTAGAAGCAAATTGAAGATTACTTCTACCTAAATGGCAGAAAATGCACCTATCTTGGTGATGGATAGGACAGCTTGAGGGGATATGGAGGAGGCTGGTTTTTGATAGGTGTCATTTAAACATTTTGCTAATAATTTATGGAAAGTATCATATTTTTCTAACTATTGAACTCACCTTAATTTAAAACACACCCCAGGTTAAATTTCCTGGAGGTGTAAGTTTGTGGAGGATTTGATAATACTACCTTTAATGGGATGGGCCAGATACAGGACGGGACAGGCCAGATACGTGATGGGATGGGCCAGATACAGGACAGGCCAGAGACAGAACCAGACAGGATGTGCCTGAGAAAGGACGGGACGGGCCAGAGACGGGGCGACCAGATACAGGACGGGACGGTCCAGATACAGGATGGGCCAGGGACGGGACGCACCAGAGCAGGACGGGACTGGCCAGGGGCAGGACAGGACCGGTCAGGCCAGAGAAAGGACGGGACGGGCCAGATACAGGAAGGCACAGGCCAGATACGGGACGGGCCAGATTCAAGACGGGATGGGTCAGAGACAGGACAGGATAGGACGGGCCATATACAGGAAGGGACAGGCCAGATACGGGACGGGCTAGATTTAGGATGGGACGGGCCAGATACAGGACGGGACCGACCAGATGCAGGACGGGATGGGCCAGAGACAGGACGGAATGTGCTAGAGACATTACGGGACGGGCCATACACAGGACGGGTTGGGCCACAGACAGGATAGGATGGGCCAGATACCTGACGGGATGGGCCAGAAACGTGATGAGCCAGATATGGGACAGCCCAGATACATGACGGGACGGGCCATATACAGGACGGTACGGACCAGATAGGGGACGGGACGGGCCAGATATGGGACGGGTCAGATGCGGGATGGGCCAGATACGGGACAGGCCGGGCCAGGGACAGGACGTGCCAGATACGGGACAGGCCAGATATGGAACGGGCCAGATACTGGACGGGATGGGCCAGATACGGGATGAGACAGGCCAGAGCTGGGCCAGAGACAGGAAAGGATGGGCCAGAGACAGGAAAGGACGGGCCAGAGATGGGACGGGCAAGAGACAGGATTGGACAGACCAGAGATAGCACCGGACGGGCCAGAGACAGGACGGGACAGGCCATGGACAGGACGAGATGGGAAGGGACTGGCCAGATACAGGAAGGGACAGGCCAGATACGGGACAGGACAGGCCAGATGCGGGACGGGCCAGATACGAGAGGGGATGCGCGAGAAATAGGACGGGACAAGGCAGAGATAGGATGGCACGGGCCAGAAACAGGACGGGACGAGCTATACATTATGGGACGGGAAATAGACAGGACGGGACGGGCCAGAGACGGTACGCGACGGGCCAGATACAGGACAGGACGAGCCAGAGATAGTACGGGACTGGCCAGAAACAGGACGGGAAAAGCTATACATTATGGGACGGGCCATAGACAGGACGGGCCAGATTCAGGACGGGACGGGCCAGATACAGGACGGGACCGACCAGATACAGGACGGGATGGGCCAGAGACAGGACGGAATGTGCTAGAGACATTATGGGACAGGCCATAGACAGGACGGGTCGGGCCATATAAAGGATGGGACGGGCCAGATACATGACGGGATGGGCCAGAAACGTGACGAGCCAGATATGGGATGGTATGGGCCAGCTATGGGACAGCCCAGATACATGACGGGACGGGACAGATACAGGACGGGACAGGCCAGATACAGGACAGGCCAGATACAGGACGGGCCAGAGACAGAACCGGACGGGCCAGAGACTGGACGGGACGGGCCAAAGACAGGATGAGGCTGCCCGAAGATAGGACGGACCGAGGCATGCCAGAGACAGGACGGGATGGGCTGAAGACGGGGAGACCAGATACAGGACGTGGCGGTCCAGATACAGGACGGTCCAGGGACGGGACGGGCCAGAGCCGGATGGGACTGGCCAGAGCCAGGACAGGACCGGTCGGGCCAGAGACAGGACGGGACGGGCAAGAGAGAGGACGGGACGGGCCAAAGAGAGGACTTGACGGGCCAGAGACAGGACGGGAAGGGCCAAAGACAGGACGGGAAGGACCAGAGATGGGACGGGCAAGAGACAGGATTGGACAGGCCAGAGATAGCACCGGACGGGCCAGAGACAGGACGGACCAGGCCAGAGACAGGACGGGATGGGCCAGAGACAGGATGAGATGGGAAGGTGCTGGCCAGATACAGGAAGGGACAGGCCAGATAAGGGAGAAAACAGGCCAGATGCGGGACTGGCCAGATACAAGATGGGTCGGGCCAGATACCAGACGGGACGAGCCGGAGATAGGACGGGACGGGCCAGAAACAGGACTGGACGAGCTATACATTATGGGACGGGAAATAGACAGGATGGGACGGGCCAGAGACGGTACGGAACGTACCAGATACAGGACAGGACGAGCCAGAGACAGGACGGGACGGGCCAGAAACAGGACGGGACAAGCTATACATTATGGGGCGGGACAGAGACCGGGCGGGACGGTCCAGATACAGGAAAAGACAGGCCAGAGACAGGACAAGATGGCCCTGATACAGTACGGGACAGGCGAGATACAGTACGGTACGGGCCAAATATGGGACAGGCCAGATACAGGACGACATGGGCCAGATACGAGACGGGCCAGATATGGGACAGGACAGGCTAGATATGGGATGAGCCATGGACAGGATGGGATGGGCCAGATACGAGATGGCCAGATACGGGACGGGCCAGATACTGAATGGGCCTGACCACATACGGGACGGGCCATATAGGGACTGGTATGGTCAGATACGGGACAGGATGTTCCAGAGAAGGGAAGGGACGAGGTGGGCCAGATACGGGATGAGATGGTCCAGATAAGGGACAGCCAGATACGGGACGGGATGGTCAGATACGGGACTAAACAGGTCAGATATGGGACTGGACAGACCAGATACGGGACGGGGCGGGTTATACATTACAGGACGGGCCATAGACAGGATGGGAGGGGCCAGGGACGGGCCAGAGACAGGACGGGACGGGCCAGAGACGGGACGGGCCAGAGATGGGACGGGTCAGATACAGGACTGGGGACACATTAGGAATGCGTGCACTGTTCTTTTAAGAATCAGGAAGTACTGCTGCTGCCGCCCTCAACAAGCAGCCAAGACACATGCACACAGCCAGCATAGGAACATAGTGCGTAGCCTGCATTGGTGGGTAAGTCGGCTGTCTTGCATGGTGTGAGATGGGAAGCCATGCCAGCACGCCGCCAGGGATGTTACAATTAAGTAGTGTAGGTCAGGTGTAGAGAAAATGAAAGTTTTGCAAATAAATATTACAACTATTATTTAATAGGCAAACATCACATGTAGAATTTGCATGATATACTTTCCTGGTACTTTATCTAAATTAGAAGCAAATTGTTTGAAGATTACTTCTACCTAAATGGCAGAAAATGCACCTATCTTGGTGATGGATAGGACAGCTTGAGGGGATATGGAGGAGGCTGTTTTTTGATTGGTGTAATTTAAACATTTTGCTAATAATTTATGGAAAGTATCATAGTTTTCTAACTATTGAACTCTCCTTAATTTAAAACACACCGCAGGCTAAAGTTCCTTTATGTGTAAATTTGTGGAGGAATTGATAATGCTACCTTTAATGGGATGGGCCAGATACAGGACGGGACAGGCCAGATACGTGACGGGATGGGCCAGATACAGGACGGGCCAGATACGGGACAGGCTGGGCCAGGGACAGGACATGCCAGATACGGGAAAGGCCAGATATGGAACGGGCCAGATACTGGACGGGATGGGCCAGATACAGGACGGGACAGGCCCATCCTATCTCTGCCTCGTCCCGTCCTATATCTGGCCCGTCCCGCATCTGGCCTGTCCTGTCCCGTATCTGGCCAGTTTCTTTCCATCTCGTCCTGTCTCTGGCGTGTCCCCTCCTGTCTCTGGCCCGTCTGGTGCTATCTCTGGCCTGTCCAATCCTGTCTCTTGCCTGTCCCATCTCTAGTCCGTCCCGTCCTGTCTTTGGCTGTCCCATCCTGTCTCTGACCTGTCCCGTCCTCTCTTTGACCCGTCCCGTCCTGTCTCTTGCCCGTCCCGTCCTGTCTCTGGACAGACCGGTCCTGTCCTGCCTCTGGCCAGTTCCGTCCTGCTCTGGCCCGTCCCGTCTCTGGCCCGTCTGGTGCTATCTCTGGCTTGTCCAATCCTGTCTCTTGCCTGTCCCATCTCTAGTCCGTCCCATCCTGTCTTTGGCTGTCCCATCCTGTCTCTGACCTGTCCCGTCCTCTCTTTGACCCGTCCCGTCCTGTCTCTTGCCCGTCCCGTCCTGTCTCTGGACAGACCGGTCCTGTCCTGCCTCTGGCCAGTTCCGTCCTGCTCTGGCCCGTCCCGTCTCTGGACCGTCCTGTATCTGGACCGTCCCATCCTGTATCTGGTCGCCCTGTCTCTAGCCCATCCCTTCTTGTCTCTGGCACGCCTCGGTCCGTCCTATCTCCGGCCAGTCTCATCCTGTCTTTGGCCCGTCCCGTCCTGTCTCTGGCCCGTCTCTTCCTGTCTCCTGTATCTAAATCAGAAGCAAATTGTTTGAAGATTACTTCTACCTAAATGGCAGAAAATGCACCTATCTTGGTGATGGATAGGACAGCTTGAGGGGATATGGAGGAGGCTGTTTTTTGATTGGTGTAATTTAAACATTTTGCTAATAATTTATGGAAAGTATCATATTTTTCTAACTATTGGACTCACCTTAATTTAAAACACACCCCAGATTAAATTTCCTGGAGGTGTAAATTTGTGGAGGATTTGATAATACTACCTTTAATGGGATGGGCCAGATACAGGATGGGACAGGCCAGATACGGGACGGACCAAATACAATACGGGCCAGAGACAGGACCGGACGGGACACGCCAGAGACAGGACGAGACGGGCCAGAGACAGGACGGGACGGGCCATAGACAGGATGAGACTGGCCGTAGATAGGACGGACCGAGGCGTGCCAGAGACAGGACGGGACTGGCTAGAGACGGGGCGACCAGATACAGGATGGGACGGGCCAGATACAGGACGGGCCAGAGACAGGACCGGACGGGAGACGCCGGAGACAGGACGAGACGGGCCAGAAACAGGACGGGACGGGTCAAAGACAGGATGAGACTGGCCGGAGATAGGACAGACCGAGGCGTGCCAGAGACAGGATGGGACGGGCTAGAGCCGGGGCGACCAGATACAGGACAGTCCAGATACAGGACAGTCCAGGGACGGGACGGGCCAGAGCAGGACGGAACTGGCCAGAGGCAGCACAGGACTGGTCGGGCCAGAGACAGGACGGGACGGGCAAGAGAGAGGACGGGACTGGCCAAATAGAGTACGGGACGGGCCAGAGACAGGACGGGATGGGCCAAAGACTGGACGGGACGGACCAGAGATGGGACGGGCAAGAGACAGGATTGGACAGGCCAGAGATAGCACCGGACGGGCCAGAGACAGGACGGGACAGGCCAGAGACAGGATGGGACGGGCCAGAGACAGGACGAGATGGGAAGGTACTGGCCAGATACAGGAAGGGACAGGCCAGATACGGGACAGGACAGGCCAGATGCGGGACGGGCTAGATACGAGATGGAACGGGCCAGATACAGGACGGGACGAGCCAGAGATAGGACAGAACGGGCCAGAAACAGGACTGGACAAGCTATACATTATGGGACGGGAAATAGACAGGATGGGACGGGCCAGAGACAGTACGGGACGTGCCAGATACAGGACAGGACGAGCCAGTGACAGGACGGGACGGGCCAGAAACAGGACGGGACAAGCTATACATTATGGAACGGGCCAGAGACCGGACGGGACAGTCCAGATACAGGAAAAGACGGGCAAGAGACAGGACGGAATGGCCCAGATACAGTGCGGGCCAAATATGGGACGGGCCAGATACAGGATGACATGGGCCAGATACGGGATGGGCCAGATATGGGACAGGACAGGCTAGATATGGGATGAGCCATGGACAGGATGGGATGGGCCAGATACGAGATGGCCAGATACGGAACGGGCCAGATACTGAATGGGCCTGGCCACATACGGGACGGATCAGATAGGGACTTGTTGGGTCAGATACGGGACAGGACGTGCCAGAGACGGGAAGGGACGAGGCGGGCCAGATACGGGATGAGATGGGCCAGATAAGGGACAGCCAGATACAGGACGGGATGGTCAGATATGGGACTAATCGGGTCAGATACGGGAAAGGACGGACCAGATACGTGACGGGGCGGGTTAGACATTACAGGACGGGACGGGCCAGAGACGGGACGAGCCAGAGATGGGACGGGTCAGATACAGGACTGGGGACAGATTAGGAATGCGTGCACTGTTCCTTTAAGAATCAGGAAGTGCTGCTGCTGCCACCCTCAACAAACAGCCAAGACACATGCACACAGCCAGCATAGGAACATAGTGCGTAGCCTGCATTGGTGGGTAAGTCGGCTGTCTTGCATGGTGTGAGATGGGAAGCCATGCCAGCACGCCGCCAGGGATGTTACAATTAAGTAGTGTAGGTCAGGTGTAGAGAAAATGGAAGTTTTGCTAATAAATATTACAACTATTATTTAATAGGCAAACATCACATGTAGAGTTTGCATGATGTACTTTCCTGGTACTTTATCTAAATTAGAAGCAAATTGTTTGAAGATTACTTCTACCTAAATGGTAGAAAATGCACCTATCTTGGTGATGGATAGGACAGCTTGAGGGGATATGGAGGAGGCTGTTTTTTGATAGGTGTCACTTAAACATTTTGCTAATAATTTATGGAAAGTATCATATTTTTCTAACTATTGAACTCACCTTAATTTAAAACACACCCCAGGTTAAATTTCCTGGAGGAGTAAATTTGTGGAGGATTTGATAATACTACCTTTAATAGGATGGACCAGATACAGGACTGGACAGGCCAGATATGTGACGGGATTGGCCAGATACAGAACAGGTGAGAGACAGAACCGGACGGGACGTGCCTGAGAAAGGACGGGAGGGGCCAGAGACGGGGCAACCAGGTACAGGACGGGACGGTTGAGATACAGGATGGGCCAGGGACGGGACGGACCAGAGCAGGACGGGACTGGCCAGAGGCAGGACAGGACCGGTCAGGCCAGAGATAGGACGAGACGGGCCAGATACAGGAAGGGACGGGCCAGAGACGGGACGGGCTCGATTCAACACGGGATGGGCCAGAGATAGGACGTGATGGGTTGGGCCAGATACAGGAAGGGATGGGCCAGATACGGGACGGGACAGATTCACGATGGGACGGGCCAGATACAGGATGGGACCGACCAGATGTAGGACGGGATGGGCCAGAGACAGGACAGAATGTGCTAGAGACATTACGGGACAGGCCATAGACAGGACGGGTCGGGCCAGAGACAGGATGGGACGGGACAGATATATGACGGGATGGGCCAGAAACGTGACGAGCCAGATATGGGACGGTATGGGCCAGATATGGGACAGCCCAGATACATGAAGGGACGGGCCAGGTACGGGATGGGATGGGCCAGATACTGGACGGGTCAGATGCGGGATGGGCCAGATACGGGACAGGACAGATACAGGACGGGCCAGATACGGGATAGGCCGTGCCAGGGACAGGATGTGCCAGATACGGGACAGGCCAGATATGGAACGTGCCAGATACTAGACGGGATGGGCCAGATACCGGGTGGTCCAGATACGGGACGAGACGGGCCAGAGACAGAAAGGGATGGACCAGAGACAGGACGGGATGGGCCAAAGACTGGACGGGACGGGCCAGAGACGGGACGGGCAAGAGACAGGATTGGACAGGCCAGGGATAGCACCGGACGGACCAGAGACAGGACGGGACAGGCCAGAGACAGGACGAGATGGGAAGGGACTGGCCAGATACAGGAAGGGACAAGCCAGATACGGGACAGGACAGGCCAGATGCGGGACGGGCCATATACGAGACGGGACGGGCCAGATATAGGACGGGACGAGGCAGAGATAGGATGGGACGGGCCAGAAAAAGGACGGGAAGAGCTATGCATTTTGGGACGGGAAATAGAAAGGACAGGACGGGCCATAGACGGTATGCGATGGGCCAGATACAGGATAGGACGAGCCAGAGACAGTACAGGACGGGCCAGAAACAGGACGGGACAAGCAATACATTATGGGACGGGCCATAGACAGGACGGGACGGGCCAGAGACAAGTCGGAACGGGACAGATACAGGAAAAGATGGGCCAAAGCCAGGACGGGATGGCCCAGATACAGTACGGGACAGGCCAGATACAGGACGGTACGGGCCAAATAGTGCGCAGCCTGCATTGGTGGGTATGTCGGCGGTATTGCATGGTGTGAGATGGGAAGCCATGCCAGTACGCCGCCATGGATGTTACAATTAAGTAGTGTAGGTCAGGCGTAGAGAAAATGGAAGTTTTTCAAATAAATATTACAACTATTGTTTAATAGGCAAACATCACATGTAGAGTTTGCATGATATACCTTCCTAGTACTTTATCTAAACTAGAAGCAAATTGTTTGAAGATTACTTCTACCTAAATGGCAGAAAATGCACCTATCTTGGTGATGGATAGGACAGCTTGAGGGAATATGGTGAAGGCTGTTTTTTTGATAGGTGTCATTTAAACATTTTGCTAATAATTTATGGAAAGTATCATATTTTTCTAACTATTGAACTCACCTTAATTTAAAACACACCCCAGGTTAAATTTCCTGGAGGTTTAAATTTGTGGAGGATTTGATAATACTACCTTTAATGGGATGGGCCAGATACAGGACGGGACAGGCCAGATACGTGACGGGATGGACCAGATGCAGGACAGGCCAGAGACAGGACCGGACGGGACGTGTCTGAGAAAGGACGGGACGGGCCAGAGACGGGGCGACCAGATACAGGACGGGACGGTCCAGATAGAGGAAGGGCCAGGGATGGGACGGACCAGAGCAGGACGGGACTGGCCAGAGGCAGGACAGGACCGGTCAGGCCAGAGACAGGATGGGACGGGCCAGATACAGGAAGGGACGGGCCAGATACGGTACGGGCCATATTTAAGCCGGGATGGGCCAGAGACAGGACGGGATGGGACGGGCCACATACAAGAAGGGACGGGCCAGACACGGGACGGGCCAGATTCAAGACGGGACGGGCCAGATACAGGACGGGACCGACCAGATACAGGACGGGACGGTCCAGATACAGGACGGGCCAGGGACGGGACGGACCAGAGCAGGACGGGACTGGCCGGAGGCAGGACAGGACCGGTCAGGCCAGAGACAGGACGGGACGGGCCAGTTACAGGAAGGGAAGGGCCAGATACGGTACGGGCCAGGTTCAAGACGGGATGGGCCAGAGACAGGACGGGATGGGACGGGCCAGATACAGGAAGGGACAGGCCAGATACGGGACGGGCCAGATTCAGGACGGGACGGGCCAGATACAGGACGGGACCGACCAGATACAGGACGGGATGGACCAGAGATAAGACGGAATGTGCTAGAGACATTACGGGATAGGCCATACACAGGACGGGTCGGGCCAGAGACAGGATGGGACGGGCCAGATACATGACGGGATGGGCCAGGAACGTGACGAGCCAGATATGGGACGGTATGGGCCAGATATGGGACAGCCCAGATACATGACGGGACGGGCCAGATACAGGACGGTACGGACCAGATACGGGACTTGACGGGCCAGATACGAAACGGGTCAGATGCGGGATGGGCCAGATACGGGACCGGCTAGATACAGGACGGGCCAGATACGGGACAGGCAGGGACAGGGACAAGACGTACCAGATACGGGACAGGCCAGATACTGGACGGGATGGGCCAGATACAGGGCGGGCCAGATACGGGACGAGACGGGCCAGAGCTGCGCCAGAGACAGAAAGGGAAGGGCCAGAGATAGGGCAGGACGGGCCAAGGACTGGACAGGAAGGGCCAGAGATGGGACGGGACGAGGCAGAGATAGGATGGGATGGGCCAGAAACAGGACGGTACGAGCTATCCGTTATGGGACAGGAAATAGACAGGACGGGACGGGCCAGAGACGGTACGCGACGGGGTCAGATACAGAACAGGACAAGCCAGAGACAGTACGGTACGGGCCAGAGACAGTACGGGACGGGCCAGATACATGACGGGACGGGCCAGAGCAGGATGGGACTGGCCAGAGGCAGGACAGGACCGATCGGGCCAGAGACAGGACGGAACGGGCAAGAGAGAGGACGGGACGGGCCAGATACAGGACGGGACAGGCCAGACACGGGATGGGCCAGATACAGGACGGGCCAGAGACAGGACCGGATGGGCTAGAGACAGACGGGACCGGACGGGCCAAAGACAAGATGAGACTGGCCCAAGATAGGACGGACCGAGGCGTGCCAGAGACAGGACGGGACGGGCTAGAGACGGGGCGACCAGATACAGGACGGGGCGGTCCAGATACAGGACGGTCCAGGGACGGGACGGGCCAGAGCAGGATGGGACTGGCCAGAGGCAGGACAGGACCGATCGGGCCAGAGACAGGACAGGACGGGCAAGAGACCGGATTGGACAGGCTAGAGATAGCACCGGTCGGGCCAGAGACAGGACGGACGAGGCCAGAGACAGGATGGGACGGGCCAGAGACAGGATGAGATGGGAAGGTACTGGCCAGATACAGGAAGAGACAGGCCAGATAAGGGACAAGACAGGCCAGATGCGGGACGGGCCAGATACGAGATGGGACGGGCCAGATACAAGATGGGACGAGCCGGAGATAGGACGGGACGGGCCAGAAACAGGACTGGACGAGCTAAACATTATGGGACGGGAAATAGACAAGATGGGAACGGCCAGAGACGGTACGGGATGTGCCAGATACAGGACAGGATGAGCCAGAGACAGGATGGGACGGGCCAGAAACAGGACGGGACAAGCTATACATTATGGGACGAAACAGAGACCGGACGGGATGGTCCAGATACAGGAAAAGACGGGCCAGAGACAGGACAGGATGGCCCAGATACACTACGGGACAGGCCAGATACAGGACGGTACGGGCCAAATATGGGACGGGCCAGATACAGGACGACATGGGCCAGATATGGGACAGGAGAGGCTAGATATGGGATGAGCCATGGACAGGATGGGATGGGCCAGATACTAGATGGCCAGATACGAGACGGACCAGATACTGAATGGGCCTGGCCACATACGGGACTGGCCAGATAGGGATTGGTTGGGTCAAATACGGGACAGGACGTGCCAGAGATGGGAAGGGACAAGGCGGGCCAGATACTGGATGTGATGAGCCAGATAAGGGAAAGCCAGATACGGGACGGGATGGTCAGATACGGGACTAAACGGGTCAGATATGCGACTGGACGGACCAGATACGGGACGGGGCGGGTTAGACATTACAGAACGTGTCATAGACAGGATGGGAGGGGCCAGGGACAGGCTGGGACGGACCAGAGACAGGACCGGACAGGCCAGACACGGGACGGGTCAGATACAGGACTGAGGATACAAAAGGAATGCGTGCACTGTTCTTTTAAGAATCAGGAAGTGCTGCCGCTGCCGCCCTCAACAAGCAGCCAAGACAAATGCACACAGCCCGCATAGGAACATAGTGCGCAGCCTGCATTGGTGGGTAAGTCGGCGGTCTTGCATGGTGTGAGATGGGAAGCCATGCCAGCACGCCGCCATGGATGTTACAATTAAGTAGTGTAGGTCAGGTGTAGAGAAAATGGAAGTTTTGCAAATAAATATTACAACTATTGTTTAATAGGCAAATGTCACATGTAGAGTTTGCATGATATACCTTCCTAGTACTTTATCTAAATTAGAAGCAAATTGTTTGAAGATTACTTCTACCTAAATGGCAGAAAATGCACCTATCTTGGTGATGGATAGGACAGCTTGAGGGGATATGGAGGAGGCTGTTTTTTTGATAGGTGTCATTTAAACATTTTGCTAATAATTTATGGAAAGTATCATATTTTTCTAACTATTGAACTCACCTTAATTTAAAACACACCCCAGGTTAAAGTTCCTTCATGTGTAAATTTGTGGAGGATTTGATAATACTACCTTTAATGGGATGGGCCAGATACAGGACGGGACAGGCCAGATACGGAATGGGCCAGATACAGGATGGGCCAGAGACAGGACGAGACGGGCCAGAGACAGGACGGGACAGGCCAAAGACAGGATGAGACTGGCCGGAGATAGAACGGACCGAGGCGTACCAGAGACAGGACGGGACGGACTAGAGACGGGGCGACAGATACAGGACGGGACGGTCCAGATACAGGACAGTCCCGGGACGGGACGTGCCAGAGCAGGACGGGACTGGTCAGAGGCAGGACAGGACCGATCGGGCCAGAGACAGGATGGGACGGGTTAGAGAGAGGACGGGACGGGCCAAAGAGAGGACTGGATGGACAAAAGATGGGATGGGCAAGAGACAGGATTGGACAGGCCAGAGATAGCACCGGACGGGCCAGAGACATTACGGGACAGGCCAGAGACAGGACGAGACGGGCCAGAGACAGGACGAGATGGGAAGGGACAGGCCAGATACGGGACAGGACAGGCCAGATACGGGACAGGCGAGATACGAGATGGGACGGGCCAGATACAGGACGGGAATGAGCCTGAGATAGGACGGGGCGTGCCAGAAACAGGACTTGACGAGCTATACATTATGGGATGGGAAATAGACAGGATGGGACGGGCCAGAGATGGTACAGGATGTGCCAGATACAGGACAGGACGGGACGGGCCAGAAACAGGACGGGACAAGCTATACATTATGGGACCGTCCAGAGACCTGACAGGACGGTCCAGATACAGGATAAGACGGGCCAGAGACAGGACAGGATGACCCAGATACAGTACAGGACAGGCCACATACAGGACGGTCCGGGCCAAAAATGAGACGGGTCAGATACAGGACGACATGGGCCAGATACGGGACAGGCCAGATATGGGACAGGACAGGCTAGATATGGGATGAGCCATGGACAGGATGGGATGGGCCACATACAAGATGGCCAGATACAGGACGGGCCAGATACTGAATGGGCCTGGCCACATACGGGACGGGCCAGATAGGGACTGGTTGGGTCAGATACGGGACAGGAAGTGCCAGAGACGGGAAAGGATGAGGCGGGCCAGATACGTGATGAGATGGGCCAGATAAGGGATAGCCAGATTCGGGACGGGATGGTCAGATACGCTACCAAACGGGTCAGATATGGGACTTGACGGACCAGATATGGGACGGGGCGGGTTAGACATTACAGGACGGGCCATAGACAGGATGGGAGGGGCCAGGGACAGGCTGGGACGGGCCAGAGACAGGACGGGACGGGCCAGAGACGGAATGGGTGTGATACAGGACTGGGGACACATTAGGAATGCGTGCACTGTTCCTTTAAGAATCAGGAAGTGCTGCCGCTGCCGCCCTCAACAAGCAGCCAAGACACATGTACACAGCCAGCATAGGAACATAGTGCGCAGCCTGCATTGGTGGGTAAGTCGACGGTCTTGCATGGTGTGAGATGGGAAGCCATGCCAGCTTGCCGCCAGGGATGTTACAATTAAGTAGTGTAGGTCAGGTGTAGAGAAAATGGAAGTTTTGCAAATAAATATTACAACTATTGTTTAATAGGCAAACATCACATGTAGAGTTTGCATGATATACCTTCCTAGTACTTTATCTAAATTAGAAGCAAATTGAAGATTACTTCTGCCTAAATGGCAGAAAATGCACCTATCTTGGTGATGGATAGGACAGCTTGAGGGGATATGGAGGAGGCTGTTTTTTGATAGATGTCATTTAAACATTTTGCTAATAATTTATGGAAAGTATCATATTATTCTAACTATTGAACTCACCTTAATTTAAAACACACCCCAGGTTAAATTTCCTGGAGGTGTAAATTTGTGGAGGATTTGATAATACTACCTTTAGTGGGATGGGCCAGATACAGAACAAGACAGGCCAGATACGTGACGGAACGGGCCAGATACAGGACAGGCCAAAGATAGGACCGGAAGGGCCGTGCCTGAAAAAGGACGGGACGGGCCAGAGACGGGGCGACCAGATACAGGACGGGACGGTCCAGATACAGGACGGGCCAGGGAAGGGACTGAACAGAGCAGGACGGGACTGGCCAGAGGCAGGACAGGAACGGTTAGGCCAGAGAAAGGACGGGACGGGCCAGATACAGGAAGGGACGGGCCAGATACGGCACGGGTCAGATTCAAGACGGGATGGGCCAGAGACAGGACAGGATAGGACGGGCCAGATACAGGAAGGGACGAACCAGATACGGGACGTGACGGGCCAGATACGGGACGGGTCAGATGCGGGACGGGCCAGATACGGGACAGGCCAGATACAGGACGGGCCAGATACGGGACAGGCCGGGCCAGGGACAGGACGTGCCAGATACGGGACAGGCCAGATATGGAACGGGCCAGATACTGGACGGGATGGGCCAGATACGGGATGAGACGGGCCAGACCTGGGCCAGAGACAGGAAGGGATGGGCCAGAGACAGGACAGGACGGGCCAGAGATGGGACGTGCAAGAGACAGGATTGAACAGGCCAGAGATAGCACCGAACGGGCCAGAGACAGGACGGGACAGGCCAGCGACAGGACGAGATGGGAAGGGACTGGCCAGATACAGGAAGGGACAGGCCAGATACGGGACAGGACAGGCCAGATGCGGGACGGGCCAGATACGAGACGGGACGCGCCAGATATAGGACGGGACAAGGCAGAGATAGGATGGGACGGGCCAGAAACAGGACGGGACGAGCTATACATTATGGGACGGGAAGTAGACAGGATGGGATGGGCCAGAGACGGTACGCGACGGGCCAGGTACAGGACAGGACGAGCCAGAGATAGTACGGGACTGGCCAGAAACAGGACGGGACAAGCTATACATTATGGGGCGGGTCATAGACAGGACGGGCCAGATTCAGGACGGGACGGGCCAGATACAGGACGGGACCGACCAGATACAGGACGGGATGGGCCATAGACAGGACGGAATGTGCTAGAGACATTACGGGACAGGCCATAGACAGGACGGGTCGGGCCATAGACAGGATGGGAGGGGCCAGGGACAGGCTGGGACGGGCCAGAGACAGGACGGGACGGGCCAGAGACGGAATGGGTCTGATACAGGACTAGGGACACATTAGGAATGCGTGCACTGTTCCTTTAAGAATCAGGAAGTGCTGCCGCTGCCGCCCTCAACAAGCAGCCAAGACACATGTACACAGCCAGCATAGGAACATAGTGCGCAGCCTGCATTGGTGGGTAAGTCGACGGTCTTGCATGGTGTGAGATGGGAAGCCATGCCAGCTTGCCGCCAGGGATGTTACAATTAAGTAGTGTAGGTCAGGTGTAGAGAAAATGGAAGTTTTGCAAATAAATATTACAACTATTATTTAATAGGCAAACATCACATGTAGAGTTTGCATGATATACCTTCCTAGTACTTTATCTAAATTAGAAGCAAATTGAAGATTACTTCTGCCTAAATGGCAGAAAATGCACCTATCTTGGTGATGGATAGGACAGCTTGAGGGGATATGGAGGAGGCTGTTTTTTGATAGATGTCATTTAAACATTTTGCTATTAATTTATGGAAAGTATCATATTATTCTAACTATTGAACTCACCTTAATTTAAAACACACCCCAGGTTAAATTTCCTGGAGGTGTAAATTTGTGGAGGATTTGATAATACTACCTTTAGTGGGATGGGCCAGATACAGGACAAGACAGGCCAGATACATGACGGAACGGGCCAGATACAGGACAGGCCAAAGATAGGACCGGACGGGCCGTGCCTGAAAAAGGACGGGACGGGCCAGAGACGGGGCGACCAGATACAGGACGGGACGGTCCAGATACAGGACGGGCCAGGGAAGGGACTGAACAGAGCAGGACGGGACTGGCCAGAGGCAGGACAGGAACGGTCAGGCCAGAGAAAGGACGGGACGGGCCAGATACAGGAAGGGACGGGCCAGATACGGCACGGGTCAGATTCAAGACGGGATGGGCCAGAGACAGGACAGGATAGGACGGGCCAGATACAGGAAGGGACGAACCAGATACGGGACGTGACGGGCCAGATACAGGACGGGTCAGATGCGGGACGGGCCAGATACGGGACAGGCCAGATACAGGACGGGCCAGATACGGGACAGGCCGGGCCAGGGACAGGACGTGCCAGATACGGGACAGGCCAGATATGGAACGGGCCAGATACTGGACGGGATGGGCCAGATACGGGATGAGACGGGCCAGACCTGGGCCAGAGACAGGAAGGGATGGGCCAGAGACAGGACAGGACGGGCCAGAGATGGGACGTGCAAGAGACAGGATTGAACAGGCCAGAGATAGCACCGAACGGGCCAGAGACAGGACGGGACAGGCCAGCGACAGGACGAGATGGGAAGGGACTGGCCAGATACAGGAAGGGACAGGCCAGATACGGGACAGGACAGGCCAGATGCGGGACGGGCCAGATACGAGACGGGACGCGCCAGATATAGGACGGGACAAGGCAGAGATAGGATGGGACGGGCCAGAAACAGGACGGGACGAGCTAAACATTATGGGACGGGAAGTAGACAGGACGGGATGGGCCAGAGACGGTACGCGACGGGCCAGATACAGGACAGGACGAGCCAGAGATAGTACGGGACTGGCCAGAAACAGGACAGGACAAGCTATACATTATGGGACGGGCCATAGACAGGACGGGCCAGATTCAGGACGGGACGGGCCAGATACACGACGGGACCGACCAGATACAGGACGGGATGGGCCATAGACAGGACGGAATGTGCTAGAGACATTACGGGACAGGCCATAGACAGGACGGGTCGGGCCATAGACAGGATGGGACGGGCCAGATACATGACGGGATGGGCCAGAAACGTGACGAGCCAGATATGGGATGGTATGGGCCAGCTATTGGACAGCCCAGATAAATGACGGGACGGGCCAGATACAGGACGGGACAGGCCAGATACGGGATGGGCCAGATACAGGACAGGCCAGAGACAGGACCGGACGGGCCAGAGACAGATGGGACCGGACGGGCCAAAGACAAGATGAGACTGGCCGAAGATAGGACTGACCGAGGCGTGCCAGAGACAGGACGGGACTGGCTAGAGACGGGGCGACCAGATACAGGACGGGGCGGTCCAGATACAGGACGGTCCAGGGACGGGACTGGCCAGAGCAGGATGGGACTGGCCAGAGGCAGGACAGGACCGATCGGGCCAGAGACAGGACAGGACGGGCAAGAGACAGGATTGGACAGACCAGAGATAGCACCGGTCGGGCCAGAGACAGGACGGACGAGGCCAGAGACAGGATGGGACCGACCAGATACAGGTCGGGACGGGCCAGATACAGGAATGGACGGGCCAGATACGGGACGGGCCAGATTCAAGACAGGATGGGCCAGAGACAGGACAGGATGGGACTGGCCACATACAGGAAGGGACGGGCCAGATACGGGAAGGGCCAGATTCAGGATGGGACGGGCCAGATTCAGGACGGGACCGACCAGATACAGGACGGGATCAGCCAGAGACAGGACGGAATGTGCTAGAGACATGGGATAGGCCATACACAGGACGGGTCAGGCCAGAGACAGGATGGAACGGGCCAGATATATGACGGGATGGGCCAGAAACGTGACGAGCCAGATATGGGACGGTATGGGCCAGATATGGGACAGCCCACATACATGACGGGACGGGCCAGATACAGGACGGTACGGACTAGATACGGGACGGGACGGGCCAAATACGGGACGGGTCAGATGCGGGACGGGCCAGATACGGGACAGGCCAGATACAGGACGGGCCAGATACGGGACAGGCCGGGCCAGGGACAGGACGTGCCAGATACGGGACAGGCCAGATATGGAACGGGCCAGATACTGGATGGGATGGGCCAGATACGGGATGAGACGGGCCAGACCTGGGCCAGAGACAGGAAGGGATGGGCCAGAGACAGGACAGGACGGGCCAGAGATGGGACGTGCAAGAGACAGGATTGAACAGGCCAGAGATAGCACCGAACGGGCCAGAGACAGGACGGGACAGGCCAGCGACAGGACGAGATGGGAAGGGACTGGCCAGATACAGGAAGGGACAGGCCAGATACGGGACAGGACAGGCCAGATGCGGGACGGGCCAGATACGAGACGGGACGCGCCAGATATAGGACGGGACAAGGCAGAGATAGGATGGGACGGGCCAGAAACAGGACGGGACGAGCTAAACATTATGGGACGGGAAGTAGACAGGACGGGATGGGCCAGAGACGGTACGCGACGGGCCAGATACAGGACAGGACGAGCCAGAGATAGTACGGGACTGGCCAGAAACAGGACAGGACAAGCTATACATTATGGGACGGGCCATAGACAGGACGGGCCAGATTCAGGACGGGACGGGCCAGATACACGACGGGACCGACCAGATACAGGACGGGATGGGCCATAGACAGGACGGAATGTGCTAGAGACATTACGGGACAGGCCATAGACAGGACGGGTCGGGCCATAGACAGGATGGGACGGGCCAGATACATGACGGGATGGGCCAGAAACGTGACGAGCCAGATATGGGATGGTATGGGCCAGCTATTGGACAGCCCAGATAAATGACGGGACGGGCCAGATACAGGACGGGACAGGCCAGATACGGGATGGGCCAGATACAGGACAGGCCAGAGACAGGACCGGACGGGCCAGAGACAGATGGGACCGGACGGGCCAAAGACAAGATGAGACTGGCCGAAGATAGGACTGACCGAGGCGTGCCAGAGACAGGACGGGACTGGCTAGAGACGGGGCGACCAGATACAGGACGGGGCGGTCCAGATACAGGACGGTCCAGGGACGGGACTGGCCAGAGCAGGATGGGACTGGCCAGAGGCAGGACAGGACCGATCGGGCCAGAGACAGGACAGGACGGGCAAGAGACAGGATTGGACAGACCAGAGATAGCACCGGTCGGGCCAGAGACAGGACGGACGAGGCCAGAGACAGGATGGGACCGACCAGATACAGGTCGGGACGGGCCAGATACAGGAATGGACGGGCCAGATACGGGACGGGCCAGATTCAAGACAGGATGGGCCAGAGACAGGACAGGATGGGACTGGCCACATACAGGAAGGGACGGGCCAGATACGGGAAGGGCCAGATTCAGGATGGGACGGGCCAGATTCAGGACGGGACCGACCAGATACAGGACGGGATCAGCCAGAGACAGGACGGAATGTGCTAGAGACATGGGATAGGCCATACACAGGACGGGTCAGGCCAGAGACAGGATGGAACGGGCCAGATATATGACGGGATGGGCCAGAAACGTGACGAGCCAGATATGGGACGGTATGGGCCAGATATGGGACAGCCCACATACATGACGGGACGGGCCAGATACAGGACGGTACGGACTAGATACGGGACGGGACGGGCCAAATACGGGACGGGTCAGATGCGGGACGGGCCAGATACGGGACAGGCCAGATACAGGACGGGCCAGATACGGGACAGGCCGGGCCAGGGACAGGACGTGCCAGATACGGGACAGGCCAGATATGGAACGGGCCAGATACTGGACGGGATGGGCCAGATACAGGGCGGGCCAGATACAGGACAAGACGGACCAGAACTGCGCCAGAGACAGGAAGGGATGGGCCAGAGACAGGACAGGACGGGCCAAATACTAGACGGGACGGGCCAGAAACGGGACGGACAAGAGACAGGATTATACAGGCCAGAGATAGCACCGGACGGGCCAGAGACAGGACGGGACAGGCCAGAGACAGGACGAGATGGGAAAGGACTGGCCAGATACAGGAAGGGACAGGCCATATACGGGACAGGACAGGCCAAATGCGGGATGGGCCAGATACGAGACGGGACGGGCCAGAAACAGGACGGGACGAGCTATACATTATGGGACGGGAAATAGACAGGACGGGACGGGCCATAGACGGTACTCGACGGGCCAGATACAGGACAAGACGAGCCAGAGACAGTACGGGACGGGCCAGAAACAGGACGGGACAAGCTATACATTATGGGACGGGCCATAGACAGGACGGGACGGGCCAGAGACAAGACAGAACGGGCCAAATAGTGCGCAGCCTGCATTGGTGGGTAAGTCGGCGGTGTTGCATGATGTGAGATGGGAAGCCATGCCAGCACGCTGCCTTGGATGTTAAAATTAAATAGTGTTGGTCAGGCGTAGAGAAAATGGAAGTTTTTCAAATAAATATTACAACTATTGTTTAATAGGCAAACATCACATGTAGAGTTTGCATGATTTACCTTCCTAGTACTTAGAAGCAAATTGTTTGAAGATTAGTTCTACCTAAATGGCAGAAAATGCACCTATCTTGGTGATGGATAGGACAGCTTGAGGGGATATGGAGGAGGCTGTTTTTTGATAGGTGTCATTTACACATTTTGCTAATAATTTATGGAAAGTATCATATTTTTCTAACTATTGAACTCACCTTAATTTAAGACACACCCCAGGTTAAATTTCCTGGACGTGTAAATTTGTGGAGGATTTGATAATACTACCTTTAATGGGATGGGCCAGATCCAGGACGGGACAGGCCAGATACGTGACGGGATGGGCCAGATGCAGGACAGGCCAGAGACAGGACGGACGGGACGTGCCTGAGAAAGGACGGGACTGGCCAGAGACGGGGCAACCAGATACAGGACGGGACGGTCTAGATACAGGACGTGCCAGGGACGGGATGGACCAGAGCAGGACGCTACTGGCCAGAGGCAGGACAGGACCAGTCAGGCCAGAGACAGGATGGGACGGGCCAGATACTAGAAGAGACGGGCCAGATACGGGACCGGCCAAATTCAAGACGGGATGGGCCAGAGATAGGACGTGATGGGACGGGCCAGATACAGAAAGGGATGGGTCAGAGACAGGACAGAATGTGCTAGAGACATTAAGGGACAGGACATAGACAGGACGGGTCGGGCCAGAGACAGGATGGGTCGGGCTAGAGACAGGATGGGACGGGCCAGATACATGACGGGATGGGCCAGAAACGTGACGAGCCAGATATGGGACGGTATGGGCCAGATATGGGACAGCCCAGATACATGACGGGACGGGCCAGATTTAGGATGGTATGGACCAGATACGGGACGGGACGGGCCAGATACGGGACGGGTCAGATGCGGGATGGGCCAGATACGGGTCAGGCCAGATACAGGACGGGCTAGATACGGGACAGGCCGGGCAGGGACAGGACGTGCCAGACACGGGACCGTCCAGATATGAAACGGGCCAGATACTGGACGGGATGGGCCAGATGCAGGGCGGACCAAATACGGGACGAGACGGGCCAGAACTGGGCCAAACACAGGAAGGGATGGGCCAGAGACGGGGCGGGCCAAAGACTGGACGGGACGGGCCAGAGAAGGGACGGGCAAGAGACTGGATTGGACAGGCCAGAAATAGCAACGGACCGGCCAGAGACAGGACGGGACAGGCCAGAGACAGGACGACATGGGAAGGGACTGGCCAGATACAGGAAGGGACAGGCCAGATACGCGACAGGACAGGCCAGATGCGGAACGGGCCACATACGAGACGGGACGGGCCAGATATATGACGGGACGACGCAGAGATAGGATGGGACGGGCCAGAAATAGGACGGGGCAAGCTATACATTATGGGACGGGAAATAGACAGGACGGGACGGACCAGAGAGGGTACGTGACGGGCCAGATACAGGACAGGACGAGCCAGAGAAAGTACGGGACGGGCCAGAAACAGTTCGGGACAAGCTATACATTATGGGACGGGCCATAGACAGGACTGGACGGGCCAGAGACAAGACGGAACGGGACAGATACAGGAAAAGACGGGCCAAAGAAAGGACGGGATGGCCCAGATACAGTACGGGACAGGCCACATACAGGACGGTACGGGCCAAATAGTGTGCAGCCTGCATTGGTGGGTATGTCGGCGGTCTTGCATGGTGTGAGATGGGAAGCCATGCCAGCACGCCGCCATAGATGTTACAATTAAGTAGTGTAGGTCAGGCGTAGAGAAAATGGAAGTTTTTCAAATAAATATTACAACTATTGTTTAATAGGCAAACATCACATGTAGAGTTTGCGTGATATACCTTCCTAGTACTTTATCTAAATTAGAAGCAAATTGAAGATTACTTCTACCTAAATGACAGAAAATGCACCTATCTTGGTTATGGATAGGACAGCTTGAGGGGATATGGAGGAGGTTGTTTTTTTGATAGGTGTCATTTAAACATTTTGCTAATAATTTATGGAAAGTATCATATTTTTCTAACTATTGAACTCACCTTAATTTAAAACACACCCCAGGTTAAAGTTCCTTTATGTGTAAATTTGTGGAGGATTTGATAATACTACCTTTAATGGGATGGGCCAGATACAGGACGGGACAGGCCAGATACGGAATGGGCCAGATACAGGACGGGCCAGAGACAGGACCGGACGGATCACGCCAGAGACATGACGAGACGGGCCAGAGACAGGACGGGACAGGCCAAAGACAGGATGAGACTGGCCGGAGATAGGACGGACCGAGGCGTACCAGAGACAGGACGGGACGGGCTAGAGACGGGGCGACAGATACTGCACGGGACGGTCCAGATACAGGACAGTCCAGGGACAGGACGGGCCAGAGCAAGACGGGACTGGTCAGAGGCAGGACAGGACCGATCAGGCCAGAGACAGGACGGGACGGGCAAGAGAGAGGACGGGACGGGCCAAAGAGAGGACGGGATGGACAAGAGATGGGATGGGCAAGAGACAGCACCGAATGGGCCAGAGACATGACGGGACAGGCCAGAGACAGGACGGGACGGGCCAGAGACAGGACTAGATGGGAAGGGAGAGGCCAGATATGGGACAGGACAGGCCAGATGCGGGACGGGCCAGATACGAGATGGGACGGGCCAGATACAGGACGGGACGAGCCAGAGATAGGACGGGACGGGCCAGAAACAGGACTTCACGAGCTATACATTATGGGACGGGAAATAGACAGGATGGGACGTGCCAGAGACGGTACAGGATGCGCCAGATACAGGACAGGACTAGCCAGTGACAGGACGGGACGGGCCAGAAACAGGACGGGACAAGCTATACATTATGGGACCGTCCAGAGACCGGACGGGACGGTCCAGATACACGATAAGACGGGCCAGAGACAGGACAGGATGGCCCAGATACAATACGGGACAGGCCACATACCGGACGGTCCGGACCAAAAATGAGACGGGCCAGATACAGGACGACATGGGCCAGATACGGGACGGGCCAGATAGGGACTGGTTGGGTCACATACAGGACAGGACGTGCCAGAGACGGGAAGGGACGAGGCGGGCCAGATACGGGATGAGATGGGCCAGATAAGGGACAGCCAGATACGGGACGGGATGGTCAGATACGGGACTAAACGGGTCAGATATGGGACTGGACGGACCAGATACGGGACGGGGCGGGTTAGACATTACAGGACAGGACATAGACAGAATGGGAAGGGTCAGGGACAGGCTGAGACTGGCCAGAGACAGGACGGGACGGGCCAGAGACGGGACGGGCTAGAGATGGGACGGGTCAGATACAGGACTGGGGACACATTAGGAATGCGTGCACTGATCCTTTAAGAATCAGGAAGTGCTGCCGCTGCCGCCCTCAGCAAGCAACTAAGACACATGCACACAGCCAGCATAGGAACATAGTGCGCAGCCTGCATTGGTGGGTAAGTCGGCGGTCTTGCATGGTGTGAGATGGGAAGCCATGCCAGCTCACCGCCAGGGATGTTAAAATTAAGTAGTGTAGGTCAGGTGTAGAGAAAATGGAAGTTTTGCAAATAAATATTACAACTATTATTTAATAGGCAAACATCACATGTAGAGTTTGCATGATATACTTTCCTGGTACTTTATCTAAATTAGAAGCAAATTGTTTGAAGATTACTTCTACCTAAATGGCAGAAAATGCACCTATCTTGGTGATGGATAGGACAGCTTGAGGGGATATGGAGGAGGCTGTTTTTGATAGGTGTAATTTAAACATTTTGCTAATAATTTATGGAAAGAATCATATTTTTCTAACTATTGAACTCACCTTAATTTAAAACACACCCCAGGTTAAATTTCCTGGAGGTGTAAATTTGTGGAGGATTTGATAATACTACCTTTAATGGGACTTTAATGGGATGGGCCAGATACAGGACGGGACAGGAAAGATACGGGATGGGCCAGACACAGGACCGGCCAGATACAGGACGGGCCAGAGACAGGACCGGACGGGACACGCCAGAGACAGGACGAAACGGGCTAGAGACAGGACGGGACGGACCAAATACAAGATGAGACTGGCCGGAGATAGCACGGACCGAGGCGTGCCAGAGACAGAACCGGACGGGCTAAAGACGGGGCGACCAGATACAGGATGGGACGGTCCAGATACAGGACGGTCCAGGGACGGGACGGGCCAGAGCAGAATGGGACTGGCCAAAGGCAGGACAGGACAGGTCGGGCCAGAGACAGGACGAGACGGGCAAGAGAGATGACGGGACAGGCCAAAGAGAGGATGGGACTGGCCAGAGACAGGACGAGACGGGCCAAATACAGGACGGGACGGACCAGAGATGGGACGGGCAAGAGACAGGATTGGACAGGCCAGAGATAGCACCGGACGGGCCATACCATAGACAGGACGGGGCAGGCCAGAGACAGGACGAGATGGGAAGGGACTGGCCAGATACAGGAAGGGACAGGCCAGATACAGGACAGGACAGGCCAGATGCGGGACGGGCCAGATACGAGATGGGACGGGCCAGATACAGGACGGGACGAGCCAGAGATAGGACGGGACGGGCCAGAAACAGGACTGGACGAGCTATACATTATGGGACGGGATATAGACAGGATGGGACGGGCCAGAGACGGAACGGGACGTGCCAGATACAGGACAGGATGAGCCAGAGACAGGACGGGACGGGCCAGAAACAGGACGGGACAAGCTATACTTTGTGGGACGGGCCGGAGACCGGACGGGACGGTCCAGATACAGGAAAAGACAGGCCAGAGACTGGACGTGATGGCCCAGATACAGTACGGGACAGGCCAGATACAGGCTGGTACGGGCAAAATATGGGACGGGCCAGATACAGGACGACATGGGCCAGATACGGGACGGGCCAGATATGGGACAGGACAGGCTAGATATGGGATGAGCCATGGACAGGATGGGATGGGCCAGATACGAGATGGCCAGATAAGGGACGGGCCAGATACTGAATGGGCCTGGCCACATACGGGACGGGCCAGATAGGGACTGGTTGGGTCAGATACGGGACAGGAAGTGCCAGAGACGGGAAAGGATGAGGCGGGCCAGATACGTGATGAGATGGGCCAGATAAGGGATAGCCAGATACGGGACGGATGGTCAAATACGGGACCAAACGGGTCAGATATGGGACTGGACGGACCAGATACGGGACGGGGCGGGTTAGACATTACAGGACGGGCCATAGACAGGATGGAAGGGGCCAGGGACAGGCTGGGATGGGCCAGGGACAGGACGGGACGGGCCAGAGACGGGACGGGTCAGATATAGAACTGTAGAGTTTGCATGATATACCTTCCTAGTACTTTATCTAAATTAGAAGCAAATTGTTTGAAGATTACTTCTGCCTAAATGGCAGAAAATGCACCTATCTTGGTGATGGATAGGACAGCTTGAGGGGATATGGAGGAGGCTGTTTTTTGATAGGTGTCATTTAAACATTTTGCTAATAATTTATAGAAAGTATCATATTTTTCTAACTATTGAGCTCACCTTAATTTAATGCACAGAGGACGGCACGGGCCAAAGACCGGATGGGACGGGCCAGAGACCGGATGGGGCGGGCCAGAGACCGGATGGGGCGGGCCAGAGACCGGATGGGACGGGACATATACAGGACGGGACGGGCCAGAGACGAGGCGGGCCAGATACAGGATGGGCCAGGGACGGGCCACTGCAGTACCGGACGAGTCAGAGGCAGGACAGGACGGGTCCGGCCAGAGACAGGACGGGACGGGCCAGAAACAGTACGAGATGGGCCAGAGACAGGACGAGCCAGAGATAGGACAGGACGGGCCAGATACGGGATGGTATGGGCCAGAAATGGGATGGTACGGACCAGATACATGACGGGACGGGACAGATACAGGACAAGACGGACCAGATACGGAACAGGACGGGCCAGATACGGGACGAGCCAGATACGGGACAGGCCAGATACGGGACGGGGCAGATAGGGGACGGGGCAGATAGGGGACGGTACAGATACGGGACGGTCCAGAGATACAGGACGGGCCAGAGACAGGAATAGGACGGGCCATAGACAGGACGGGATGGGCCAGAGACGGGACGGGTCAGACACAGGACTGGGGACACATTAGGAATGCGTGCACTGTTCCTTTAAGGATCAGGAAGTGCTGCCGCTGTCGCCCTCAACAAGCAGCCAAGACACATGCACACAGCCAGCAGAGGAACACAGTGTGCAGCCTGGATTGGTGGGTAAGTCGGCGGTCTTGCATGGTGTGAGATGGGAAGCCATGCCAGCACGCCGCCATGGATGTTACAATTAAGTAGTGTAGGTCAGGTGTAGAGAAAATGGAAGTTTTGCAAATAAATATTACAACTGTTGTTTAATAGGCAAACATCACATGTAGAGTTTGCATGATATACCTTCCTGGTACTTTATGTAAATTAGAACAAATTGTTTGAAGATTACTTCTACCTAAATGGCAGAAAATGCACCTATCTTGGTGATGGATAGGACAGCTTGAGGGGATATGGAGGAGGCTGTTTTTTGATAGGTGTCATTTAAACATTTTGCTAATAATTTATGGAAAGTATCATATTTTTCTAACGATTGAGCTCACCTTAATTTAAAGTACAGAGGACGGCACGGACCAAAGACCGGATGGGGCGGGCCAGAGACCGGATGGGGCGGGCCAGAGACCGAATGGGGCAGGCCAGAGACAGGACGGGACATATACAGGACGGGACGGGCCAGAGACGACGCGGGCCAGATACAGGATGGGCCAGGGACGGGCCACTGCAGTACCGGACGGGTCAGAGGCAGGACAGGACGGGTCCAGCCAGAGACAGGACGGGACGGGCCTGAGACAGGACGAGATGGGCCAGAGACAGGACGAGCCAGAGATAGGACTGGACGGGCCAGATACGGGATGGTACGGTCCAGAAATGGGATGGTACGGGCCAGATACAAGACGGGACGGGCCAGATACAGGATGAGACGGACCAGATACGGAACAGGACGGGCCAGATACGGGACGAGCCAGATACGGGACAGGGCAGATATGGGACGGGGCAGATACGGGACGGTACAGATACGGGACGGTCCAGAGATACAGGACCGGCCAGAGACAGGAATAGGACGGGCCATAGACAGGACGGGAGGGGTCAGATACAGGACTGGGGACACATTAGGAATGCGTGCACTGTTCCTTTAAGAATCAGGAAGTGCTGCCGCTGTCGCCCTCAACAAGCAGCCAAGACACATGCACACAGCCAGCAGAGGAACACAGTGTGCAGCCTGGATTGGTGGGTAAGTCGGCGGTCTTGCATGGTGTGAGATGGGAAGCCATGCCAGCACGCCGCCAGGGATGTTACAATTAAATAGTGTAGGACAGGCATAGAGAAAATGGAAGTTTTGCAAATAAATATTACAACTATTGTTTAATAGGCAAACATCACATGTAGAGTTTGCATGATATACCTTCCTAGTACTTTATCTAAATTAGAAGCAAATTGTTTGAAGATTACTTCTACCTAAATGGCAGAAAATGCACCTATCTTGGTTATGGATAGGACAGCTTGAGGGGATATGGAGGAGGCTGTTTTTTAATAGGTGTCATTTAAACATTTTGCTAATAATTTATAGAAAGTATCATACTTTTCTAACTATTGAGCTCACCTTAATTTAAAGCACAGAGGACGGCACGGGCCAAAACCAGATGGAACGGGCCAAAGACCGGATGGGATGGGCCAAAGACCGGATGGGACGGGCCAAAGACCGGATGGGACGGGCCAGAGACAGGACGGGACGGGGCGGGCCAGAGACAGGACGGGACATATACAGGACGGGATGGGCCAGATACAGGATGGGCCAGATACAGGATGGGCCAGGGACGGGCCACTGCAGTACCAGACGGGTCTGAGGCAGGACAGGACGGGTCGGGCCAGAGACAGGATGGGACGGGACAGAGATAGGACAAGACGGGCCAGAGACAGAACGAGATGGGCCAGAGACAGGACGAGCCGGAGATAGGACAGAATGGGCCAGAGAAAGGACGGGACTGGCTAGAAACAGGAAGGGACGGGCCAGATACGGGACGGGCCAGATACAGGACGGGACAGGCGAGAGACAGGATGGGATGGGCCAGATATGGGTCGGGAGAGGCCAGATATGTGACGGGACCCGACAGGATAGACACGGGACGGTACAAGCCAGATACGCGACGGGCCAGATACAAGATGGGACTAGATGGGCCAGATACAGGATGGTACGGAACGGGCCAGATACAGGAGGGGACGGTCCGAGTACAGGATGGGACAGGCCAGATAGAGAACTGCACGGGATGGGCCAGAGACAGGACGGGACGGGCCAGAGATAGGATGGGACAGGCCAGATACGGGACGGGACAGGAAAGATACGGAACAGGACGGGCCAGATACGAGATGGTACGGGCCAGATACAGGACGGTACGGGCCAGATACAGAACTGTATGGGACGGGCCAGAGACAGGAGGGGATGGGCCAGTTACAGGATGGGACGGGCCAGATACGGAACTGCACGGTACGGACCAGAGACAGGACTGGACGGGTCAGAGACAGGATGGGATAGGCCAGATACGGGATGGGGCAGGCCAGATACGGGACAAGACGGGCCAGATACAGGATGGTACGGGCCAGATATGGGACGGTATGGGCCAGATACATGACGGGACGGGCCAGATACAGGACGAGACAGACCAGATACAGAACAGGACGGGCCAGATACGGGACAAGCCAGATACGGGACAGGTCATATATGGGATGGGGCAGATATGGGACGGTACAGATACGGGACGTGCCAGCGACAGGACGGGCCAGATACTGGACGGGATGGGCTAGATACGGGGCGGGCCAGATACGGGACGATACTAGCCAGAGACAGGATGGGACTGGCTAGAGACAGGATGGGATGAGCCAAAGACAGGACGGGTCAGAGACAGGATGGGACGAGCCAAAGACAGGACGGGAGGGGCCAGACACAGGACTGGACAGGCCAGAGACAGAACGGCACGGGCAAGACACAGGACTGGACAGGCCAGAGACAGGACAGGACGGGCCAGATACAGGATGGGACTGGCTAGATACGGGACAGGACCGGCCAGATACTGGACTGGTCAGATACGGGACGGGATGGACCAGATTCAGGACGGGACGAGATGGGCCAGATACAAGACGGTACGGGACGGGTCAGATACAGGACGGGACGGGATAGATACGGAACGGGCCAAATACAGGACGGAACGGGCCAGAGACAGGATGGGCGGGCTTGACATTACGGGCCGGGCCATAGACAGAATGGGACGGGCCAGATACAGGACGGTACTGCCCAGATATGGGACGGAACGGGCCAGATACGCGATGGGACGGGCCAGATACGGGATGGGCCAGATACGGGACGGTCCAGATATGAGACGGGCCAGATATGGGACAGGACGGCCAGATACGACATGAGCCAGGGATGGGAAAGGACAGAAACTGAACGGGATGTGCCATTTATGGTGATGGGCCAGATACGTGACACGCTGGGCCATATACGGGACGGGCCAGATACGGGACTGGTTGGGCCATATACGGGATAGGACGGGCTAGATAGTGAAGGGACGAGACGTGCCAGATAAGAGATGGGCCAGATACGGGACTGGACTGGCCAGATATGGGACTGGACTGGCCAGATACGGGACTTGTCGGGTCAGATATGGGACTAAGCAGGCCAGATATGGGACATACGGGCTAGACATTACAGGACGGGCCATAGACAGGAGGGGAGGGGCCAGGGACAGCACGGGACGGGCCAGAGACAGGTCAGGACGGGATGAGCCAAAGACGGGATGGGCCAGATACAGGACTGGGGACACATTAGGAATGCGTACACTGTTCCTTTAAGAAGAAGGAAGTGCTGCCACTGTCGCCCTCAACAAGCAGCCAAGACACATGAACCCAGCCAGTTGAGGAACACAGTGCGCAGCCTGGATTGGTGGGTAATTCGGTGGTCTTACATGGTGTGAGATGGGAAGCCATGCCAGCACGCCTCCAGGGATGTTACAATTAGGTAGTGTAGCACAGGCATAAAGAAAATGAAAGTTTTGCAAATAAATATTACAACTATTGTTTAATATGCAAACATCACATGTATCGTTTGCATGATATACCTTCCTGGTACTTTATCTAAATTAGAAGCAAATTGTTTGAAGATTACTTCTACCTAAATGGCAGAAAATGCACCTATCTTGGTGATGGATAGGACAGCTTGAGGGGATATGAAGGAGGCTCTTTTTTTGATAGGTGTCATTTAAACATTTTGCTAATAATTTATGGAAAGTATAATATTTTTCTAACTATTGAGCTCACCTTAATTTAAACCACACAGGACGGGACGGGCCAGAGACAGGTTGGGACAGGCCAATTATCGGATGGGACTGGCCAGAGACAGGACGGGATGGGGCTGGCCAGAAACAAGACAGGATGGGCCAGATACATGACGGGGCAAGCCAGATACAGGATGGTCCAGATACAGGATGGGCCAGGGACGGGCCAGAGCAGTGCCGGACGGGCCACAGGCAGGACAGGACGTGTCGGGCCAGAGACAGGACCGGACGGGCCAGAGACATGACAAGACGAGCTTGAGACAGGACGGGACGGGCCAGAGACAGGACGAGCCGGAGATAGGACAGGACGGGCC
Source organism: Phyllobates terribilis (assembly GCF_046119375.1). Taxonomy (NCBI): domain Eukaryota; kingdom Metazoa; phylum Chordata; class Amphibia; order Anura; family Dendrobatidae; genus Phyllobates; species Phyllobates terribilis. The sequence continues at coordinate 99,905 of NW_027363339.1, forward strand.
AGAGACAGGACGGGACTGGCTAGTTACAGGAAGGGACAGGCCAGATACGGGACGGGCCAGATATAGGACGGGATGGGCCAGAGACAGGATGGGACGGGTCAGAGACAGGATGGAACAGGCCAGATATGGGACGGGACAGGCCATATGCGTGACGGGACAGGCCAGATACGTGACGGGACAGGACAGGACAGATATAGGACTGTACAAACCAGATACAGGACGGGCCAGATACAGGACGGGATGAGATGGGCCAGATACAGGATGGTATGAAACGGGCCAGATACAGGATGCTACGGGCCAGATACAGGAGGGGACAGGCCGGGTACAGGATGGGACGGGCCAGATACAGAACTGCACAGGACGGGCCAGAGACAGGACGGGACAGGCCAGAGACAGGATGGGACAGGCCTGATATGTGATGGGACAGGCCAGATACGGGACAGGATGGACCAGATACGGGATGGTACAGGCTAGATACGGGCCAGATATGGGACGGTTCGGGGCAGATATGGGACGGGCCAGATACATGACGGGACGGGCCAGATACATGACGGGACGGGCAAGATACAGGACGAGACGGACCAGATACGAAACAGGACGGGCCAGATACGGGACGAGCCAGATACGGGACAGGGCAGATACGGAATTGAGCAGATATGGGACGGTACAGATACGGGACGGGCCAGATACTAGACAGGATGGGCCAGATACGGGACGATACTGGCTAGAGACAGGACGGGACGGGCTAGAGACAGGACGGGATGAGCCAAAGACAGGACGGGCCAGAGACAGGAAGGGCCAAAGACAGGACGGGAGGGACCAGAGACAGGACTGGACAGGCCAGAGACAGGAGTGGACGGGCCAGAGACAGGACTGGATAGGCCAGAGACAGGATGGGACAGGCCAGATACAGGACGAGACTGGGAGGGACTGGCCAGATATGGGACAGGACAGGCCAGATACGGGACAGGACGGGCCAGATATGGGAGCCCTCAACAAGCAGCCAAGACACATGCACACAGCCAGCAGAAGAAGGCAGTGTGCAGCCTGGCTTGGTGGGTAAGTCGGCGGTCTTGCATGGTGTAAGATGGGAAGCCATGCCAGCACGCCGCCAGGGATGTTACAATTAAGTAGGACGGGTCGGGTCGGGCCAGAGACAGGACAAGACGGGCCTGAGACAGGACAGGACTGGCCAGAGACAGGATGGGACGGGCTAGATACAGGAAGGGACGGGCCAGATACAGGACGGGACGGGCCAGATACAGGACGGGACGGGCCAGAGACAGGATGGGACGGGTCAGAGATAGAATGGGACGGGCCAGATACGGGACAGGCCAGATACAAGACTGGCCAGATACAGGACGGGCCAGATACGGGACAGGCCAGATACGAGACTGGCCAGATAGGGGACGGGCCAGATACGGGACAGGCTGGGCCAAATACAGAACGGGACAGGCCAGATACGGGATGGGCCTGATACAGGACGGGACGGGCCAGATACGGGATGGGCCAGACACGGGATGGGCCAAACACGGGACAGGACCTGGCAACTCAGCAGTTGCACAGATCACGCTGAAGGATAGTGTTGCTCAGGCACCTTCCAATGGGTGGAGGTGGTTTAAGTATCCAGTGTCTCATAGCAATAGTCTGGGGACGCATTAGGAATGCGTGCACTGTTCCTTTAAGAATCAGGATGTGCTGCCGCCCTCAACAAGCAGCCAAGACACATGCACACAGCCAGCAGAGGAACACAGTGCGCAGCCTGGATTGATGGGTAAGTCGGCGGTCTTACATGGTGGGAGATGGGAAGCCATGCCAGCACGCCGCCAGGGATGTTACAATTAAGTAGTGTAGGTCAGGCATAGAGAAAATGGAAGTTTTGCAAATAAATATTACAACTATTATTTAATAGGCAAACATCACATGTAGAGTTTGCATGATATACCTTCCTAGTACTTTATCTAAATTAGAAGCAAATTGTTTGAAGATTTTGAAGATTACTTCTACCTAAATGGCAAAAAATACATCTATCTTGGTGATGGATAGGACAGCTTAAGGGGATATGGAGGAGGCTGTTTTTTTATAGGTGTCATTTAAACATTTTGCTAATAATTTATGGAAAGTATCATATTTTTCTAACTATTGAACTCACCTTAATTTAAAACACACCCCAGGTTAAATTTCCTGGAGGTGTAAATTTGTGGAGGATTTGATAATACTACCTTTAATGCTGTAAGGTAGAATAGAGTGGATAGAGATCTAATGTTAGTGCTTCTCTGCGACATGTATATTATACTCCTATACATTTGCAGCAGGCAATTTATATGTCTTTTATACAGCACATACATACACTGTGTTCCAAATTATTATGCAAATAATATTTTCTCAGATTTTCCCAAATTACCTATATGAATTGTAGTCATTGTAATTTTCCAGTCAAATAACTATTAGAGTACAATTGAAAGGTTTTTGTACAAACTGCCTATGATAACAGTATATTTTAAAAAAAAATAAAACACTCAAACTGCACTCAAAATCCATGTTCCAAATTATTATGCACAGCAGAGTTTCCAACCTTTTTATTTTATATGTCCTTACATTTAGTTGGGGATTATCTAAATATATGAGTTCACTTGTTCTTTTTTATTGTGGAATTTAAGTGTATTATTGTTTAATTTTTGTATGTTGTTGTAAAGTTTTGTTATATATTTTTTGTCTTGTTGGTCTACTCTTTTTTTATGTTAATGAGAATTATGTCATTTCCGTGGATCTGTGTATAAATGTCTTGACTGAATGTATTTAACCACAATTGAAAAAAGCCTTGGACAGGCTGAAACGTCTTGTATGAGTTGTGGAATAAATCAACTGATTATCAACACGTGAGTGCCGGGATTTTCTTTTTCTACAGACATTGTTTTCCACGTGCACCACCCTAGCTATACAGAGTGCCGACTATTCCTTTTCTGTTGCTTACATGTGAACTGCCTCCCGCCATCATAGACACTCCTTTTGATGATGCTCCAGAGGTTCTCAATGGGGTTGAGGTCAGGGGAGCATGGGGGCCACACCATAAGTTTGTCCCCTTTTATGCCCACAGCAGCCAGAGATGCAGATGTGTTATGTGCAGCATGAGTCTGGGCATTATCATGCACGAAAATGATCTTGCTGCGGAATGCACGGTTCTTCTTCTTGAACCATGGCAGGAAGTGCTGTTTGAGAAACTCAACATACATTATGGAGTTCATCTTTACCCCTTCAGGGATTCTAAAAGGACCGACAATCTCTCTCCCCATGATTCCAGCCCAAAACATTACTCCACCTCCTCCTTGTTGGCGCCGTAGCCGTGTTTGCATGGGGTGTCCATCAACCAGCCATCCTCCACTCCATCCATCTGGACCATCGAGATCATTTCATGCATGATAATGCCCCGTCTCATGCTGCACATGACACATCTGCATCTCTGGCTGCTGTGGGCATAAGAGGGGACAAACTTATGGTGTGGCCCCCATGCTCCCCTGACCTCAACCCCATTGAGAACCTCTGGAGCATCATCAAAATGAGTGTCTATGATGGCGGGAGGCAGTTCACATCTAAGCAACAGCTCTGGGAGGGTATTCTGTCCTCATGCAAAACAATTGAAGCAGAAACCATCCAAAACCTGACAAATTCAATGAATGAGAGAGTTCAGAAGCTCCTTTCGAACAAGGGGTCCTATGTGCAAATGTTACATCACCTAGAATAAAGTTTTGAGTTGAAAACTGTTTGATTTCAGTGTGTAATAACCTGCTAATGCTTATAATTTCAAAAATGACCATTTTTTTGTTCTTTATTAAAATGAAAAGGTTGGAAGCTCTGCTGTGCATAATAATTTGGAACATGCATTTTGAGTGCAGTTTGAGTGTTTTATTTTTTTTTTTAATATACTGTTATCATAGGCAGTTTGTACAAAAACCTTTCAATTGTACTCTAATAGTTATTTGACTGGAAAATTACAATGACTGCAATTCATATAGGTAATTTGGGAAAATCTGAGACAATATTATTTGTATAATAATTTGGAACACAGTGTAATCACATCACTGCTAAATGCACAGTACAATGCACATTAAGCTCTGCTATGCATGCACACTGCTCTGCTCCATACATATGTAACACAGGTGCTGGAATGCAACGCACAGAGACACAAAATGGGAACAGTTAGGGATATATATAAAACCACTTTATACAAGTATTATGCAAGGGGGTTAGTAACAGGGATAATGAACAGCAAATTGGAATAACAATGAGAAACAGCTTCAGTGAATAATGGTAAAGTTCTTTGCAAAAGTGTGATGCATCCAGTCGTGGGAGTCACCACGTGAGTTTCTCTTTGTATGGCCGTAGCGGGGGGGGTCACTGGTTATTCCCGCTAGGCCGCAAGTCTCTTCCGGATAAAGTCTATCAGATCCCTTTTAGCCTCCCACACACCAACCAGCCCCCTCCCAACCTGAAATCCTAATCGCAACTGTCCCTGGTACCGTGAGTGGAAATTGGAAGTGACGGCCCTGTTCACTTGCGCGATTCCTCCGCTGCTGCTGGCGCGTCTCTCCTGTCACAGTCCTCTCTCAGCTCTTCTCAGCTTGACCGTCGACGGTAGTCTCTCAGGCTTGGGGTAAGGGGATCCAGACCTCGGCTATTGACAGACGGCATCAGTTCCCAGGAATTTACTCTGTGTGGGACGCAGGCCCTGACTCTGGGCCACACATGGAGGGATCAGGTCGCTTCTGTGGGGAGTCCAGAACTTCTCAGGCTGCGTCTGACTCTGATGCAGCACAGGCCTCTGGCTGGGGCCTGCCGCGCTGGCATCTGTAGTCCCTCTGGAACACATCTGTTCCACTCTGCAGCCTGGCGCCAAATCTCCCTGTGTCTTGGCACGCTGGGCTTTTATATCCAGGAAATCCATCCTGGAGGTCACCTGATCAGGTGCAGCATCTGAATCTCTTCCCCCTCCAACTCTTCTGGCATAACTTGGTTCCGCTTTATTTCGTCTGGTCAGCAGATGGCAACCTTTCCTCATCTCTGGCACATCCTGCAAGAATCCTCCTTTATTGCACTCTACTACATTCCTCCCACCTCTTTGCTTGCCAGTCCTCGGGCAAGTGGACTTCTTGCTGGGTTGACGTCTCCTTCCAGGCAGCACAAGTTGAGACAAGAGTTGAGCACACTCTTCTGTTTTCTGTTGAATCTGAGACCATATAAACTCCTCTTGGGCAAACCGGTTATTGGGAATTCCGGCATTAGCCCGCCCAGTCTGGCGGAGCTGCTCTTGCAGAGGTGATTCTGGAGGTCCTGAATAATCAATCACTGGGGACTGCAAATCGCCTCCCGATTCATTCTCTGCCCCACTTGAGGATGACACTGGCAACTCTGACAGACTCAACAGTACTGTAGCCCATCCTTCTTCATCCCCCAAGACCCCTGTTTGTGGTGCCTCAGCAACCTCAGTTGGAGATTCAGTCCCATGACAGTCCTCCACTTTGGAAGAGCAGGGCCGCAGCATGTTACGGTGAAACACCCTAGATGTCGTGGTGTCATTCCCTTTGGGTCGGACCTCGTAGACCGGGTTATCTGGGTGGACCTTCTTCACCACTCGATAAGGTATCGCCTCCCAACGGTGACCCAGTTTACTTCCGAGCTGCTTGGCTCGCAATAGCTCACGGTCTCCTGACTGGAGTGGTCCACCCAAGGTCAGGGGCCGACTTGAATGTTCCACTTCCCCGTACTTCTATTCAACCAACCTCCTCAAAGTGTGAAGTCGGCGTCGGTGCACCCGAATCCAGGTACTTGGGCTGCTGCCCGGGCAGGGGTCTTCTGCTTCTAGCTCCAGTTCGGTGATTTATCATCCATTCCTCCCAAACAGCGACATGTAAGGGGTGTAGCCAGTAGTCGCATGTATTCGATTGTTATACACCCACACCAGCTCAGACACAAATTCGGACCACTTCATCTTCTTGTCTTCTTCCAGAGTTGGCAACATCTGCTTCGCAGGCCCCATTCCCCTGGGGGTGATATGGCGTTGCTCGAGACTTATCGATTCCATAGATACGATACAGCTCATCCATCACTCGCCCCTGGAAGCAGGTCCCCTGGTCGGAATGTATTCGCTTCGGGCACCCATATATTCAAATGAAATCTTGGCAGATGTCCTTAGCCGCAGCTTCTGCTGTCTGGTCTCGAGTAGGAGTCACCACTGCGAACTTGGTCAAGTGGTCAGTCATCACCAAGCAGTACCCGTAGCCATTGTATGAAGTTCCGATCATCAGGTAGTTAATGATCAGGACCTCCAAGGGTGCAGAAGTTCACATGGTCTGAACAGGAGCCCTCTGTTCCGGGGGCTTACTTAGCTCACACTGGCGACATTTTCGGCAAACTCCCTCAACTTCCTGCCACAGTTAAGGCCAGTACAGCAGTTGTTGTAACCACCGGAAGGTTTTCTCCACACCAAAGTGAGCGCCCCTCTCATGAGCTTCTTTGGTCAGCTGTACCACTAGTGCCTCTGGAACCAGTACTTGCCAGGTAACGTCGAACTCTCGAGGTAGTTGGATCCTTTGGCATACCAAGCCATCCCTCAGAAAGAGCCTTTCCCACTGGCCCAAGATTTGCAGGGTAGTTGGGAGCAAAGCAGCCCTGGCCTTCTAATCTGGCTTTTTCCCCAGGGCGACCCATTCTCTAAGTTTCGCCAGATCTGGGTCAGACTGCTGTAGATGTATCCTCTCGTCTCTTGATCGTCCTAGAATTTGAGTGGGTCTAGGCTCTTCTCCAGACTCCTGAGCGTCTACTACAGCAGCGGCAAGCTAACTGAAATCCGGGATCTCGTCGCCTTCAAGCTCTTCGTCTATATCTCTCTTTGGTCCCGCTTGGGTGACTCGGGACAAGGCGCCTGCATGCATGTTCAGGGCCTTAGACCGATATGCGATCTTGTACTGGTACTTAGACATCCTCGCGACCCACCGCTGTTCCAACGCACCCAACTTCGCATTCTCCAGGTGGGCCAATGGGTTGTCTGTTCGCACTTGTACTTCTGATCCCGACAAGTACTCCGCAAATTTCTCTGTCATGGCCCACACCAATGCCAGCAACTCCGGTTTGAACGAACTATAGTTGTCTGGGTTCTTCTCTGTATCCCGTAGTGACCGACTAGCATATGCGATCACCCTCTCTCTTTCTTCCTGTACTTGTGCCAACACTGCTCCCAGACCATGCAAGCTTCCATCGGTGTACAACACGAAGGGCTGTGAAAAGTCAGCGTAGGCTACAATTGGAGCATCCGTTAGCGCCATCTTTAATGCTCGGAAGGCTTCCTCTTGTCGTGGGCCCCACTAAATAGGTTGTCACTTGGCTCCCACCGCTGTTCCTCTCAGGAGCTCATTGAGCGGTACCGCAATCTTAGCAAAGTCTTTCACGAATCGGCGGTAATATCCGACGAGCCCCAGAAATGCCCTCAGTTCCCTCAGGTTGGTGGGTGTGGGCCACCTCTGTACCGCAGCTACTTTCTCTGCAGTGGGGGTGCACTCCTGCACTGGACACAGTGTGTCCCAAATAGTCAATCTCCTGCTTGAATAAATGACACTTGCGAGGCTTGATCTTCAATCCATGTCTCCGAAGTCGCTCTAACGCTTGTTCCAGCTGGCGGAGATGATCTTCAAACGTTGCATCCTGCCGACTACGCCAAATATAACACAGGTGCCTGAATGCAACGCACAGAGACACAAGACGGGAACAGTCAGGGATATATATAAAACGACTTTATATGTATAACAAGTATTATGCAAGGGGGGTTAGTAACAGGGATAATGAACAGCAAATTGGAATAACAATGAGAAACAGTTTTAGTGAATAACGGTAAAGTTCTTTGCAAAAGTGTGATGCACCCAGTCGTGGGAGTCACCACGTGAGTTCTCTTTGTATGGCCCTAGCGGGGGTCACCTGTTATTCCCACTAGTCTGTAAGTCTCTTCCGGATAAAGTCTATCAGATCCCGTTTAGCCTCCCACACACCAACCGGCCCCCTCCCAACCTTAAATCCTAATCCCAACTGTCCCCAGTACCATGAGTGGAAATTGGAAGTGACAGCCCTGTTCACTTGCGCGATTCCTCCGCTGTTGCTCTCTTGTCGCAGTCCTCTTTCGGTCCTCTCGGCTTGACCGTCGACAGTAGTCTCTCACGCTTGGGGTAAGGGGATCCAGATCTCGGCTCTTGACAGATGGCGTCCGTTCCCAGTAACTTACTCTGTGTGGGCGCAGGTCCTGACTCTGGGCCACACGTGCATGGCTCAGGTCGCTTCTGTGAGGAGTCCAGATCTTCTCAGGTGGCTTCTGACTCTGATGCAGCACAGGCCTGGGATCTGTGGTCCCTCTGGAACATGTCTGCTCCACTCTGCAGCATGGCATCAAATCTCTCTGTGTCTTGGCGCGCTGGGCTTTTATATCCAGGAAATCCTTCCTGGAGGTCACCTGATCAGGTGCAGCATCTGAATCTCTTCCCCCTTCAACTCTTCTGGCATAACTTGATTCTGCTTTATTTCGTCTGGCCAGCAGATGGCAACCTTTCCTCATCTCTGGCACATCCTGCAAGAATCTTCCTTCATTACACTCTACTACACATTCACACAGTTCAGTGGCACACAGCTGTCTTACATACACATATCTCTGCTACATACATACACACACCCCTGCAGCATGCACACAGCTCAGCTACATGAAAACACACAACTCTCATACATTCACAGACATAGCTTTCCTATATACACACATGTCTCATATATACACATACAGCTCCACTATGTACACTCGCACACACAGATATATATATATACGGTTGTGCTCAAAAGTTTACATACCCTGGCTGAATTTTTGCTTTCTTGGCCTTGTTTCAGAGAATATGAATGATAAAAAAAAACTTTTTCTCCACTCATGGTTATCGGTTGGGTGAAGCCATTTATTGTCAAATTACTGTGTTTTCTCTTTTTAAATCTTAATGACAACCAAAAACATCCAGATGACTCTGATCAAAAGTTCACATACCCCAGGTCTTAATACCGTGTATTGCCCCCTCTAACATCAATGACTGCTTGAAGTCTTTTGTGGTAGTAGTGGATGAGGTTCTTTATTTTCTCAGAATGCGCACTTGAGATCTCCCCAGAGTCTCTCAATGATATTGAGGTAAGGAGACTGAGATGGCCACTCCACAACCTTCACTTTGTTCTGCTGTAGCCAATGACAGGTCGACTTGGCCTTGTGTTTTGGATCGTTGTCATGTTGGAACGTCCAAGTACGTCCCATGCGCAGCTTCCAGGCTGATGAGTGCAAATTTGCCTCCAGTATTTGCTGATAACATGCTGCATTCATCTTTCCTTCAACTTTTACCAAGTTTCTTGTGCCTTTGTAGCTCACAAATCCCCAAAACATCAGCGATCCACCTCCGTGCTTTACAGTAGGAATGGTGTTCCTTTCATCATAGGCCTTGTTGACCTCTCTCTAAATGTAACGTTTATGGTTGTGGCCACAAAGTTCAATTTTGGTCTCATCACTCCAAATTACCTTGTTCAAGAAGTTTTGAGGCTTGTCTCTGTGCTGTTTGGCGTATTGTAGGCAAGATACTTTGTGGCATTTGCACAGTAATGGCTTTCTTCTGGCGACTCCACCATGCAGCCCATTTTTCTTCAAGTGCCTCCTTATTGTGCATCGTGAAACAGCCAACCGCTAGTTTTCAGAGAGTCCTGAATTTCAGCTGATGTTATTTGTGGGGTTGTCTTTGCATCCTGAACAATTTTCCTGGCAGTTGTGGCCTAAATTTTTGTTGGTCTACCTGACCGTGGTTTGGTTTTTACAGAGCCCCTGATTTTCCATTTGTTAGTCACGGTTTGAACTCTGCTGACTGGCATTATCAATTCCTTAGATATCTTTTTGTATCCCTTTCCTGTGTTATACAGTTCAACTACCTTTTTCCGTAGATCCATTGACAATTCTTTTTCTTTTCCCCATGACTCACAATCCAGAAACGTCAGTGGCTGGATAAAAGATGCAAGAGTCTGTCTGGATCCCAGAAACTCACTCAGCTTTTATGCACACACACTGATTACAAGCAAACAGGTCACAGGTGAGGATGTTACCTTTAGTAGCCAAATTCTGAGCATGTTATCAGGACAAAATTACCAGGGTATATGAACCTTTGATCAGGGTCATTTGGATGTTTTTTGGTTGTCATTAAGATTTAAAAAGAGAAAACACACTAGTTTGACAATAAATGGCTTCACCCAACCAATAACAATGAGTGGAGAAAAAGTTTTATTGTTATCATTCATATTCTCTGAAACAAGGCCAAGAAAGGAAAAATTCTGCCCTGGTATGTAAACTTTTGAGCACAACTGTATATATACACAAACGCACATAAAACAGACATACACACAACAACTGTATACATTACCACATTTTGAAATTCCTTTCAGGAATGTGACTTATCACATGATGTGAAATGTCCTTCTGCTAAACTGGAACGTGCAGTATCCTTACAGGTCCCAGTATCTTTCCTGTACCGCACCGATCAGATAGATCAGTGAAGGACAAGCACAGAGAGCATAGTTCTCTCAGTGATCAGGAAAGATGCTGTCATCACTCTCCTCGTGCAGAATAATCTGCCTCCAGACTGTAAGATGCATACACTTTTTAGCAAGTTTTTTCATTGCTAAAAAGTGTGTCTCATGTCTAATAGATACTGGTGGTAAAATTTACATTTGTTTACAACGCATTTTTGCCATGTATGTTATCATGGGTCAAAACCAAGAGTTTTAGCATGCTGAGTGAGTTCTCTTGTGGTGCCTTTAGCACTGATAAGTTGTCACACTCTTGCCTATAATTTTAATATTGTTCCAGTAAATTTTAGAACCCCTTCTTGAAGAAGCCCGTGCGAAACGTACGTAAAGGGGGATATCCTTACGTGGCTGACCGCCGACTACTGATAGCTGATTGCTGACTGCGCTTTGTTTGGTAATTATGTTTTAATAGGATATTTAATGAATTTATGAAGATCCATAGTGAATTTGTTCAAAGGGATGGTGCCTTTTAGACATGGGTTTACTCTGTTATGAGGTGCTAAGTTACATTTGAGGTTTAAGGCCCTTTTGACACCATCAATATGCCAAATGATGGATGGACATATATTATTTAGCAAGTTGTATTAAAGAGGTAATTTCTCTATTTATTTATTAAATGTAAAACTTGCTGCTTGTCGCCATTAGATGGCGATATTGTAACACCATCCCTTGGCATTCTTTCACTATAGAGATCTATGTACTGTTTATCCTGTCTTCTGAATAAAGATGCAATTCAGTGTTTGGTCATGCCATGTGATGCCTATTTATGCTATACTTGTATGCCTTTTTTAATAATTTTTTTCTGTTGTTTTTTATTGTGAATGAAATAAAGAATTGTTATTTTTTAAGAAACCTCGATCTGTGTTCATTGGTTTCAGTAAACTTTATAAGCCTGACAGTCTTTCTAGAAGACATATTGAGATGCATTTAAGTACTTGGGGTCCGTTAAATATAATTGATGGTGCCCAGTTCAGGAGATGTATGGATGCTATAGGTGAAGGCCATGTCATTATGTTCCACTACCTACTAAAAAAAATAAGTAGTGTAGGTCAGGAATTGAGAAAATGGAAGTTTTGCAAATAAATATTACAGCTATTATTTAATAGGCAAACATCACATGTAGAGTTTGCATGATATACAGTACAGACCAAAAGTTTGGACACACCTTCTCATTTAAAGTTTTTTTTGTATTTTCTTGACTATGGAAATTGTATATTCACACTGAAGGCATCAAAACTATGAATTAACACATGTGGAATTATATACTTAACAAAAAAGTGTGAAACAACTGAAAATATTTCTTATATTCTAGGTTTTTCAAAGTAGCCACCTTTTCCTGATGACTGCTTTGCACACTCTTGGCATTCTCTTGATGAGCTTCAAGAGGTAGTCACCGGAAATGGTCTTCCAACAATCTTGAAGGAGTTCCCAGAGATGTTTAGCACTTGTTGGCCCTTTTGCCTTCACTCTGCGGTCCAGCTCACCCCAAACCATCTTGATTGGGTTCAGGTCTGGTGACTGTGGAGGCCAGGTCAGCTGGCGTAGCACCCCATCACTCTCCCTCTTGCTCAAATAGCCCTTACACAGCCTGGAGGTGTGTTTGGGGTCATTGTCCTGTTGAAAAATAAATGATGGTCCAACTAAACGCAAACCGGATGGAATAGCAATGCTCTGTAAGATACTGTGGTAGCCATGCTGGTTCAGTATACCTTCAATTTTGAATAAATCCCCAACAGTGTCACCAGCAAAGCACCCCCACACCATCACACCTCCTCCTCCATGCTTCACGGTGGGAACCAGGCATGTAGAGTCCATCCGTTCACCTTTTCTGCGTCGCACAAAGACACGGTGGTTGGAAGCAAGGATCTCAAATTTGGACTCATCAGACCAAAGCACAGATTTCCACTAGTCTAATGTCCATTCCTTGTGTTCTTTAGCCCAAACAAGTCTCTTCTGCTTGTTGCCTGTCCTTAGCAGTGGTTTCCTAGCAGCTATTTTACCATGAAGGCCTGCTGCACAAAGTCTCCTCTTAACAGTTGTTGAAGAGATGTGTCTGCTGCTAGAACTCTGTGTGGCATTGACCTGGTCTCTAATCTGAGCTGCTGTTAACCTGCGATTTCTGAGGCTGGTGACTCGGATAAACTTATCCTCAGAAGCAGAGGTGACTCTTGGTCTTCCTTTCCAGGGGCGGTCCTCATGTGAGCCAGTTTCTTTGTAGCGCTTGATGGTTCTTGCAACTGCACTTGGGGACACTTTCAAAGTTTGCCCAATTTTTCGGACTGACTGACCTTCATTTCTTAAAGTAATGATGGCCACTCGTTTTTCTTTACTTAGCTGCTTTTTTTCTTGCCATAATACAAATTCTAACAGTCTATTCAGTAGGACTATCAGCTGTGTATCCACCTAACTTCTGCACAACACAACTTATGGTCTCAACCCCATTTATAAGGCAAGAAATCCCACTTATTAAACCTGACAGGGCACACCTGTGAAGTGAAAACCATTTCCGGTGACTACCTCTTGAAGCTCATCAAGAGGAATGCCAAGAGTGTGCAAAGCAGTCATCAAAGCAAAAGGTGGCTACTTTGAAGAATCTAGAATATAAGACATATTTTCAGTTGTTTCACACTTTTTTGTTAAGAATATAATTACACATGTGTTAATTCATAGTTTTGATGCCTTCAGTGTGAATGTACAATTTTCATAGTCATGAAAATACAGAAAAATCATTAAATGCGAATGTGTGTCCAAACTTTTGGTCTGTACTGTACCTTCCTGGTACTTTATGTAAATTAGAAGCAAAATTGTTTGAAGATTACTTCTACCTAAATGGCAGAAAATGCACCTATCTTGGTGATGGATAGGACAGCTTGAGGGGATATGGAGGAGGCTGTTTTTTGAAAGGTGTAATTTAAATATTTTGCTAATAATTTATCGAAAGTATCATATTTTTCTAACTACTGAACTAATCTTTAAAACACACCCCAGGTTAAACTTCCTGGAGGTGTAAATTTGTGGAGGATTTGATAATACTACCTTTAATGCTGTAAGGTAAAATAGAGTGGATAGAGATCTAATGTTAGCATTTCTATGCAGCATGTATATTATTCTCATACATGTGCAGCAGGCAATTTATATGCATTCTATGCAGCACACACATACTCGCATCACTATGAATGCATAGTACATGCAAATTAAGCTCTGGTATTCATGCACACAGCTCTGCTACATACATACCCATAACTCAGTTACACACAGCTGTCTTACATACACACATCCATCTTTGTTACATACATTCCCACACCCCTGCAGCATACACACAGCTCAGCTACATACAAACATACAACTCTCCTACATTCACATACATAGCTTTCCTATATACACACATCTCTCATATATACACATACAAAGTACACTCACACACACCTCTTTTGATGTGCCTTTAGCACTAATAAGTTGTCACACTCTTGCCTATAATTTTAATATTCTTCCAGTAAACTTTATAAGCCTGACAGCCTTTCTAGAATACATATTGAGATGTACCATATTTTTCGGACTACAAGATGCACTGTTTTCCTCCAAAATTTTGGAGGGAAGTGGGGGGGTGCGTCTTTTAGTCTGAATATATACATATATGCTGTGGGTGGTAGTGGGTGTGGGGGGAGCAGGTGCGGCGGAGGAGCGGGGCACAGGAGGCAGTAGCCAGCTGCTGCATCCTACACTGTGCCCGCTGCTAAAGAAAATTAATATTCACTGCTCCCCACGCCCATGGGTGTGTAGAGCAGTGAATATTCATTTTCCTTAATAGCGGGCATACTGTACTCGCAGCGCAGCTCCTCGGCGGTCATGTGTGCCCGCTATTAAAGACCATGAATATTCACTACAACCCACTTCCATGGGAAAGGTCCCAGTATCTTTCTCTCCTGTACCGCACTGATCAGATAGATCATTGACCTGCCTCCGGACTTTAAGACGCATACACTTATTAGCAAGTTTTTTCATTGCCAAAAAGGGCGTCTTATTATCTAATAGATACTGGTGTTAAAAATTACATTTGTTTACAATACACACAGCCATTGTATACATTACCACATTTTGAAATTCCTTTCAGGAATTTCTGGTTAAATAACCCTATAGGACTTTCCCATTGTCTTTGGAATTATATTGTCGTTTGAAATCCCAGTAGGACTTGCACACATAGACTTGCATTGAATAAAAAGCAAGAAAAAAATCAGACAGCACACGAACCGTGCATATGCTGGCCTATTTTTATGCACACATCTCAAAGGAACCACAAAAATTCCTCAGCCAAGTACAATGAATTCACAGCCAGAAACATCAGGATGGATAGAATAAACAAATGTTCTGTATTTTTATATATAATTTCACAAGCCCCCTACATTTAATAAACTTGCACCCTTAGGTGACTTTCATGTGGCTCTAAAGGGTGTTCAGCCTGGTTTATCCTAATAAATAATTGTAAAAAATTACGTGGGGTTCCCCTATTATTGATAATCAGCAAAGGTAAAGCAAACAGCTGTGGGCTGATACTATGAGTCTGAGAAGGTCCTTTCTTTATTGGACACTTCCCAGCCTAAAAATACCAGCCCGCAGCCGCTCTACAAGTGGCGCATCACATGAGATACCCCAATTCTGGCGCTTTGCCTCACTCTTCCCAATTGCCCTGCTGTGGTGGCAATTGAGGTAATGGTACTTGGGGTTTATGACAGTGGTGATTTGTCAAAAATCACAGGCCAATATTGAGTCAATGGGCAGCTAATGGTACCCACGTTCCGGTGCCGTTTCTCACCCTGTGAAGGTCCTATTCATACCAAACTTTCACGGTGAACAGAGCTCATCTACACCTACACAAAGCTGGTTCGGGTACCAGGTTAGGCCAAAATCCGGTAACGTTTACTTTGGTACTGAGGGTCCAATCTGAAACCTGAGATAATCATTTTGTAACACTAGATCTCCTGTTTCCACAGACACATCACATGTACTTTTCTTAGTACTACAACCAGCTTATGTTAACCAAGTAGCAGTCAGGGGTATACCGTCCATAGCGGCAGCCCGCGCAGTGGCTATGGGGCCCTTGAGACAGGGGGGCCCGATGTTAAAACAGTATCAGACCCCTCCATCCGCCCCCATCACAATTTCAACAGTATCTGCATCCTTGGGATGCAAACACAGTTGAAAACAAACAGGCTTGGTCAGAACCACCGGAGGATTCTGTGGCCCGGAGTCGGGTGAAAGATCTACCTCTGCTCCTCTGGCTGCACTGCTCTGAAAGTGCAGGAGAGGAGGCTCCTCCCACCAGCCCCAGGCTCCAGCAGAGTTGCTGCCTACAGCATGGCCCCTACTCTCCTGGATGTGTCCCCTGCTGCTTACTTCTCCGTTCTCCCCCTCCTGCCTTCACCCCTACAATTAAAGCAAGATAGCTCTGCAGTCGGGCCCTGGGGGATGGGAGGCTGCACCAGAGAGAAATACATCATGTGCAATCATCTGCAGAGAGGTTAAGTTCATGTGTAATGTGTGTGTATATGTGTGTGTGTGTGTGTGTGTGTGTGTGTGTGTGTGTGTGTGTGCTTACGTGTGTGTACAGGTGCTTCTCACAAAATTAGAATATCATCAAAAAGTTAATTTATTTCAGTTCTTCACTACAAAAGGTGAAACTCATATATTATATAGAATCATTACAAACAGTGTGATCTATTTCAAGTGTTTATTTCTGTTAATGGTGATTATGGCTTGCAGCCAATGAAAACACAAGTCATTATCTCAGTAAATTAGAATACTTTATAACAGCTTGAAAAATGTTTTTAAAATCCGAAATGTTGGCCTGCTGAAATGTATGTTCAGTAAATGCCCTCAATACTTGGTCGGGCTCCTTTTGCATCAATTATTGCATTAATGCGGCGTGGCATGGAGGCGATCAGCCTGTGGCACTGCTGAGGTGTTATGGAAGCTCAGATTGCTTTGATAGCAGCCTTCAGCTCGTCTGCATTGTTGAGTCTGGTATCTCTCATCTTCCTCTTGACAAGCGGACATAGATTCTCTATAGGGTTAAGGTCAGGCGAGTTTGCTGGCCAATCAAGCACAGTGATACTGTTGTTTTTAAACCAGGTATTGGTACTTTTGGCAGTGTGGACAGGTGCCAAGTCCTGCTGGAGAATGACATTTCCATCTCCAAAAAGCTTGTCGGCAGAGGGAAGCATGAAGTGCTCTAAAATTTCGTGGTAGACGGCTGCGCTGACTTTGGTCTTGATAAAAGACAGTGGACCTAAACCAGCAGATGACATGGCTCCTCAAACCATCACTGATTGTGGAAACTTCACACTATTCCTCAAGCAGCTCGGATTGTGCGCCTCTCCACTCTTCCTCCAGACTCTGGGACCTTGACTTCCAAATGAAAATTGGAACTCTGGGACCTTGTGGAGTGTGTCAATGACTGCCTTCTGGACATCTGTCAAGTCAGCAGTCTTACCCATGATTGTGGAGCCTACTGAAACAGACTAAACAACCTGTTTTTTTGTTAATTATTCTAATTTACTGAGATAATGACTTTTGTGTTTTCATTGGCTGTGAGCCATAATCATCAACATTAACAGAAATAAGCACCTGAAATAGATCACTCTGTTTGTAATGACTCTATATAATATAGTTTCACTTTTTGTGTTGAAGAACTGAAATAAATGAACTTTTTGATGATATTCTAATTTAGATGCACCAGGTGACAGCTGATGTAATCAGCCATCATGTGCCTTAACAGCCATGGGTGTGTATTGCTAATAAAAATATGGATATCTTATAGCCTACATATTGTAACATATTGTTTATATGCTTTGATAAAGTGTGGTCATTAGACCAAGTGTGGAATGTATTGCAAATATGGTTGTCTGAATCCAAGCACTATAATATTGCAATATACTGCAGTATAATATTGATATACTCTGATACTGAGAAACTAGTTCTTTCACATGAACTGTCCTTGATGCATGCTATCCACAAAGTGTTTGCTAGGTGTCAATACAGTAAGACAATGTTAATTGTTCTATGGTCTATGAAGTTGTGTGTTTCAAAGATTCATTATCCTGATTTGTACACAAGTGACCACTGTGATATTTGCTTTGACAAATAGTGTTATTGTAACCAAAATACTGATTCAAATAATGTGTGTACACTTACCATTATGTTCCATGAGAAATACATAGATCTATTGTCTAAAACAATGTTTATAAGTAAACTTCTCGAAATTACAGAACCTGGCCAATTCGGTATTATCGACGAATCATACTTATAAACATTAACCAGCTTTATGCTTCCATTGTCTAAACCTTATAAAAGTCACTGGAATCATGATACAGACATAAGCTTTCTTGTGTAGACTTCTCAGGGGTTCTCTGTCAATTAGACAGATGATGCTCATAAACTCCTAGATGAAGAAGCCATAAGTTGTACCTGCACTGATGTGTAGTGTTGTATGTACCTGCCCATGCAGTGTTGTGTAGACTTCCAGCGATTTCTCTGTCTTGGTGAAATTTCTTCTCTGATCTTCCAGACGGATGATGTTTAAAAGCTCCTTGGTGATGAAGTGAATACATATATATATGTACTTAACCTTTGTATTATAACATGTACAAAAGTGTATGCAATATCAGCATATCATACTATTCCTTTAATTATATATTTTACGTTTTATATCAACTATTATAAATAAAATTGCGTTATATTGCAAAGGGTTGCCTTCTTTAAAGCCGTATCCGAACCTTAGTGTCAAAACTATTGGCAAAACATTTGGCGTAGTCGGCAGGATACGCAGAAGGCTCAGAAGTTCTTTTTGTTAAAAATTACAATCATCTTGAATTTATAAGGACTCTGTGTGATAAGGTGTGATAGAGTGATATTGCAGTGATATTGCGTAAAGCATGCCTTTCTTTAAGAGAAAGGTAGGTGTGAGTCTATTGAGATTCCTGGTTGGGAACAGACTCCCTTTAATATTTTGGCAACCAAATGGTCCCACAGTGTTGGTTTGAGTGAACCATGAGACAAATGTCAGAAGGATGCGGAACCTGATGATGTGGTTTCATGCTTGCAGAAAGTGAAAGTAGAAAAAGGTAAAGAGTTGGGTGCTGTTGGCAGGCGTGGATGTGTTAAGGGAGGGCAATAACCCTTCACGGTTGACCAAGTGAGTGTCAAAATTATTATGTTGATTGGCAATCCACAGAAAACCAAACGGAGGCAATGTGTGCTCTGTATTGGGAGGATGCAAAGAATCTCTGATCCCGTTTATTTTGCTTAGCATTTTATATTGTTTTGAGTATATCAAACAGCCAATCAACTCTACAGCCATACTACAATACTATAGTCTAACTGATGTTAGTACAATTATTACGGAAAACACATATATGGTCATATTATCATTGTTAGTTTGAAGCACTATGGAAATTTTACAAGGTCAAACCTGGCCTAAACAAGTTAGATAACAGAGTGTCTGACAAAATGTTCTCTTGAGAAAAAGTTAGTGTGAGATAAGTTCCATGGGAAGAAAAAGAAAGAATGTATGTTATGCAAGGAGTGATAATAATAACATGATTTTAAAGCAAGCAGCCAAAATGGAGTTGCTCTAGCATGAGTATCAATATGTCCTTTACATTCCCCCCTAAAAGTTATGTTATTATCAACAATAAAGGTGCTTTCCCAGGGTCATGGTTTGAGCCTGAGGGACATTGGTCTTCACCCAATTAGTGCCCTTGTTACCAATTGGGGCTGTCGCGGCATGTCCACCCCCCCTTTGTTTGTTGATATAATCATAAAGTTCAGATCTGAAATTGGTTGGGGCAAGCGGGTAAAGGTCATCATTCCCTTGTCATCCAGGTCCTCAATGCTGGTTACATCTGGGAGGTCCGTGTACAGTAGCACTGGATGTCGGTTAACAGTGTCCTCCTTGCTCTCTGATGACTGGCAGGTTTTCCTCATGCAAAATGGGATACAATAAAAGACTAGTTTTAGTAAAACATATATTAACAAGCAAGCAACAATATGCAACACTCCTTGGTCAACTCGTTATGTTTGTTATACTCTTCCCTGAGTTTCCTAATGTCTCCATTTTAGTCTTTAACCGTATGGTAGAGTCGGGGTCAATATATGGGTCAATATAGTGACAACAGGCTGGGCCTACAACCTGACACACATCCCTCCTTGAGCTGCTGTCAAATAGTCCAGCACTAACGTATGTTGATTAGCCACTATAATAAGCTGATTCTGCACTGCAACAGTAGTATTAATTACTTCCAAAATATTCCAAATCTGGTCATCTAAGTAGTCAGTGACTTCCACTAACTTGTCCCACATTTATGTAACCATAGGGTAGAGGAAGACGGTACTGAATATCTTATTGGGTACACTCATTTGTACTAAATGAGGTCTTCCTGATGGTCGTGGGGTGTTGTCTTTGGCACGTTTATAACGTTTATAGATGGTATGAAGAGGGATGGCTCTCATATCTACTTTACTATGGGGAATAAGATAAGTGGCTGAAGTTAGCCGGCCCAACGTACAAGTCCCCCCTACTCTGACTGGGAGCCATTTATACGCATTATTCCCACAGACCCAATATGTGGCTGATGGCAAATCCCATAAAGCAGAGTGCTGTAATACTAATTTATGTACCAAATTGATTAAAACGGTGTTATTTGATAACATACACCATGAAGACATTTGTCCCAGGGGGCTACAATATCCAACATCCGGATTGCCACATGTTGGATCACTAGGCTTATATTCAGAAGATTCATTACAAGGGACGTTACCAGATATTTTATAACGTGTCATCGGTACCTTTTATAAACAGATTTGCATGTACCCATGAGTGATTATGAATGTATCTTTCCAATAATGATGGTCTGGGACGGACCGCCAGAAAGGGCATACTAGCGGCTGAAACTGGTGAGTGAGTACATATCCAACAGTCACTGATCTGGTTGTTTTCTAATTGTCTCAATTCTTGTACCAAAATCTGATGGTCAGTAATGAACTTATTATTAAAGGGGTCAGTACTCTGTTGTAGGCTATTCCAGGTATTGACTAGGTTAACCATACATATTATCATAAAACATCTCAGCTGTTGGGATTGTCAGGAGCACTTGGTATGATCCGTCATACAATGGTTCTAGTCCGTGTTTCCGAACATGCTTCTTCACATACACATAATCTCCAGGCCTGAGGGTATGACAACCTTCTGCATCAGCTGGATCTGGAATAGAAGATGATACTAACGCATGGGTGTTAGTTAAGGCTTTGGCAAACTGAATCACATATTGCACAACATAATCTGTTTCTTCTGATAATTGTTGTGGGGTAAATCTAGCTATAGCTGGTTGTGACCTAAATAGTATCTCATAGGGTGACAGTTTGTGTTTCCCTATGGGGGTGGTGCGTATGTGATATAGTGCAATGGGAAGGAGCTCAGGCCACTGGGCCGTAGTCTCCTGCATCATTTTGGTTAACTGCCTTTTCAGTGTGCCATTCAATCTCTCCACCTTGCCACTTGACTGTGGATGGTAAGGAGTATGTAACATCACTGTTGATCCGATCATGGTAAGTATTTCTTGATATACGCATGAGGAAAAGCCTGGTCCTTCATCACTTTTGATAACTTCTGGGACTTCATACCGGCAAACAACTTCAGAGACCAGCTTCTTGGCGGTAGTCTTGGCAGTCATGTTTGGAACGGCGAATGCTTCTGGCCAACTGGAAAACATATCCACTACCCCTAAGCAGTCCATGGGCCCAGGCCGCAATGGCTGGATACAGGAGTCGAGGCAAACAGTACAGTTGTTTCTTCTTCCATAGCCCATCTATCAACTTAGCACCCACCTCCTTCTACGACTGGCGTTCTTCTTTAGCTCGTAGAGCGTGTGGAGCGTAGCTTTGTGATTGGAGGGACCGGTTGATGCTCTTCTGCAGGTTGATCCTGGGTTGGCACGGAATTTAGCTGTTTGGCCTGTTGCCGTGTAAGAGCCATGGACATGGATGTCAGAAGAAGAGCTGCTCGCTTAGCATGGAGATGAGCAAGTGCATTACCTCTTGCTTCAGGGGCATCTGGTCGGGTATGAGCTTTTACCTTTACGACAGCCAACTGTCTTGGTAGTTGCACCACTTCCATCAATTGTCTGATGCTTTCAGCATTTTTCACAGTCTGCAGTCAGAGCTTTGAGCTCTGCTTCTTGTGCTGACATACTGGGAGGTAAGACTGCTGCCTCTACCAATGTATCTTCAGTTGTGACAGCATATCCAGTATGAAACCTGCCAGAGGTGTCAACATATCTGGATCCATCCGTATATAACGTAAGTTCTGGGTCATCCAAGGGTACTTCCCCCACTAGAACAAGTGGAGTTGACTCCGCAGTAATTTGTTCCAGACAATCATGCGGTGGAGCCTTTTTCCCCTCTCCTTCAGGTGCTGGTAGCAGGGTGGCTGGGTTGATGGTGGTGTAACTTCACATTTTCTGGCAAAATCAACGAACACTGCAGCCACAGGTGTCTCTGTGTAGACAGATGTTTAGGTTGCTGTGTGGCGTGAACCGCTCGTAGACAGCTGGGGGAGAGATGCGCTAGGTAATAAACGACTGGGCGCTGCTTTGTACAGTGTCTCTGCGTGAGTACTCCGGCTGCATGTCCTCCTGTCTCAGAGGCATACAAATGGAAAGGTTGAGCATAGTCCAGATTTCCAAGGGCAGGGGCTGTCATTTTCCTTGACTTTAGTTGCTCAAAGGCTTGTTGCAGCTGTTCTTGGTGGTCCTTGTTGTTGACATCAGCCAGAGTGTCTTCTTTTAATGCATCTTAGAGGGGCGGCTGCATGAGACGTGAGGCGTCTGGGATCCATTGTCTGCAGTATGTACATAGTCCGAGGAACCGTTGCAGCTCTATGGGATCTTTTGGGAACAGTAGTGCGTAGATGACCGTCTTCCTTTCTTCTGTGAGATGTCTGGCACCCTGAGTAAGGCAATGGCCTAAGAAGACCACTTGCCGGGCCAAAACTGAAGTTTCGAGGCTGAGACTCGACAATTCAGTTTTGCTAGATGCTTGAGGAGACTAACACTGGCCCTGATGGACATTTGCTCCGTGTAAATGTAATATGTAATGTAATATGTAAATGCAAACAGAAACTGACAGTCTTTGTGTAGTGGAATGCTAATAAAAAAACAAAAACGTTTGCTAAATCAATTACTGTAAACCAGACAACGTGTATGTGCATCTATTAGAAACTTAAGGATACATGACCATCTAGAGAATTAGTTTACATCACCATATTTTAGCCCTAATGTCAAAGTGGACATAAATATGTGCTGTTGAGGGTAGTGGATTGATTAGCCAACTTATCCTGAGCCCATATTTTAAGGGCTTGACAGAAGTTAAACCCACTCTCATATGTATTGGCGTCTAATGCTCTGTCACACACTGATTATGATGATCTTCCTCATACACATTCTGGGTGTAGTGTGTATTGCTGCCTGTATTCTGGGTGTGCCAAGATGGCCGCAACCAGAAGGAAGCATACTACAGGAAGGGTGCACCAAGATGGCCACCACCAAAGGGACATTTGGTCAGAGACCGGAGGTGATGCAATGGGTGTAGCAACATGGCCGCTGCAGGAAGGGTTGGAACTTTGGGCGGACATAGGTATAACAGATGAGGATGGGGCACTAGAAGTGGCTTGGGTAGTAGCGAGGGGAGTGCGTGACATGCAACACAGTAATCTACTGACAATGGATTCTGCTGGCCACAATTAGAACATTCCCAACAATTCATTACTCCGCCATTATCGGAGAGCAGTATCTTTGTAATACACATAACATAGCATCGTGTTTCCCTTATTGTCTGCATTTTCTTCCTCCATTCACCTTTTTTTTTTTTCCTGCTCTGTATCAAGCCAAGGCCGTTTTGCTATGCTAGCAGCTGTAACTGGGCGCTTATCTGGCAGCGTGCATATTTCAGTTAACCATTTAAGTTTCTCCACATATCCACATACTTTTTCCTTCTGTCAACAAACTCAGCGCAACCTTTTTTTTTCACATGCATTTACTTTTCAACATTTCAACATCCCATTATCTTCCTTGCTGCATTTAACATCTTGTACTGTAATCTTACACAATGACATTACTCTTTTGGTTTTCTCTACATGTATAACAAAATGACATGATAGCTGTCCGGCTCTTGTAGCCATCACCTCTCCTTCTCTTAACGGGCCATGGTCACGGATGTAATCATTAGATGCAGCTTGTATTGTAGGTCCCCCAATACGACATATCTCTGCAGCTAGCCCCCACCCATGCTGCAGTTTCGCATTTGCTGCGTTTACAATGATCCCAACCTGCTGTTGTGGTATACTCCCAATACCTATTCTCAGTATAGTAGAGAATTCTGAAGGACCATTTAGTAAATCAGACGCCACCTCCTCATACTAGCGTCCATGTTCTATTTCCCCAGTTTGGGAGAGGGTGAATAGGGAAGAGTTCACAGGACCCTGGGTCCCTCTGAATGGAATATGATGGTAGGGGCAGGTGGGGGTAGTGATTCATAATACCCCCCGTCAGCGTTAAGTAATGGGTAGGTTGGTGCTACAACACCGGGTTTACGTGCGTGCTTCACAATTATAGCATGTCCTGCGCCATCCTGGATTAGTGACCCAACACACATTACAGAGCCAACCGTCTGGGTTATATGATGGTGGCTGGCTCTCAGTGGGAAGTGCAGGGTATTTAATCTCATAAGGTATAAATTGCTCAGTTTCCGGATTCAGGGGCTGGGGTATTGCTACATTTGTGGGAGATGCTTCTTTAGGGGCTCTAGATTTGGATTGTGGACACATAAGTTGGGAAGGGGGGGACCTACTTCCTCCTGTACTTTTTCAACATATCCTTCATCACAAATCTCATGTGCCACTTTCCTAAAGTTTTCAGCATCTTCCAACAATCCACAGCAGTCAACTAATCTACCCCTTTGCTGCCGGATGCCTTCATCCCACAACACAGGCTGAAGCCTCCCCTCCACAGGAAAATTTAACACCTTAAACACTTTTGGCACGTGCTTAAATGATCTTTTCCCTTCTCGACTGATCATGATCTTCATCACATCCTCCCTCTCCTTCGGGGGAGACAAATTCTTTCTGCTCCACAGAAACATTGATTATTCACTACAACTGACAAAAAGATCCTTAATTTGTGCACAGCGGAGTCTGGCCAGAGCTCCCAGCTGTTCCACTACTAACTCACCCCTCCCGTCAGGGGAATTCTTTCACACAACAAATGAAAGGAGGTGCACTTCTGCTGCTATGCAGCTTTGCAGCGCACCGGACACTCGATATACGTATATCTACTTGCGTGTCCTACCCAATCTTCGATCACCTGCCGCGACTGAAACTAACAATGTTCAGTCTCTCCTAAGGATTTTTGTCCAAAGCTGAGAAAGATTCACACAATATTCACTTGTAAATCCGAGGTGATACTGCTTTGAAGTTAAATAATATCAGACCCCTAATGAGACTACACCCCTTATAGTCTCACCTTTGACTATATCCAACCAGGACACCCGGAGATACTGCAAACAACCACACACTACGTGGAAACCACGCCAAACGGTCAGTGTCACTAGTAAAGAACTGGTGCACTTACCGTGGCTTTTTGTGGGGGATGATCAGTCCCAATTCCAGTGGGGGAGGCTGAAGGCAGGTCTCTCTTTGTGGTCGTCCAGAGGTGGAGGGGCGTCCCTAGTTAGGGATCCGAGTCACGGCACCAGCTGTTAAGGGAGGGCAATAACCCTTCACGGTTGACCAAGTGAGTGTCAAAATTATTATGTTGATTGCGCAATCCACAGAAAACCAAACGGAGGCAATGCGTGCTCTGTATTGTCGGGATTCAAAGAATCTCTGATCCCGTTTATTTTGCTTAGCATTTTATATTGTTTTGAGTATATCAAATAGCCAATCAACTCTACAGCCATACTACAATACTATAGGCTAACTGATGTTAGTACAATTATTACGGAAAACACATATATGGTCATATTATCATTGTTAGTTTGAAGCACTATGGAAATTTTACAAGGTCAAACCTGGCCTAAACAAGTTAGATAACAGAGTGTCTGACAAAATGTTCTCTTGAGAAAAAGTTAGTGTGAGATAAGTTCCATGGGAAGAGAAAGAAAGAATATGTTATGCAAGGAGTGATAACATGATTTTAAAGCAAGCAGACAAAATGGAGTTGCTCTAGCATGAGTATCAATATGTCCTTTACAGATGGATCCTGCTGTCTGCATATAGAAAACAGCATGAGGAAAGAATACGTATATTAACAAAAGTTCAGGAATTGGAAAGACAGTTGTGTGAGGCCCAGAATGCATTGATTATAGCACAGTGTCAGAATAAGTTATTAATGGACAGATGTGATGGATATCAGCATGTTGCAGAAAAGGCTGCTGTATGTGTAGCGCAGTATAAATACAAAAGGAGGTGAGGGAAGGTTAATAACAAGAAAGTAGCTTTGGCCATAGCCAAAGCAGGGATAGAGTGGAGCCCTGATCAGTGGGATGGGGATGTATGGGATTCAACTGACTCTAAAAACATCACCAATCCAGAGACTGAGGATGAATATTTCAATGGAAAGAGAGAAATTGATCCTCCTCTTAACCCAGTGAAAGTTCATCCTATATGTCGGAGACGGATTGTAGAGACTGCTGCAGGTAAACAGAATAAGAATGCAGTAGAGGATTACAGTCAGCAGGAGCTTAATGACCTTCATGATTGTTTCTCTCAAAAGCCAAATGAATCTTTAGTAGCTTGAGCTGTCAGATTATGGGAGATGGGGGCTCATGGAGTGCAGGTGGATGCTGTGGATGGCCAAAAATTTGTCCAATTCAGTCATGAACCTGTAGTGAAGGAGGCCTTTCGTACCTTGACAATTCAGCAGCCACATGTGGTGTGTAGTATGCTTGATGTGGCCATGGCATTGCAGCATAAATACCCATCCGAGGCGGACTGGCCGCCCAATGAAAAACCATGGTTTACATTGAAAGATTGTACTCAGAGGTTGAAAGAGGAGGTCATGAAAAATGCTATTTCGGCAAGCTCTTATGATGATTATATGCAAGTTGTTGTGAGTGTATCTGTTAGAAATCGTATCATTAGAAATGCCCCTGCAGCCTACAAGCATATCATGATGACGCTAATGATAAATCAGACTGGGAAAACTATCGCCAATACATTGGAGGCAATTAGACAGTTAGGGGATCTGGGAGATTGGGGTCCCAAACAAAAGGGTAATTTTCCCTCTGAAGAGCAGCATGACAATGTCAAAAGTAACTACAATCCTAGATCTTGTATTACCCGTAAAGATATGTTTATGGCCCTGATAAAGGATGGTGTCCACAGGGATAAAATAGACGGGATTGGTACTAACGAGATGTGGAAATTGTATCAAAAGAGAGGACTTAATAAAAAGTCAGGGTTTCACATAATAGAAAGGTTACAGTAAAAGATTCTGAATCCCCACAGCAGGGGCCGGGCAGGACACAGGGAGAGAGAGGGCCAACTCCCTCCTCGTCGCCAGCAAAGCCCACAGCACAGGGGTTTGAGGATCTTTATGCTGAAGTTAAATCCTTGATACAGGAATTCAAAGCCCAACAGAAGGGGGCATCATTTTCTCCTAATATGATGTCTTCATCTGAAATGGAGGATCGATGGAGGGAGACAGATAAAAGTGATTGACATGCTGGCCACACCCCACAAATGTTGGTAGATACAGGGGCGGAGGCCAGTTTGATTAAGGGAACTCCAAAACAATTCAGTGAGTGCAAGGTTATAACTACAGAATTAGGAGGAAAGCAAATTGAGGCAATTCAGGACAGAGCAAAACCAGGAGTTAGTGGAATCTCCACATTGCATGAGAAGTTAGGCAAAGTCCCTATGGGACTTCAGGAGCAGGAGATATCCTTTGAACAATTGATTCCTGAGCAGAGGAAACAAGCGTGGTTTACAGAAGGGTCAGCTAGGTACCAAGGTAACAACCGTGTGTGGAACGCAGTGGGCTATCAGACTACAAGTATACATAGCAAAGAAGTATGGGGAAAAGAGTTGTGGCAAGATATCTGGGCAATTGTACAAATAATTAAAGTGACTGTGTTTCATGTTGATACTATTTGTGCTACAGATACCCTGGAAAGATTCAACTCAGTAGCAGACTAACAGTCCGAAATATCAGTCACTGAATCCAGTAAAGACTGATACCTCTGAGGAGCTGCTTGGACTGACTCAATGGGCACAGACCAGAGGGGTGCCCATCAGGTTAGAGTTCATAAAGGAAACCGTCATTAAGTGTCAATATTCACAACAGAGACCAATCCCTCATGTGGTGAGAGGCCAGAAAGCTCAAGGAAAACTTCCTGGGCAAATTGACTACATTGGCCCTCCTCTACATGATGGAGGATGTGTATGCGTATGCACAGCTTTGTATGCATATTCTGGGTTTACGTTGATTTGTACCTGTAAAATGGCCAATGCTAACAATACTATTAAGACTTTGGAAACAATGGTATTGTACTGTATCCCAATACAGATTCAAAGTGACAATGAAAGTCACTTCAAAGAAGTTGTAAAGAAAATCAGGACTGCTATAGGCTTGCAAATGCCACCTGAGCATTTTTGTCTTATAACCTCAAGGTCAGGCTTGGCCTTAAAGGGTATTCAGATAATGGGAGGAGTGATAGACCAGGATTATCAGGAAGAAATTAAAGTACTTTTAATGAATGATGAAGAAAAAGTCATGATAATACAGAAGAGAGATAAGATAACTCAGTTACTGGTACTGTCTATTTCTAAAACGAAGGTGGTCAGAGTAAGGACCCCTGCAGTTGTGACAGTCAGAGGAGGTGAAGGATTTGGATCCTCAGATCCTATCAATGATGGTGCAAAAATCTGGTTGAAACAACTGGGTGACAAAGGTCCTCCAGAACCTGCAGAGGTAATTGTTCAAGGAGCAGACAATGTGTTGATAGTTATGAAACCCGGGCAAAAGAAAGGGGAACACGTCCCAACTGACCGGGATTTTGTGCAGAGAATAATATGTGTTTTCCCTTTAGATCAAAATCTGGAAATGATGACCCAAGCAATCTTCAGACCGAAAATCGAGAGGCCAACCGTGGAAAATGTGGCGTCATGGAAAACCAAACAGAATCTATAGATTTACTTGGCTCAAATGATGAACACTAGCCATTTTTGCGTGACAAAGGTTACCACTGCTATCAATATATTTGAGACTTGGTGGCAGTACTGACCCCCTCTACAGTTATGGACAAAGCTTATAGGGGTAGCTACTCAAGATGAGGACACAGAAGGAGAAGCTGTGACACAGAACTTCACGTGCAATCCATGTTGTGCCTGTGTGAACTGCATTGGGGAAAGTTTTTTGGCAGAGGAGATGATTGAATCATAGAATCATAGAATGGTAGAGTTGGAAGGGACCTCCTGGGTCATCTGGTCCAACCCCCTGCTCAAAGCAGGATTCACTGTCTGTCCAGCCTCTGTTTGAAGACGTCCATTGAAGGGGAACTCACCACCTCTCGTGGCAGCCTGTTCCACTCATTAATCACCCTAACTGTCAAAAAGTTTTTTCTAATATCTAATCTGTGTCTCCTCCCATTTAGTTTAATCCCATTGCTTCTAGTCTTTCCTTGTGCAAATGAGAATAAAGATGATCCTTCTACAATGTGACAGCCCTTGACATATTTGTAGACAGCTATTAAGTCTCCTCTCAGTCTTCTTTTTTGCAAGCTAAACATTCCCAAATCCTGCAACCGTTCCTCATAGGACATGGTTTGCAGACCAGTCACCATTCTGGTCGCTCTTCTCTGAACTTGCTCCAGTTTGTCTATGTCTTTTTTAAAACGTGGTGCCCAAAACTGTACACAGTATTCCAGATGAGGTCTGACCAAAGAGGAGTAAAGACTGATAATGACTTCACGTGATCTAGACTGTATGCTTCTGTTAATACATCCCAGAATTGTATTTGCCTTTTTTGCTGCTGCATCACACTGTTGACTCATGTTCTGTCTATGATCTATTAGTATACCTAAGTCTTTTTCATATGTACTGTTGCTTAGCTCTATTCCTCCCATTCTGTATATGCTTTTTTCATTTTTATTGCCCAGATGTAGTACTTTGCATTTTTCCCTGTTAAAAACCATTCTGTTGGTTGCTGCCCACTGCTCCAGTTTATTTAGGTCTTTTTGAATCCTCTCTCTCTCTTCTCTAGTATTAGCTATCCCTCCTAGCTTTGTGTCATCAGCAAATTTAATCAGTTTACCCTCAATTCCTTCATCTAAATCATTGATAAAGATGTTGAACAATACAGGTCCCAGGACGGAGCCCTGTGGTACCCCACTTGAGACATTCATCCAGCTGGATGTGAAGCCATTTACAACCACCCTTTGAGTCCGATCACTAAGCCAGTTATGAATCCACCTAACAGTTGCCTGGTCCATTGCATACTTGGTCATTTTTTCAATAAGGATGGTGTGAGATACTTTGTCAAATGCTTTGCTGAAGTCAAGATATACTATATCTACAGCATTTCCCTGATCCACCCAGTCAGTGATTATGTCATAGAAGGAAATTAAGTTAGTCTGACATGACTTGTTAGTTACAAACCCATGCTGACTCTGGTTAATCATTTCATTCTTATCCATGTACTTACATACATGTTGTTTAATAATTTGTTCAAAGATCTTTCCTGGTATAGAAGTCAGACTCACCGGCCTATAATTCCCTGGGTCCACCTTCTTCCCCTTTTTGAAGATAGGAACAACATTTGCTCTTCTCCAGTCTTCTGGGACTTCTCCTGTTCTCCAAGAATTTTCAAAGATTATGGAGAGTGGTTCTAAAATTTCTTCTACGATCTCCTTCAGTACTCTGGGGTGTAATTCATCTGGACCTGGAGACTTGAACTCATTTATGTTAGCTAAATATTCCCTCACAATCTTTCTGTTTACAGATAACTTGGATTCCTCTATTCCTTTAAAAGGACAGTGAAGATCAGTTGATGTTACATTTTCTTTCTGAGAGAAAACAGATGCAAAATAGAAATTAAAAAGTTCGGCCTTCTCAACATCCTCTCTTACCATTTCTCCATTTTCATCCTGTAAAAATCCTATAGCATCTTTGACTTTTCTTTTACTTTTGATATACCCCCAAAATCCTTTTTTATTGCTTTTGACATCTCTTGCAAGCCTTAATTCATTGTCAGCTTTAGCTAACCTGATACGTGCCCTACAGGATCTGCAGACTGCATTATAATCTTCTTTAGATATGCCTCCCTCTTTCCATTTAATAAACATTTCTTTCTTTCTTTTTAGCATGTGTTTAAGTTCTGTGTTCATCCATCCTGGTTTCCTTAAATGCTTCCCATTCTTCCTACTTTTCGGGATTGTTAACGATTGTGCTTTGAGAATCTCATTTTTAAAAATTTCCCATCCTTCCTGGACATTTTTGTCCTTAAGGACATCCAGCCATTGGATCCCTCCTATTCTCTTTCTGAGTCTCTTAAAATCTGCCTTTCTAAAATCTAACCTTGAAGTTTGAGTCTTCACATGTCTTCCTCCTCTAGTTATCTAAAATTCTATAATAGCATGATCGCTGCCTCCTAGGGTCCCAGCCACCTTTACCTCCTCAACCATTTCCTCCCTGTTTATAAGGATTAGATCCAAAGTAGCAGATCCCCTTGTTTTCTCCCCTACCTTTTGGAAGATAAAGTTGTCAGCAAGAGAGGATAAGAATTTGCTTGACCTGTTAGTTTTACTTGAGAGAGATTCCCAACAAATGTCTGGATAGTTGAAATCTCCCATGACCACTACGTCATATTTTTTGGAGAACTTGGTCATTTGATACATAAAGAGTTCATCCATATCTTCAGCTTGCCCAGGTGGCCTGTAGTAAATGCCTACAATGGTGTCCTTTCCGTTGTTCTCTCCTTGTATTCTTACCCAAACAGTTTCCACAGAACTCCCAGTCTCTGAAGCTTCAATCTCTTTGCAGATATACGCTTTTCTAACATACAATGCGACACCTCCTCCTCGCTTATCAAGTCTGTTTCTTGCAAATAAGTTGTATCCTTTTAGCCTTTTATTCCAATCATGTGTATCGTCCCACCAAGTTTCAGTGATTCCAATGACATCATATTTCTTTTCCTGCATTAGTAGTTCCAATTCTCCTTGTTTGTTGCCCATGCTTTGTGCATTTGTATAAAAACATTTTAGTTTGTGATTGGTTTCTCTTCCTCCCATATTTTTATTATTTAAATTGTTTTGTCTTTGTTCTTCTTTTCCACTTCCAGTAGCAGAGATCTCAATAGTATTTGTCAGCTGTATGGCTTTTTCTGGCCTTTTGCTTCCCTTCCCACATTGTTCTAGTTTAAAGCTCTCCTGATGAGTGTAGCAAGGCGACTTCCAAATACATGTTTTCCAGTCTTCGTAAGGTGTACCCCATCTCTAGCAAGTAGTCCATCGTATAGGTAATTCATTCCGTGATCCAGAATTCCAAATCCTTGTTGATGGCACCATCGACGTAGCCAGTTGTTCACCTGTAGAATCTTATTCCACCTCATTGTTCCATGGCCATCCACTGGGAGGATTGCCATGAAGACTTTGAGTATTAGGCCAGCTGATTTATTTTTTGCTATAATTTGTTCATGCATTGCTTTGTGTTGTTGTACACAGTGTCCACTTCCATTATTATTTTTATGGCAATCATCCGCTAAAACCATCCCCTTTGGATAGGGTGCTTTGTGTAAATAATGTGTGGCTATAAGATATCCAAATGTGGATTGTATTGCTAATAAAAATATGGATATCTTATAGCCTACATATTGTAACATATTGTTTATATGCTTTGATAAAGTGTGGTCATTAGACCAAGTGTGGAATGTATTGCAAATATGGTTGCGTGAATTCAAGCACTATAATATTGCAATATACTGCAGTATAATATTGATTTACTCTGATACTGAGAAACTAGCTCTTTCACATGAACTGTCCTTGATGCATGCTATCCACAAAGTGTTTGCTAGGAGTCAATACAGTAAGACAATGTTAATTGTTCTATGGTCTATGAAGTTGTGTGTTTCAAAGATTCATTATCCTGATTTGTACAAAAGTGACCACTGTGATATTTGCTTTGACTAATAGTGTTATTGTAACCAAAATACTGATTCAAATAATGTGTGTACACTTACCATTATGCTCCATGAGAAATACACAGATCTATTGTCTAAAACAATGTTTAAAAGTAAACTTCTCGAGATTACAGAATCTGGCCAATTCGGTATTATCGACGAATCATACTTATAAACATTAACCAGCTTTATGCTTCCATTGTCTAAACCTTATAAAAGTCACTGGAATCATGATACAGACATAAGCTTTCTTGTGTAGACTTCTCAGGGGTTCTCTGTCAATTAGACAGATGATGCTCATAAACTCCTAGATGAAGAAGCCATAAGTTGTACCTGCACTGATGTGTAGTGTTGTATGTACAGTACAGACCAAAAGTTTGGACACACCTCATTTAAAGATTTTTCTGTATTTTCATGACTTTGAAAATTATACATTCACACTGAAGGCATCAAAACTATGAATTAACACATGTGGAATTATATACTTAACAAAAAAGTGTGAAACAAGTGAAAATATGTCTTATATTCTAGGTTCTTCAAAGTAGCCACCTTTTGCTTTGATGACTGCTTTGCACACTCTTGGCATTCTCTTGATGAGCTGCAAGACATAGTCACCGGAAATGGTCTTCCAACAATCTTAAAGGAGTTCCCAGAGATGCTTAGCACTTGTTGGCCCTTTTGCCTTCACTCTGCTGTCCAGCTCACCCCATACCATCTCGATTGGGTTCAGGTCTGGTGACTGTGGAGGTCAGGTCATCTGGCGTAGCACCCCATCACTTTTTCCTTGGTCAAATAGCCCTTATACAGCCTGGAGGTGTGTTTGGGGTCATTGTCCTGTTGAAAAATAAATGATGGTCCAACTAAACACAAACCGGATGGAATAGCATGCCGCTGCAAGATGCTGTGGTAGCCATGCTGGTTCAGTATGCCTTCAATTTTGAATAAATCCCCAGCAGTGTCACCAGCAAAGCACCCCCACACCATCACACCTCCTCCTCCATGCTTCACGGTGGGAACCAGGCATGTAGAGTCCATTCGTTCACCTTTTCTGCGTCGCACAAAGACACGGTGGTTGGAACCAAAGATCTCAAATTTGGACTCATCAGACCAAAGCACAGATTTCCACTGGTCTAATGTCCATTCCTTGTGTTCTTTAGCCCGAACAAGTCTCTTCTGCTTGTTGCCTGTCCTTAGCAGTGGTTTCCTAGCAGCTATTTTACCATGAAGGCCTGCTGCACAAAGTCTCCTCTTAACAGTTGTTGAAGAGATGTGTCTGCTGCTAGAACTCTGTGTGGCATTGACCTGGTCTCTAATCTGAGCTGCTGTTAACCTGCGATTTCTGAGGCTGGTGACTTGGATAAACTTATCCTCAGAAGCAGAGGTGACTCTTGGTCTTCCTTTCCTGGGGTGGTCCTCATGTGAGCCAGTTTCTTTGTAGCGCTTGATGGTTTTTGCAACTGCACTTGGGGACACATTCAAAGTTTGCCCAATTTTTCGGACTGACTGACCATCATTTCTTAAAGTAATGATGGCCACTCCTTTGTCTTTACTTAGCTGCTTTTTTCTTGCCATAATACAAATTCTAACAGTCTATTCAGTAGGACTATCAGCTGTGTATCCACCAGACTTCTGCACAACACAACTGATGGTCCCAACCCCATTTATAAGGCAAGAAATCCCACTTATTAAATCCCACTTATTAAACCTGACAGGGCACACCTGTGAAGTGAAAACCATTTCCAGAGACTACCTCTTGAAGCTCATCAAGAGAATGCCAAGAGTGTACAAAGCAGTCATCAAAGCAACAGGTGACTACTTTGAAGAACCTAGAATATATGACATATTTTCAGTTGTTTCACACTTTTTTGTTAAGTATATAATTACACATGTGTTAATTCATAGTTTTGATGCCTTCAGTGTGAATGTACAATTTTCATAGTCATGAAAATACAGAAAAATCTTTGAATGAGAAGGTGTGTCCAAACTTTTGGTCTGTACTGTATGTACAGGAGTGGATTAAGAGTAGTAAGAGTAGCCAGGGCACTGGGTAGTTTAGAAGGTGTGCCCCCCCTCAGGTACTGGATGTATCACGTGACTTGTCACATGATCCCCTTTGATAGATCATGTGATTCTATCTACACATGTGCATCAAAGGTTCTGTGAGTAACACACAGACGCTTTGATGCACATGTGTAGATGGAAAATGTGCAGCACTTTAGCACTTTGCATAACATAGCACTATATATAATAGAGCAAGAGTGGGCGATTAATTTTGCCAAGGGACAACATGGGAGACCGTGACAGTTGTGGAGGCTGCACCAATAGGCTGAAATTAATTCTGCTCAATATTAATATTAACATTAATTTTATTTTATTTTTTTATATTAATTGTATGCAGCATCGGGCTGCAGAACCTTGGATCCCCAGAGTAAATCATTCTTGGGGCCCACTATGCTGCTGTAGCAACAATATAGAAATAATACAAGACCACCAATTGTATAATAAAATGTGCCAATATGTTTCCGTAATATAAAACACAATGGGCTCGATTCATCAAGACCGGCGTTGTTCACAGCAATCTTGATGAGGGGCATGCTGGAGTCGGATGATCCTGATTCATGAAGAGGTGCTCAACTACAGCGTCCAGTTTAGGACATGACAGATATCAAAGTCAAACATCAGAATAATGTCAGTTTGAGGCTAAATACCTTGTCTGAGAACTGACTTTGATATGTGACTTTGATAAGTGACTTAGACATCTGACTTTCACAACTGATGAAAATAATAATAAAAAGTTCACTGTATGCTGCTGGGAATTGAACCCAAAACTCTATGTCTAGAAGCCAGTACACTTACCATTGACTTAAACACTCAGTTGAAGAAACTTAAGCATTCTATTTGGTTATGTGATTTTCAGTGCAAACTTGTCTGAAACGCATTGGGACTTTCACACAGACCTCCTCCAGGCCAAATTCAAATGATGTGTGATTTTGATATGTGACTGATATCTGACTTTCTTCAAATATTAGAATCAGAATCACAATGACTTTTAGATACCAGTTTGATCTCATAAGCCAAGAAAAACTAGCAGTCACTATCACTTGACCCTATGGCTGTATGGTAACTCTTCAGCCTCATTTTTTCTTTCCATCCAGCAAGAAATGACTGCAAACTCCAAACGACTAGGGGTGTCAACTGCCTGCTAAGCATGGTCCTTCTCTAGCAGCAAAAACAGGCATGATAAGGGGTTGTCCTGTCCAAACCGATAAGTCTGCAGTCACTCTGTGTGTGTCACGCAATGTGTGGGAAAGACTTAGTGCAACACAAAGGGAAGAGGGAAAGGGAGCCCAGACTCTAGGGAAAGGGGGAAGTGGAGACATCCTAGGCTGATCTAATATCACCCTGTCTCCACTAATGTCCCTATATTGGTTCTTCACCAATTGCTGCACGCGAACCTCGCCCTGTCTTTCCATGGTGTTAAGCCCTGGCTAGGGAAGGGAGGGGGATGAGCGACCAACAGCAGGGCGACTGTCACTTCTGACACACCCGTGACAGTACACCCCTCTCTACGAGTGGCCTCCGGACACTCAGGACCGGGTTTCTCAGGATAAGAGGTGGGGAATGAATGAACCCACCTGGGAGCATTCATCTCTGATGCTGAAACCCACATCCTCTCCTCTGGACCATAACCTTTCCAGTGCACCAAGTATTGTAGAGAACGACGTTGGAGACCAGAATCTACAATACTCAAAATCTGGAACTCCAGATTACCACAACCATTACTGGGGGTGGTGGTAGAGGTGAGGGCTCAAGAGGTTCCACATACTTCTTGAGTAAGGACCTATGGAACACATAGTGGACTTTAAGGGCCAGAGGAGGTTCAAGACGAAACGCTGATGGGTTAATGACGGCGGTTATTTTATAGGGACCAATAAGCCTAGGTCCCAGCTTCCAATAAAGAACTTTCAATCTTATATTCCTGGTAGACTACCATATAAAGTCATTCACATTCAGCTCCAGACCTGGCTGGCTGTCAGCCATACATTTATACATGTGGTACCCCAGGGGTCTGGTTGCCACAGTGATAGAAATATCACGTCTGAGAGCAAGTGGGAGGTTTCCTGGTCAGGAGCCCTTAAACATGCAACAGCTCCTGTCCCAGGCCAGATAGGGGAGGAACCTGCCCTACATAAACTGGGTCTGGGGCGGGGTTAGTCAGTCTAAGAGTCTAGAGAGGAGAAAGACAGGGAAAGCAACAGCTAGGAGCTCTGTAGGAGCAGGAGCTGAAGACCAGGGGCTGGAGCTAAGCAGAGTTCGCCCTGGCAGAAGAATATAAGAACCGGACACCAGAGTCCGAGGCTGCGGGGATCTTTAAGTCCAGCAGCAGAAACCAGCCGGCAGGGGATTCCAGGTCCTCTGGCCATAGAAGCCCGGAGGCTCAGTCACAAGGAAGGGACCAGCACCGCCATCGAGGAGCGAAGGCTATCAGAAGGCCCCAAGTCACCAGCCATACGGGTGAGCACCACACGGTATACTCAGGGACGTGGGCTACTTCCACACGCTTACAGCAAGGTAGCCAGGAAGAGTGCAGATAGACGGGGAGGCCTACAACTCCACCTGGCCAGGGGAACTCCTGTTTGTTCACAGACTGACCAGGCCCCTTATGCTAGCCAGTACTCCCGGGAGGGTCTGCCTTAATATCATCAGTAAAGACCCTGAACTGCACTGCAAAGACTCTGAGTCGTTCCTGCTTTCTCACCGCATACAGCACTACTAATACTAGGACGCCCGTGCACCATCACTCCCATCATCCACATTCCCTGCCCTGAGGCTATACTCTTCCCGTGGGGAGTTATGCCATCCTTTGCTGCGCATACCACACCAGCCTCAGCGGTCTGCCTCGCAGCGGCGGTACACCCTGACCGCAACCCATGGGTGGCGTAGTCGGACAATTAACCTAAAACTTATACTATACCGCCACTGGTTTGACCACCCTGAGTCACGGGACCGGGTCGCCGCCACGGAGACTACAATCCCCAGAGACCCGGCTCCGGGTAACCCACTACATGTGTACACTAGGCCCAGGGGGCGCGTCAACTTTGGCGTAGTTGGCAGGATTTCGTGCCCGCAACCACCGGGTACTGCGCGCCTTCAAAAGACTGTCACACCTGCCGTGGTGAAGGTCCCCGCCATCCGGAGCCATTTCCCGCCATCCGGAGCCGTTTCCCGCCATCTTCAGCTGTTTTCCCGCCATCCGCAGTCGTTTTCCCGCTGTCGGACGCCATCTTCAGGACGCCGCGCGGGAAGAAGAGGGGTGTGGACGCCGAAAGCGCGCGAGACCTGAAGCTCCGCCCTACGCACCGACGCTGCGCAAGGTCCTGGAAGGAGAGGGAGTGACGCTGACGTCACCAGAGCGCGATGCATGGTCCTCCACCCTGACGATCGTCTGCGGAGCCGCGGCCTACGGAGAAGAAGCAACAGAAGGTAGGCCACACTTAACTAGGGGGGAGGATACGGAGGGACCCTCTACCACCAGCGTGGCCGCTGCCGCAGTAATGCCGTTCACCATGCCTTACATCCCCGGATACTCAGGGGAGTCGCATACCCTAAGCGACTTTAAAGAGAGACTGTACAGCCTGTTTAAAGTATACCCCCTGACGGAGGGACAAAAAGTGAGCATATTGGTAGGCCAGTTAACCGGCGCAGCCCAACGTGAAGTAAAGTCCTGGTCAGTCAGGGACAAGGAGACCGTGAAGGAGATCTTAGCCCGTCTGAGGGACACGTTTGATACCCGCACCTCTGCAGAGATCAAAATGAAATTTTATGGGTGCAAGCAGCGGGCCCAAGACAGTATAAGAGACTATGCTTTGAATTTGCAAGAGGCCCTGGGAGCCATTAAACAGGCAGACCCTGACAGTGTGCGGAATGCAGATGAACTGTTGACTGAGCAATTCATTGAGGGTCTGCTGTCCAACGCCCACCAAACCCAGTCACATGCAATGGCCTTGCAGAACCCTGGGTTAGACTTTGCAAAGTTCAAAGACAGGGCCATCCGGGTGCTCCGAGAACCGGCGGGTAGCTCTGTAACCCACTGGCGCCCTGCTATTACCTATCACCAGGAGGCGGCGCCCTTGTCTACAGAGTCTGTAGGAGCTGGTGCGCAGGCTTTGGATAACAACCCGGCTACAGACTTGCACCATCAGGTCCAAGAACTGACCAAAAGCGTAGCCGCGCTAACCAGAACTGTGCAGTCTTTACAGGTCTCTCCTCCAGGAAAGATCCAGCTGGAATCCGGACCGGAGGACGTCCCATGGCGCCGACAGAGGAGGATCCCGCCGTCCAGAGGAAGACCCAGCGACCGCTACAACGAGGACGGACAGCCCATCTGCCGCCGCTGCAATCAACCCGGACATATGGCAAGGTACTGTCATTTAAACGGGCACAACCTGGGGTAGAGGGCCAACCCCCAGGCATAAGATCATCAGGCCCATCGAACTGGCGTGATAAATACGTAGGGGGACGTCCAGTCTTGCCTGTGGTACTGGATGGCATTCCTATGAGTGCCCTACTAGACACTGGGTCACAGGTGACTACCATCCCGTACGTGCTCTTTAAGCGGTACTGGAATGACTCGGACATAACCCGCTACCCAGATGATGACCTGAGTATCATCGCCAGCAATGGTCAGCCCGTGCCGCAGGTGGGGTTCAAAGAGGTGACCATTAAGATCGGTAAAGTCGAACTGGCGGCACAAGGACTGATTATTGTGGACATTGACCGTCATGAGAGTCACCCTAAAATAACCTTGGGAACTAACGTAATTGAAAATTGTCTTGCAGAGGTAATTCTCATTTTGCAGCAGGTTACCAAGAACGCCAGTTCCAGCCAGCAGCGTGTTCTCCAAAAAGAGATCCGGGCACTGATGAAACGGCAACAAGTGGAACTATCTGGTGGTGAGATTGGTAGCGTGAGAATGTGTGACCCGTTCCCTATTGCCATGCTCCCGAAAAGTGAGATGATGATCTGGTGCCGGGCAGCTATTGGTCTAAGAGGTAGAGACTACCAAGCAATGGTAGAACCCGTCTACTTAGACAGTAGGCCCACCATTTTGACAGCACGGGGGGTGGTCGATGTACGCCATGGGAGGGATCCCGTCCGCATCATAAATATCGGGGGGAGAGAAGTATACCTGCCCCGGTATGCCACGCTAGCCAAATTGTTCACCATAAACCAAAATTCTGTAAGGGCCGTGGAACCCTTGCCTCCATCTCAACCAGAGGAAGGTAACGGCTCTAAGAAACAAATGGAGGACTGGTGTCAGCAACTGCATGTGGGTACTACCTCCACTCCCTCACACCAAAATCAGGGAGTCTACCGGGTGGTTCGGGAGTATGAAAGAGTCTTTAGTAAACACCCGCTAGACTTCGGGCGAGTAAAGGGGGTAGAACATCACATCCCCACAGGAGACCATCCACCCATAAAGGAAAGATACCGACCTGTACCCCCTGCACACTATCAGCATGCAAAGGGGATGTTGCGGGACATGAAGGAGGCTGGGGTAATCAGGGACAGCTGTAGCCCCTGGGCAGCTCCACTAGTTCTAGTGAAAAAGAAGGACAACACAATGAGAATGTGTGTAGACTACAGAAAGGTCAACCGTATCACACACAAAGATGCGTACCCGTTACCTAGAATAGAAGAATCTTTAGCTGCATTAAAATCTGCTAACTTCTTCTCCACTTTGGATCTTACTAGCGGGTACTGGCAGGTTCCTGTAGCAGAGGCAGACAAGGAGAAGACTGCATTCACCACTCCGATGGGTCTCAGCGAATTCAACTGTATGCCATTCGGACTCTGCAATGCACCAGGAACCTTCCAGCGGTTGATGGAATGCTGTCTGGGACACCGGAATTTCGAGACGGTCCTGTTATACCTGGATGATGTCATCGTTTATTCCAAAACCTACGAAGACCATCTGAAACACCTGGCAGAAGTGTTTGATGCCCTGGCAATCTACGGCCTAAATGTGAAACCCTCCAAGTGTCACCTCCTGAAACCAAAGGTGCAGTACCTGGGACATGTGGTGAGTGCTGACGGAGTGGCTCCTGACCCCGATAAGATCACCGTGATTAAAGACTGGCCAAGACCCTCCAGCATAAAGGAAGTGCGGCAGTTCCTCGGGTTGGTAGGCTACTACCGAAGATTCATTCCCGGTTTCACCAAAATGGCAGCCCCTATGCAGGACCTCCTGATAGGTCAATCCAGGAAGGCCAAAAACCAGAAGCCGCCCTTCAGGTGGGAAAAGCTGGAAGAGGAGTCCTTCCGCCAGCTGAAGATGGCCCTCACGGGGGATGAAATCCTGGCGTACCCTGATTACGGCCAGCCCTTTATCCTCCACACGGACGCGAGCAACATCGGGTTAGGAGCCATACTGTCCCAGATCCAGCAGGGGAAAGAACGGGTAATCGCTTACGCCAGCCGAAAACTACGGCCCACAGAGAGAAACCCTGAGAATTATAGCTCATTCAAGCTAGAGTTCCTGTCAGTGGTGTGGGCAGTGACCGAACGTTTCAAGCATTACCTTGCCTCTTCCAAGTTCACCGTGTACACGGATAACAACCCGTTGACACACCTGGACACTGCAAAACTTGGTGCCCTGGAGCAGAGATGGATGGCCCGCCTGTCCAACTATGAATTCACCATCAAATACCGGGCGGGACGCTCGAATGCCAACGCGGATGCCCTGTCCAGAATGCCAAACTAACCGGACGTAGGGGAAGATCCAGAAGAACTGGAAGAAGTCGAACTCCCTGCGTTCCACCGTCATGGGATTACCCTGTATTCCCACCGTGTGAGGGACAGGCGCTCTGCTACGTTCAATCCCTTACCCCACTACAGCTGGGCGGAGACACAAGACAGTGATCCCGCAGTCCGTCTGGTGAAGGAAATGCTGACACAGGCCGATGCCCGTCTTGACCCAGATGCTCCAGAGGAGACCAAGCAACTGTGGAAGGAGAAACGTAAGCTGTTTCTCTACAAGGAGAAGCTGTGCCGGAGAGTGGTCAACTCTAGAACACATGAGCTGACCTGGCAGGTAGTGGTCCCAAGACGAGACGCGGCTATGGTTCTGGAGGCATACCACGATGGAGCAGGACACTTCGGATGGAAGAAGCTGGAGTTCCTGTTGCGTGGATGGTTCTACTGGGTAGGCATGAGAGGAGCCATCGAGAGATGGTGCAGAGACTGTGGCCCGTGCAACCTAAGAAGAAAGGACCGTGCCAGCCAGAAGACTCCCCTGCAGTCCATCATCACCAGGCAGCCACCGGAACTGGTAACCCTGGACCATGTGAAACTGGCTCCAAGCAAATCTGGGTAAGTCTACGCCCTCACCATCGTAGATCACTACTCCCGGTTCCTGGTGGTGGTCCCTGTCAAAGACTTAACAGCTCAAACAACAGTCAGAGCCTTCCAGCTACACTTCTGCCGTCCACACGGGTATCCGGAGCAAGTGTTGACGGACCAAGGACCAGCCTTCGAAGCGGAGGTCTTCCAGGAGTTCTGCAACCTGTATGGCTGCAGGAAGATAAGAACAACGCCTAATCACCCTCAGACCAATGGACTATGTGAGAAAATGAACCAGGTGGTGATAGACTTGCTAAAAACGTTGCCCCTGGAAGAACGCAGTCTGTGGCCTGAAAAACTGCCTGATCTGGTGGACTTGTATAATCACATCCCCGTAGGTTCCACCAACTGTACCCCGGCTTAC
Source organism: Phyllobates terribilis (assembly GCF_046119375.1). Classification (NCBI taxonomy): domain Eukaryota; kingdom Metazoa; phylum Chordata; class Amphibia; order Anura; family Dendrobatidae; genus Phyllobates; species Phyllobates terribilis. Next base: position 142,520 of record NW_027363339.1, read on the forward strand.
CTAATGAGAGCAAGACCTGGTAAGCTGCCTATTGACCTGGATATGGGAGTCCTGACACCTGAGGACACCTCGCCAGAGGCAGACTGGGATACAGAACGGCAGCAGCAGTATTGGAAAGTACAGGAGAGCGTCGAGCGAAGTCTGTCTCAAGCAAGAGAAAGGCAAGAGAAGGCTTATAACTAGCATGCTCCCGCTGTTCCCCTGGTACCCGGAGAGCAGGTCTTGAAGAGAAAGAGGCAGCTCCACAAGTTGGACGACCAGTGGGAGAAGGACCCGTACACCGTGCTGCCCTCAAGCCATGAGAACCCAAAAGTGTGTGTCATCAGTAAGGATGGAGGAGAGACCACAGCCATTGTCTCCAGAGACCACCTGAAAAAGTGTCCCGAGCTGCTGCAAAGCCCTGAGGAAGATCAAGAGAACCCTCAACCCGCAGAGGAAAGGGAAGAAATGATCAGTACCGTACTCGGAGACTTTCCCCGGTCATGGACTCAAATCAACAACGCAGTCGTGGTACCCATCCTCACCTTTCTCCAGCCAGCCCCTCAAGGGCCTACAGAAGAACAGGAAGTGTCGGGAGAGCAACCAGCCCAGGAGGCAGAAGAATCCATACCAGCAGACCAGGAGAATCAACCCTCTGCTAGTAGTGAGCCTGCCGTGCCCCTAGTAAGCCAAAGAGAACGCAGAAATCTGCCAGGCCTACCCACAACACCTCCTACACCCTGTAGTTCAGAACCAGATAGTGGCTTACGTAGGTCCACCAGGAGCACTAGAGGACAGATGCCCGCGCGCTGGAGAGTCTAATGCCAAGTATATATTTACCTGTACCTACGTAAATGCTGAAAAAGGTTTATGTTTTTGTTGCCTGTTTATTGATTATGTTTCTCTAGTTACCCTGCAGGTTTATTTGGACTGACAGGTTATGGACGCTGAATAACCGGAACTACAATGTAGATAGTTGCACCTTGGTGCCTCTTGCGAAGATGGCCGCGGAAGAGAAAAACCTGTCTGGCATGGCCTCCTTGTGGCCCAAAGTAGCTAGCCTCAGCCTTGCAGCCACACCCAGGGCCAACGTTTGGGGTTTGCTTTGGACAGGTCCCCTACTCTGTTCCAAGACTTCACCTTGTTGGGTGACATGGACACCCGGTTACGGACACGTCGTGACCTCTAAAGACTAAAACTTCTTGTATATATGTTGAAATGTTATTGTTTATGCCCTGTATGTGTTTTCTTGAAAATGTGTTTAGTCCTGGAGTGCTAAAATTCACTAGGGGGGAATGTGACACCCCAGGGGTCGGGTTGCCACAGTGATAGAAAAATCACATCTGAGAGCAAGTGGGAGGTTTCCTGGTCAGGAGCCCTTAAACATGCAACACATCCTGTCCCAGGCCAGATAGGAGAGGAACCTGCCCTATATAAACTGGGTCTGGGGCGGGGTTAGTCAGTCTAACAGTCTAGGAGAGGAGAAAGACAGGGAAAGCAACAGCTAGGAGCTCTGTAGGAGCAGGAGCTGAAGACCAGGGGCTGGAGCTAAGCAGAGCTCGCCCTGGCAGAAGAATATAAGAACCGGACACCGGAGTCCGAGGCTGCGGGGATCTTTAAGTTCAGCAGCAGAAACCAGCCGGCAAGGGATTCCAGGTCCTCTGGCCATAGAAGCCCGGAGGCTCAGTCACAAGGAAGGGACCAGCACCGCCATCGAGGAGCGGAGGCTATCAGAAGGCTCCAAGTCACCAGCCATACGGGTGAGCACCACACGGTATACTCAGGGACGTGGGCTACTTCCACACGCTTACAGCAAGGTAGCCAGGAAGAGTGCAGATAGACGGGGAGGCCTACAACTCCACCTGGCCAGGGGAACTCCTGTTTGTTCACAGACTGACCAGGCCCCTTATGCTAGCCAGTACTCCCGGGAGGGTCTGCCTTAATATCATCAGTAAAGACCCTGAACTGCACTGCAAAGACTCTGAGTCGTTCCTGCTTTCTCACCGCATACAACACTACTAGTACTGGGACGCCCGTGCACCATCACTCCCATCATCCACATTCCCTGCCCTGAGGCTATACTCTTCCCGTGGGGAGTTATCCCATCCTTTGCTGCGCATACCACACCAGCCTCAGCGGTCTGCCTCGCAGCGGCGGTACACCCTGACCGCAATCCACGGGTGGCGTAGTCGGACAATTAACCTAAAACTTATACTATACCGCCACTGGTTTGACCACCCTGAGCCACGGGACCAGGTTGCCGCCACGGAGACTACAATCCCCAGAGACCCGGCTCCGGGTAACCCACTACACGTGTACACTAGGCCCAGGGGGCACGTCATACATGTCTCCCATGATCTTTAAATTACTCAGAACACCCTGTTATACTGAGGAGAGCGACGAAGCAAACTGTTCCCCCTCAGGAACTCCCGAAGCTCCTCCCCCACTAAAGGTACCAAATTGTGGGTGATAACCGTATGCACCGAAGAAAGGTGACCTGCCAGTGGATTCTTGACAATGATTATTATTAATGGCAAATTCTGCCAGCGGTAAGTAGGATGTCCAAACCTCCTGATTTTCGGAGATGAAACACCTGAGCTAGGTCTCCAAATTCTGAATGATACACATGGTCTGTCCATTCGACTGAGGGTGGAAGGCAGAGGAAAAGGACAGCTGCACCCCCAGTCAAGAACAGAATGCCTTCCAGAGCTTGGAAACAAACTGGGTCCCCCGATCTAACACCACATCGGAGGAATATCTGTGAAGCTTCACGATCTCATTTATAAGCACCTGAGCAAGTGTCTTGGCATTTGGAAGTGCAGGTAATGCGGCAAAGTGAACCGTTTTACTGAACCTATCTACAACCACCAAAACTACCGTTTTGCCTGCAGAAGCTGGTAGGTCAGTATTAAAATCCATGGACAAGTGTGCCCATGGCCTACTAGGGATAGGTAGCAGAAGAAGAGTACCAGACGGCCAGGTATGCGAAGCTTTAGAACGCGCGCAAATACTACAAGCAGAAACATGTTCAATCACATCCTGATGCAACCCCAGCCACCAAAAACGACGAGAGAGGAGGTCCGCGGTTGCCTTACCATCTGGATGCCCAGCAAGCAGAGTTGTGATGTTCCTTAATAACTTTGCGGCGCAGATTAGATGGTACAAATAACCTTGCTTAAGGGCAGAAGGCAGGAGCGTCCCCCTGAGCCTCCAACATCCCACCCTCCAGTTCAGGATACAGTGCCGAAATGACTACCCCTTTCCGTAATATCGAGGCAGGGTTCTCATGGTCACCACCACCAGGGAAGCTCCGGGACAAAGCGTCAGCCTTGACAAAGCATCAGCCTTGACATTTTTGACCCCTGGACGAAAAGTGACAACAAAATTGAACCTAGTAAAAAACAGGGACCATCTGACTTGCCTAGGGTTGAGACGTTTAGCTGACTGGAGATATGACAGGTTATTATGGTCAGTAATAGAATGGACTGCCCCCTCCAACCAATGTCACCATTCTTCGAACGCCAATATGATCGCCAAAAGTTCACTATTACCCACGTCATAATTTCTCTCAGTCGAAGACAATTTTTTAGAAAAGAAGGCGCATGGATGCCATTTACCAGGGGACGGACCCTGAGACAACACAGCCCCAACCCCCGACATCCGACGCATCAACCTCCACAATAAAGAGTTGGGAAATATCGGGTTGACTGAGTATAGGTGAAGTGGCAAAATGATTCTTTAAGGAAGAAAAAGCCTGGAGGGAGGCATCCGACCATTTGGAAAAATTGGACCCCTTCTTAGTTCTTAGTCATGTCAGTAAGGGGTTGCACAATTACAGAGTAATTTTGGATGAATTTCCGGTAAAAATTAGTAAAGCCCAGAAAACATTGAAGAGCCTTCAGGTTCTTGGGACAGTCCCTATCAAGGATTGCAAGGATCTTCTCCGGATACATCCGAAAACCCGAAGATGACATCAAGTACCCAAAAAACTGCACCTCCTTAACAGCGAAAACACATTTTTACAGTTTGGCATAAAGTTTGTTATCCCTTAATATCTGGAGCACCTTCTTAACATGCCCCCGATGTGTCTCAAAATCAGGTGAGTAAACCAAAATCTCATCCAGATAGACCACCACAAACCTCCCCACCAAATGATGGAAAATATCATTTATGAAATGCTGGAATACCACAGGTGCATTGGTCAAACTGAAAGGCATAACCAGACTCTCGAAATGCCCTTCAGGGGTATTGAATGCTGTTTTCCTTTCGTCCCCTTCTCTGATTCTAACCAGATTGTAGGCTCCCCTTAAATCAATTGGAGAATACCTTAGCTCATACAACCTGGCTGAACAAATCAGGAATAAGGGGATATGGATCACAGATGGTAATTTGATTTAATTCCCGGAAATCTAAACAGGGACGTAGACCGTCATCTTTTTTCTTCACAAAGAAAAACCCTGCCGCCACGGGCGAAGATGATGGTCTGATATGTCCCTTTTCCAGACTTTCCGCAATGAAATCCTTCATGGCTTGTCTCTCAGGGCCAGAAAGATGATACAGTCTGGACTTCGGTAGTTTAGCTCCGGGGGTCAGGTTAATAGGACAGTCATATGCACGATGAAGAGGCAAATCCTGATACCCCCTCTCAGAAAAATACATCCTCAAAACCAGGCAGAAAAGCAGGTAATATTTCCGTAGAGACAGTAGCAAGGGAAATATCTAAACCGTTCTCATGGCAGTAATCCGTCCATTCAATAATCTCCCCGGTTTGCCAATTCACCAACGGATTATGTTTAACAAGCCAAGGAATACCCAAAACAATAGGCATGGAAAGACTGTCCAGGACATAGCAAGGGATTTTTTCACAATGAACTGACCCCACTCTCAGTTTTACATTATGTACAATCTGAGTAAATGCTCTCTGTGCAAGTGGCGCCGAGTCGATGGAGAAGATTGAACTAGGTTTAGCTAAAGTACAGCAAGCAAGTTTATGAGTTTTCACAAACTCAGCATCAACCATGTTGACTCCGGCTCCACTGTCAACAAACACAGAAATTTTCTCGGTTTTGCTCTCTAGCACCACCTCTGCTGTCAGGACCAACCGGGAACTGCAGGTTGGCAACAAATTCACCCCTTGTTTATCCAACTCCAGACTACCAAGAGTTAATCGAGTCTCCTTTTGTTTGGACAGGTCCCAAGAATATATCCCTTTTTTCCACAAAAAAAACATACGCCTTTTTTTTGCAAATCTCCTGGGAAATGTATGATGCAGAGACACCCCCTAACTGCATGGGTTCCTCCACCTCCCGCAGTACTGGTTCACTGCCAGACCGCTCCCCCTGCAGAGGTACATAACCCCGACAAGAAGGCTCCGGAGAAGGTGGTCTCACCCACCTACCCCGAAGGCATCTATCAAGACGTATGACCAACGACATGGCCGCCTCCAAGGACTGAGGGGTTCCATATACTACCAAGAAATCTTTCAACCTTTCAGTAAGACCCTTACAAAATTGACTTCTAAGGGCTGAGTCATTCCATTTGGAATCCGTTGCCCATCTACGGAATTCCGGACTGTACGTTTCCACTGACCGAAAAACCCCTCCACAGACAGGAGACAAACCGAGTCCTGTGGTAAAGAAAACGTCCACGACTGAGGATCTCCCTGCAGTAGAGAGATCACAATTCCAACCCATTGCTCTTCATTTCCAGAGGGGTAAGGACAAAGTTTAAAATACAGTTTGCAGGCCTCATTGAATACAAAAAACTTGTCCCTACCTACTGAAAACCTTTCCGGGAGGGCAACCTTGGGTTCAGGCTGGATAGGCCTACCTGCAGAGACCCCCACATTGGCGACCTGTAGCCGCTAATGCTGCTGCTGAACCTCACAACGGATGTCATTCACCTCCAGAGACAGACTGCACAGCCGCTCTGTGAGCTTTGCAACTGAACCCATACCAAGGAGAAAGGAAAAAAAAAACACGCCCAAAAAACACACACACACAAAAAAAAAAGTGTCAATTTTTTTTTCCTTTTCAAAATGTGCTCGGCCGGTGATAATGTCACACAAGATGTGGAAAGACTTAGGGTAACACAATGGGAAAGGGAGCCCAGACTCTGGGGTAAGGGGGGAGTGGAGACCTCCTAGGCTGATCTAATATCACCCTGTCTCCACTAACATCCCTATATTGGTTCTTTAACAATCGCCGCACGCGAACCTCGCCCTGTCTTTCCCTGGCGTTAAGCCCTGGCTAGGGAAGGGAGGGGGATGAGCGCTAATCGATCTCCACTGACAACTAAAGACAACAAGGGGGAACAAACAAGGGAAGATAGCTTAGCTTTAAGTTGACTTCAGAGAGATAAACACCCTTCCTCATTGCTCCAGAGAGGAAGAAGTAATGCACTTGCTCCGAGCCTTCACAAGGGATAATGTGAGTATCGCCGGCACCTCCCTCTAGCAGACAGCAGGTATTTAAACACCCAGGCCAGGGTGTTAATTAGCCAGAGGAAGGTAGCCCCTGGGTCCTAGAGACACAGCCTCTAAGAAGGACAGCGTTGCCCAGTAAGATGGCGCTACCCATTTTTGTAATCATTTGCAGCTGTGGAATTGTCAATATAAAACTCCCACATCCCCTCACACCACACTCCCTGATGAAGCAGGAGCGAAGCGGCATTGGAGTGGTGTGAGGGGGTTGTGGTATGTCCCTATTACTAACATCTGGATGTTTATTGCACTTTTGGCCATTTTTTCTTATTTGTATTATGTTAAGGCACTCTGCACTTTTATCATTGGGATACCTCACTTGAGAATTTTATAAGCTGAGTTGCTTTATTTACTGAGATTTTACTGACCTCTAGTGGTGTATATATATGTGTCACCCAGGGAGATAAAGGGGACTCGGTACCCTGGCCTTTTACCTTGTTTAGGAGGTCACGGCAGTCGGCTCCCGGGCCCGTACTCTGGGTCTCTCTTTAAAAAGGGGTTTTAGTGTACAGTTTGTCTCGTGACGCCACCTGTGGTTTCCGGTAATGGTTACCGGCGCTGCTGCAGACCTCCAGGGGGGTGGGGGGGTGATAGGATGGCAGCTGGGATGTTTCTGCTCCCCACAGGCAGAGCGGGCCCCCGGGGCAGTGTAGGTGTAGATCGTGGTGATGCTGGGGCTTGTGGTGCAGGAGAGATGGCGCAGTGGAAATAACTGACGGAGGCAGTGCAGTCATCTGAGTTTTACTCACAGTTCTTGTTCAAGTTTCTCAGGTACACTGCACGGGTGTCAGCCTCCGCGTCGCACTGCGTCCACCTGGTAAGGGGTCCAGCACTTTCTCAAGTATATCAGGAGCGCTTGACGGAACCCCACTTTCTTTATGTTCCTTACTAGACCGACTTCTCGCGCCGGGTCTTCTCCCTCCTGCCCTGCGCTTTCCCACACACAGTCCTGATCGGGTGCTCTGAAGTCCGCCTGGGCAACCTGGGGTTCCCGGACCTACTTGATGCCCTTCACGGTGACTAGGGTGAGACTGTGGCAACTGCACCATGAAAGTGCAGAAGCCTCCAGTTTTCCAGCCGAGACCTGGAGTAACACGGTTGGTCCAGGGACTGGTTCCCTTCTTGCGGCCTGGTCCCTCCGTCATTTGACAGATTAGAGTGTACGGGTGGCTTCCTGCTCCTTCCGTACCCCTGGTACCCCTTCAGTTACCGGAGCCTTCATCCTCTGCTCCCCTCCTGGGCCTCTGTTACTAGGCCCCACTTGTGGAGCAGAGCTCCTGAAGAGACTCTGCTCCCCTCCTCTCCTTACTACTCACTGACTGACTGTCCTCACTGACCTGCCACCCTAAGATGGCTTCCCTTTAAATACCTCCTACAATGGTGCTCCCCTACACTACATCCTCCACCCACACCCACTACTGGTTCCCCCTCTCTTTGGTTCCCCCCACTCCAGCCAGGGACAGGGCTCAGCAGAGACACAATGCATCTTGCCCTTCCAGCTGACATGGAGTAGTGTAGTGTTGTGTGCAGGTGTTGGGGGTTCCGGGCAGCACTCCCTCCTTACCTGAGAGAAGGAGGCACTACACCTCTGGGTGAGGGGCAGTACCTCTGTGGCGACTGAACCCTCAGGGGCGCCACATATACTATTTCTGTGGTCCAGCTTTCTGATGTAATATAATACAACATGTCAGCATTGCACTTGATCTTAAAGACATCGGCATTATTTACTATATCTGAATGACTAAAATATATGTGTTCATTATGATTTAACTTGGAATTGACCATCCATATTAAATATATAGCTGTGTATGTACATAAATTACGGACCTAGTGTATTCATCTTTTGTTGTATAATCATGAAGTGCAATTATTCATTTATCTATTGCGGACATGCTCATCCCCCCTCTTATATTAATTTTTAATTTGTTGCATTTTTAATGTCCTTGCCTGTGTGTATTTTTTAATCTTTTTTGTATAATAAAGGTTATTGCATTATATAAAGCCTGTTGGGTACTCTTTATAAGGTCTTTGGTTAGTTGGGTAACTAACTTTAATTATTGGCATTTCCTTCATTGATAGGATTTCTAGCCTCTAAGAAGGTGTCTGTAATACCAAACGAAGAGATCTCCTGCAACCAACATCAAGGCGACTGTCTGTCACTTCTGACACACCCGTGACAGTGTGACTGCAGACTTATGAATTTGCAGCCAGTGGTCTGGAGTTTGCAGGCAGTTCTTTTGTGGATGGAAAGAAAAATTTACAAAAAATAAATTTGGTCATTAGACCCTTTCTTAAGAAGCTCGGCAAACGTACAGTCACATGGAAATTGATATATAGTAAATTAGTGCCTCCTAATTTACTTTGGCTACGTGATTTATCATGCAAATAGACAGCGTGTCTGAAACTCTTTCTTAACATGGCAGGATGACAATCAAAATGTCAGATATTAAAAGTAAAATATCACTGTAGTTTGTGTCCTAACCAGCATAATTTAAAAAAAAAAAATATATATATATATATATATATATATATATATGACGCGCCCCCTGGGCCATATTCTTTAAGGGAATACCCGGAGCCGGATCAGATGGGGGTTGTAGTCTCCGAGTGGCTGTGACCCGGTCCGTGCCCAGGGTGTCAAGCTCAGTGTGTGGCAGTCCTTACTGATGTTACTAAAGTTCTTTTATGTCGACTACGCCACCCGTTGAATTGCGGTCACTACGGCCGCCGCTGCAGCAAGGTCCGCTGAGGCTGATGGTGTTTGTGCAGCTTAGGTAGTATAACCCCCAACGGGAGGGGTATAGCCTCAGGGGGGTCAGGTGCAGAGGATGGTGGTTGTGGAGGTGCAGGGATGATGGTAATGAGAGTCAGAGTCGGGTTGTGCAGTTCAGGGTTCTTTACTTACTGCAGATGTTCCGGTCACTCCGGCCTTGAGTGACCACCCGAGCCGTGCTGCGTCCACCAGGTCCTGGACTCGGCCAACCCCCAAGTAGTTCTGGAGCGTGGTTCTGAGCTCCCGTTCTGTCCTGTCCTCGTCTCTGGCCTTCCCCACCAGGGATCCACCTATGTCCGGCTCCCTCGGGCCTCTTGTTGGCGAACCCTTTTCCTCTGGGTTCCCTGACCCTATGCGTGGTCTGCCTTCCGGGTGGATATGGTGGGTGGCCGTGGCAGATGCTGCCCACGGCCTCCGGTCTCTGGCTGAGGTATGCTGTAGCCCCCACCAGTTTGGGATCCGGTACCCTGTTGCCAACTCTTCACCCTGTGGTTGTATTTGGGGTCTCAGAGTTCCTTCTTTCTCCCCCTCTGGGTCTTTCTTGCTCTCCTCTCTCACTCTTGGGCTGGGGCTGCTCTGCTCTTCTGCTCTCTTCCACTGTTCTGCAAAGACTCACAGACTGACTGACTGTGGCTGACTGACTTCTCTCAGACTGACCCTGATCTTAGATGGTGCCCACCTTATATACTCCCTCTATGTGTGAGCTCAGGTGACCAGCACCCAATGAGCTCCTAACTTTACCCAGGCTGCTCCCCCTATCTGCCCCTACACTACTGGGATGTACCACCCCCCTCCCACTCCAGCCAAGGACAGACTCGATCGTACCTGCACATTTCTAAGTGGGAGTACCGTTGGTCTGCCCTCCGGAAATGGGATGTGTGTAGTGCATGCAGCTGACTGAGCTCAGTTACACACTCTATCCTTACCCGGGAGTGGAATATCACACCTCTGGGTTGAGGTGCAATACCCCTGTAGCAGCCGAATCCTCAGGGTGCTACATTTATAGTACAGACCAAAAGTTTGGACACACCTTCTCATTCAAAGATTTTTCTGTATTTTCATGACTATGTAAATTGTACATTCACACTAAAGGCATCAAAACTATGAATTAACACATGTGGAATTATATAGTTAACAAAAAAGTGTGAAACAACTGAAAATATGTCTTATATTCTAGGTTCTTCAAAGTAGCCACCTTTTGCTTTGATGACTGCTTTGCACACTCTTGGCATTCTCTTGGCACCCCCAATCCTGGTATGCATGGCACCCCTCACCCCCAATCCTGGTATGCATGGCACCCTTCACCCCCAATCCTGGTATGCATAGCACCCCTCACCCCCAATCCTGGTATGCATGGCACCTCTCACCCCCAATCCTAGTATGCATGGCACCCCTCACCCCCAATCCTGGTATGCATGGTACCCAATCCCTATCCTGGTATGTATGGTACCCCTCATCCTGGTATGGATGGTACCCCTCATCCCTGTCCTGGTATGGATGGCACCCCATCCCTCTTCCTGGTATGCATGGTACCCCTCATCCCTATCCTGGTATGCATGGCCCCTCATCCGAATCCTGGTATGCATGGCCCCCCACATCCCTATCCTGGTATGCATGGTACCCCTCATTCCTATGCTGGTATGCATGGCCCCCTCATAACCAATCCTGGTATGTATGGCACCCCTCATTCCCAATCCTGCTATGCATGGCACCCCTAATCCCCAATCCTGCTATGCATGGCACCCCTTATACCCAATCCTGCTATGCATGGCACCCCTCATCCCCAATCCTGCTATGCATGGCACCCCTCATCCCCAATCCTGGTATGCGTGACACCCCTCATCCCCAATCCTGCTATGCATGGCAACCCTCATCCCCAATCCTGCTATGCATGGCACCCCTCATTCCAAATCTGGTATACATGGCACCCCTCATCCCCCAATTCTGGTATGTATGGTACCCAATCCCTCATCCTAGTATATATGGCACCACTCATCCCCCAATCCTGGTATGCATGGCACTCCATCCCTCATCCTGGTATGTATGGTACCCCTCATCCCTATCCTGGTATGTATGGTATCCCTCATCCTGGTATGCATGGCATCCCATCCCTCATCCTGGTATGCATGGCACCCCATCCCTCATCCTGGTATGCATGGTACCCCTCATCCCTATTCTGGTATGCATGGTACCCCTCATCCCTATTCTGGTATGCATGGCACCCCTCACCCCCAATCCTGGTATGTATTGCACCCCATTCCTCATCCTGGTATGCATGGCACCACTCATCCCCCAATCCTGGTATGTATGGCACCCCTCATCGCCCAATCCTGGTATGTATGGTACCCCTCATCCCCCAATCCTGGTATGTATGGTACCCTTCATCCCCCAATCCTGGTATGTATGGCACCCCTCATTCCCCAATCCTGGTATGTATGGTACCCCTCATCCCCCAATACTGGTATGTATGGCACCCCTCATCCCCCAATCCTAGTATATATGGCACCCCTCATCCCCCAATCCTGGTATGTATGGTACCCTTCATCCCCCAATCCTGGTATGTATGGTACCCCTCATCCCCCAATCCTGGTATGTATGGTACCCCTCATCTCCCAATCCTGGTATGTATGGTACCCCTCATCCCCCAATCCTGGTATGCTTGGTACCCCTCATCCCCCAATCCTGGTATGTGTGGGCCCCTCATCCCCAATCCTGGTAAGTATGGTACCCCTCATCCCCCAATGCTGGTATATGTGGCCCTTCACCCCCTAATCCTGGTATGCATGGCACCCCTCATCCCCCAATCCTGGTATGTGTGGCCCCCTCATCCCCAATGCTGGCATGCATGGCACTTCTCACCCCCCAATCCTTGTATGCATGGTACCCCTCATCCCTAGCATGGTGTGTATGGTCCCCTCACCCCACAATCCTGGTATGTATGACACCCCTCATCCCTTTTACGCTGCCCACATATAAAAAAATAAACACTTATACTCACCTTTCTTCCCTGTGCTCCAGCGCTGCGGTGTCCTTTTCTGCCAGAGGCCGGGGATGGAGTGTGGCTCCGGAGTACGCACGTGCCCATACCGCGCTGTCCGCCGCCATTTTGCTGCGAATGTATCTTCAGTAAAATGGCGGCGGATAGCGCTATGCACATGCGCCGATTCCGACGCCTTCACTCCTGCCCCGGTCTCCGGCAACGCTCCTCCCGGTCAAGTAAGTATGTAAGCATGGCGCCGGAGTTCGCGGTATGCACTCAGTGTCTACGCATACCGTGATCTCCGGCGCCATACACACTCCTCTTACCTGTAATGGCTCCATGCGTGTTTCTGTTTGGAGCCAGACTGCGCAGGCGTGTCGCGCTTGTGCAGTCTATAAAGGCTTCAGACAGAGGTACGCATCTCCCGTTATTTTATAGATATAGGGTATGTGCACACGATGCAGAAATGCTCAGGATTTTTTCCTGAGTGTTTCTGCATCTCTCTGGCAGGAAAAAACGCATGCGGATTGTACATGCGGTTTCCTGCCAGGGACATGCGGAAATGAAGCGGTCTTCACTTTCATTTCCGCATGCGGGTTGACAAGCGCTTCCCAAGCGATTTTAGCATCACTTGGAAAGTGCTTGTCAATTTCACACTATATAAATCCATGCAACCGGCATGGATTTATATAGTGTGTGATGTCAAAAAATAAAAAATAAATCTATACGTTACCCTCTGATGGCCCCCGGTGTCCTGCTTCATCGGTCCCGGCTGCCGGCAGTGAAGACTGTAGGACCTTCCGACGTCAGCGTCACGTGACCCGTCACATGACTCTGACGTCAGCGAAGGTCCTTCTTCATTCAAACGCGAAGTGCCCGGGAAGCCGGCAGGACGCAGCGCGGGCCGTCAGAAGGTGAGAATATATATATTTTTTATTTTATTCTTTTGGTACCTGGGTCTGGATGAGAGTCCTCTCATCCACACCCGGGTACCATCCGCACATTAGACCGCATGAAAAGCGCATCAACATATACAGTGATGCGGATTCCATGCGGTCTAATGCAAGTCAATGGCGGCAAAAGAGCAGCGTTTCCGCAAAATTAATTGACATGCTGCGGATTTTTGACCGCAGCGTTTACGCTGCGGAAAAATCCGCATCATGGGCACAGCACATGCGGATTTCCATTGGGGAACATTGCTGCCCTTCTACCATGCGTTTTTCATGCGTTTCCGCGGCGTTTACGCAACTGCAAAAACGCCGCGGAAACGCATGAAAAACGCATCGTGTGAACTCAGCCATACAGTGGGGAAAAAAATATTTAGTCAGCCACCAATTGTGCAAGTTCTCCCACATAAAAAGATGAGAGGCCTGTAATTGACATCATAGTTAGACCTCAACTATGAGAGACAAAATGAGAAAACAAATCCTGAAAATCACATTGTCTGATTTTGAAAGAAATTTGTTTCAAATTTTGGTGAAAAATAAGTATTTGGTCAATTACAAAAGTTAATCTCAATACTTTGTTATATATCCTTTGTTGGCAATGACAGAGGTCAAACGTTTTCTGTAAGTCTTCACAAGGTTGGCACACACTGTTGCTGGTATGTTGGCCCATTCCTCCATGCAGATCTCCTCTAGAGCAGTGATGTTTTGGGAATGTCGCTAGGCAACACGGACTTTCAATTCCCTCCAAAGGTTTTCTATAGGGTTTAGATCTGGAGACTGGCTAGGACACTCCAGGACCTTGAAATGCTTCTTACGAAGCCACTCCTTCGTTGCCCTGGCGGTGGCTTGGGATCATTGTCATGTTGAAAGACCCAGCCATGGTTCATCTCCAATGCCCTTGCTGATGGAAGGAGGTTTGCACTCAAAATCTCACGATACATGGCCCCATTCATTCTTTTATGTACATGGATCAGTCTTCCTGGTCCCTTGGCAGAGAAAAAGCCCCAAAGCATGATGTTGCCACCCCCATGCTTCACAGTAGGTATGCTGTTCTTTGGATGCAACTCAGCATTCTTTCTCCTCCAAACATGATGAGTTGTGATTCTACCAAACAGTTCAACTTTGGTTTCATCTGACCATATGGCATTCTCCCAATACTCTTCTGGATCATCCAAATGCTCTCTAGCAAACTTCAGACGGGCCAGGACATGTAATTGTGGCACCCCAGGGGTCTGGTTTCCACAGTAACGGCAATGTTATGTCTGAGAGCAGGTGGGAGGTCTCTTGGTCAGGGATCCTGTGCATGCCACACCTCCTGCCCAGTCCCTGGGAGGGGAAGAACTTCCCCTATATAAACCTAGGGCTGAGGCAGGGTTAGTGAGTAGAGAAGAAGTAGAGACAGAGAAGAGAAGCAGATATAGGAAAAGAACATCAGGAGCTCTGTGGGAGCAGTGCTACAAGGAGTCAGGGGCTGGCAGCTGCAGAGCTCGCCCTGACTGAGAAGTTATCACCGGACCCGGAGTCCGAGGCTGTGGGGACTAACTCCTATCCAGCAGCAGAAACCGACCGGCAGGGGATTGCAGGTCCTCTGGCCCAGAAACCCGAAGGCACGGTCACACGCGTGGGACCAGCACCGCCGTCGTGGAGCGGAAGCTACTAGAAGGCCCCGAGTCACCGGCCATACGGGTGAGCACCACACGGTACACTCAGGGACGTGGGCTACTTATACCCGCTTCTAGCAAGGTAGCCAGAAGAGTATCGTTAGTTTGGGAGGCCTACAACTCCGCCTGGCCAGGGGAGATCCCATCTGCTCAAGGACTGACCAGGCCCCAATCGCTAGCCAGTACTCCGGGAGGGTCTATCGTTGTCACCAGTAAAGACCCTGAACTACACCGTACCGTCTCCGAGTGGTTCCTGCTACCCCCATCATCCACGTCGGCTGGCCTGAGGCCATACCCCTCCCGTTGGGGGTTATACTATCACGCTGCACAATCCTACCACCGGCCTCAGCGGTCTGCCCTGCAGCAGCAGCTCCTTAGCTGTACTCAACGGGTGGCGTAGTCGTCCAACATCTACCGCTAATACAGCGCCACTTAGTCTGACTCCCTGGGCACGGACCGGATCACCGCCACGAGACTACAACCCTCAAGAGATCCGGCTCCGGGTAAGCTCCCGCGTGCGCAACGCAGCGCGACACAGGCCCAGGGGCGCGTCAACTTTTGGCGTAGTCGGCAGGATCTCGTGCCCGCAACCACCGGGTACTGCGTGCCTGAAAAAGACTGTTCAAACTTACCTGTGGTGAAGATTCCCGCCATCCGGCGCCATCTTCCGCTTCCTTCCCGCCATCGGTGGAGTTTTCCCGCCATCCGGCGCCATCTTCAGCCTTCTTCCCGCCATACGTGGAGTTTTCCCGCCATTGGACGCCATCTTGAGGACGCCGCGCGGGAAGTAGAGGGGCGTGGACTCCGAAAGCGCGCGAGAACTGAAGCCCCGCCTCACGTCCGGACGTTGCGTAAGGTCCTGGAAGGAGCCCAGCAGACGCCGACGTCACAGGAGCGCGACGGAAGGTCCTCAACCCTGACGATTCACTGCGGAGCCGCGGCCTACGGAAGAGGATCATCGCAAGGTAGGCCACGGTCCACTAGGGGGGAGAAGGATGCCGGATACGGAAGAGAGCTTCACCGCTTCAACCCCCGCCAGCGCCACCGCTGTTGCGGTCATGCCTTTCACCATGCCCTATATCCCGGGGGCAGCCTGGCTACCCCAGTACTCAGGGGAGTCACATACCCTGCATGACTTTAGAGAAAAGCTGGATAGCCTCTTCCAGGTGTACCCCCTCACAGAGGAGCAAAAAGTGAGCATCCTGGTGGCCCAATTAACCGGGGCAGCCCAAAGGGAGGTAAAGTCCTGGCCACCTGGGGGGAGGACTGTCGCAGGGATACTAACCCGGCTGAGGGACACCTTTGCTACCCGCACCTTAGCCGAGATCAAGCTTAGATTCTACGGGTGCAAACAGCGGGCACATGAGAGTATAAGGGACTATGCCCTGAACCTACAAGAGGCCCTGAGAGCCATTAAGCAGACCGACCCTGACGGCGTGGGAGACGAGGACAGGCTGTTGACTGAACAATTTATAGAGGGTTTATATTGCAATGCCCACCGAACCCAGTTGCGGGCAATGGCCTTACAGGACCCTCATCTGGGATTTGCACAGTTGAAGGACAGAGCCATCCGGGTGCTTCGAGAACCGGCACCAGGTGGCGTTGTGACCCCCAGACACCCCACTACCACTTACCACCAGGAGGCGGCGCCCTTGTCGGCAGGGCCTGTGGGAGCTGATGCGCAGGCTTTGAACAATGACCCGGCTCCAGACCTGCACCATCAGGTCCAAGAGCTAGCTAAACGCGTTGCTGCGCTAACCCGAACTGTGCAGTCTTTACAGGTTTCCACTCCAGGGAAGATCCAGCTGGCATCCGGACCGGAGGACATCCCGTGGCGTCGACCAAGGAGGACCCCACCGGCCAGAGGAAGACCCAGCGACCGATACAACGAGGACGGACGACCCATCTGCCGCCGCTGCAATCAACCCGGACATATGGCAAGGTACTGTCCTTTAAACTGGCACAACCTGGGGTAGAGGGCCAACCCCCAGGAAAAAGATCACCAGGCCCATCGAACTGGCGCGACAAATATGTGGGAGGACGTCCAGTCTTACCCGTGGTACTGGATGGCATTCCTATGAGTGCCCTACTGGACACCGGGTCACAGGTCACCACCATCCCGTACGTGCTCTTCAAGCAGTACTGGAATGACTCGGATATCACCCGCTACCCTGACGACGACTTGAGTATCATCGCCAGCAATGGTCAGCCCGTGCCACAGATTGGATTTAAAGAGGTGACCATTAAAATCGGTAGAGTCGAACTGGCAGCACAGGGACTGATCATTGTAGACATTGACAAACACGAGAGTCACCCAAAGATAACTCTAGGAACTAATGTAATTGAAAATTGTCTTGCAGAGGTGATTTTCCTTTTACAGCAGGTTGCCAAGAACGCCAGCTCCGGCCAGCAGCGAGTGCTCCAGAAAGAGATCCGGGCACTGATGCGACGGCAACAGCTAGAACTCTCCGGTGGTGAGATTGGTAGCGTGCGAATGTGTGACCCTTTCCCTATTGCCATGCCCCCGAAAAGTGAAATGATGATTTGGTGCCGGGCAGCTATTGGTCTGAGAGGTAGAGATTACCAGGCAATGGTAAACCAGTTTACTCAGACAGTAGGCCCACCATTTTGACAGCACGGGGGGTGGTCAATGTACGCCATGGGAGGGTGCCCGTTCGCATAATAAATATCGGGAAGAGGGAAGTGTACCTGCCCCGGTATGCCACGCTAGCCAAATTGTATACCATCAATCAAGATTCCATACAGTCCGTAGAACCCTTGCCTCCATCTTCCCCGGAGGAAGGTAACGGCTCTCAGAAAACAATGGAGGACTGGTGTCAGCAACTACATTTGGGTACTGACTCCACTCCCTCACACCAGAAACAGGGAGTCTATCGGGTGGTTCAAGAGTACGAGAGAGTGTTTAGTAAACACCCGTTAGACTTCGGGCGAGTCAAGGGGGTAGAACACCACATCCCCACGGGAGACCATCCTCCCATAAAAGAGAGGTATCGACCCGTACCCCCTGCACACTACCAACACGCCAAGGGGATGCTTAGAGACATGAAGGAGGCTGGGGTGATCAGGGATAGCTGTAGCCCCTGGGCAGCTCCACTAGTCTTAGTCAAAAAGAAAGACAACACCATGAGGATGTGTGTAGATTACCGGAAAATCAACCGTATCACACACAAGGATGCGTACCCCTTACCAAGGATAGAGGAGTCTTTGGCTGCTTTAAGATCTGCTAACTTCTTCTCTACCTTGGATCTCACTAGTGGGTACTGGCAGGTTCCTGTAGCAGAGGCGGACCGGGAGAAGACCGCATTCACCACCCCGATGGGACTTAGCGAGTTTACCTGCATGCCGTTCGGACTCTGCAATGCACCAGGAACCTTCCAACGATTAATGGAGTGCTGTCTGGGCCACAGAAACTTCGAGACGGTCCTGCTGTACCTGGACGATGTCATCGTATATTCCAAGACGTATGAGGACCACCTGAAACACCTGGCGGAAGTGTTCGAAGCTCTGGCAAGCTACGGCCTAAAGGTGAAACCCTCCAAGTGTCACCTCCTGAAACCAAAGGTGCAGTACCTGGGACACGTGGTGAGCGCTGATGGAGTGGCTCCCGACCCTGATAAGATCACCGCAATTAAGGAATGGCCAAGTTCCTCCAGTGTAAAGGAAGTGCGGCAGTTCCTCGGGTTGGTAGGCTATTACCGCAGATTCATCCCCGGTTTCACCAAAAAGGCAGCTCCTATGCAGGACCTCCTGATAGGCCAGTCCCGGAAGGCCAAGAACCAGAAGCTACCCTTCAGATGGGAGAAGTTAGAAGAAGAGTCCTTCCGCCAGCTGAAGATGGCCCTCACGGGGGATGAAATCCTGGCGTACCCTGATTACAGCCAGCCCTTTATCCTCTACACCGACGCAAGTAACATCGGGCTAGGAGCCGTGCTATCCCAGATCCAGCAGGGGAAAGAACGAGTAATCGCTTACGCCAGCCGAAAACTGCGACCCACCGAAAGAAACCCTGAGAATTACAGCTCATTTAAGCTAGAGTTCCTGGCAGTGGTGTGGGCAGTCACCGAACGCTTTAAGCACTACCTCGCTTCTTCCCGGTTCACCGTGTACACGGATAACAACCCGTTGACACACCTGGACACGGCAAGACTCGGTGCCCTAGAGCAGAGATGGATGGCCCGTCTGTCCAAGTACGAGTTCACAATCAAATACCGGGCAGGACGCTCCAATACCAACGCGTGGGTCGCACCGCGTTGGTATTGGAGCGTCCTGCCCGGTATTTGATTGTGAACTCGTACTTGGACAGACGGGCCATCCATCTCTGCTCTAGGGCACCGAGTCTTGCCGTGTCCAGGTGTGTCAACGGGTTGTTATCCGTGTACACGGTGAACCGGGAAGAAGCGAGGTAGTGCTTATAGCCTACCAACCCGAGGAACTGCCGCACTTCCTTTACACTGGAGGGACTTGGCCATTCCTTAATTGCGGTGATCTTATCAGGGTCGGGAGCCACTCCATCAGCGCTCACCACGTGTCCCAGGTACTGCACCTTTGGTTTCAGGAGGTGACACTTGGCTTCCTCCGGAGCGTCTGGGTCAAGGCGAGCCTCTGGCCGAGTCAGCATCTCCTTCACCAGCCGGACGGCTGGTGAAGGAGATGCTGACTCGGCCAGAGGCTCGCCTTGACCCAGACGCTCCGGAGGAAGCCAAGTGTCACCTCCTGAAACCAAAGGTGCAGTACCTGGGACACGTGGTGAGCGCTGATGGAGTGGCTCCCGACCCTGATAAGATCACCGCAATTAAGGAATGGCCAAGTCCCTCCAGTGTAAAGGAAGTGCGGCAGTTCCTCGGGTTGGTAGGCTATTACCGCAGATTCATCCCCGGTTTCACCAAAAAGGCAGCTCCTATGCAGGACCTCCTGATAGGCCAGTCCCGGAAGGCCAAGAACCAGAAGCTACCCTTCAGATGGGAGAAGTTAGAAGAAGAGTCCTTCCGCCAGCTGAAGATGGCCCTCACGGGGGATGAAATCCTGGCGTACCCTGATTACAGCCAGCCCTTTATCCTCTACACCGACGCAAGTAACATCGGGCTAGGAGCCGTGCTATCCCAGATCCAGCAGGGGAAAGAACGAGTAATCGCTTACGCCAGCCGAAAACTGCGACCCACCGAAAGAAACCCTGAGAATTACAGCTCATTTAAGCTAGAGTTCCTGGCAGTGGTGTGGGCAGTCACCGAACGCTTTAAGCACTACCTCGCTTCTTCCCGGTTCACCGTGTACACGGATAACAACCCGTTGACACACCTGGACACGGCAAGACTCGGTGCCCTAGAGCAGAGATGGATGGCCCGTCTGTCCAAGTACGAGTTCACAATCAAATACCGGGCAGGACGCTCCAATACCAACGCGGACGCCCTGTCCAGGATGCCAAACCTACCGGACGTAGGAGAAGATCCAGAGGGACTGGAAGAAGTCGAACTCCCCGCGTTCCACCGTCATGGGACTATCCAGTATTCCCATCGGGTAAGGAGTAAGCAAGCCGCTACGTTTAACCCCTTGCCTCACTACAACTGGGAGGAAACGCAAGACAGTGACCCTGCCGTCCGGCTGGTGAAGGAGATGCTGACTCGGCCAGAGGCTCGCCTTGACCCAGACGCTCCGGAGGAAGCCAAGCAACTGTGGGCTGAGAAGAGTCGACTGTTCCTTTACAAGGGGAAGTTGTGCCGCAGAATGGTTAACTCCCGGACGCATGAACTAATCTGGCAAGTAGTGGTGCCACGGAGAGACGCAGCCATGGTGATGGAAGCATACCACGACGGGGCTGGACACTTCGGATGGAAGAAGCTGGAGTTCCTGCTGCGTGGGCGGTTCCACTGGGTAGGCATGAGGGGAACCATCGAGAGGTGGTGCAGAGACTGTGGCCCGTGCAACCTAAGAAGGAAGGACCGTGCCAGCCAGAAGACTCCCCTGCAGTCCATCGTCACCCGGCAGCCGTTGGAACTGGTAGCCTTGGATCATGTAAAACTGACCCCAAGCAGAAGTGGCTACGTCTACGCGTTAACCATTGTGGATCATTACTCCCGGTTCTTGGTTGTCGTCCCCGTTAAGGACTTAACGGCTCAAACAGCAGCTAGAGCCTTCCAGCAGCACTTCTGCCGTCCACACGGGTACCCGGACCAAGTGCTGACGGACCAGGGACCTGCCTTTGAAGCGGAGGTCTTCCAGGAATTCTGCAATCTGTATGGCTGCCGGAAGATAAGGACGACACCCTATCATCCGCAAACTAATGGACTTTGTGAGAAAATGAACCAGGTGGTAATGGATCTCCTGAAAACGTTGCCCCTGGAAGAACGCAGTCTGTGGCCTGAGAAGCTGCCCGATCTAGTGGACCTATACAACCACATCCCGGTAGGTTCCACCAACTGTACCCCGGCTTACCTAATGAGGGCGAGACCTGGTAAGTTACCTGTTGACCTGGAAATGGGAGTCCTGACACCCGAGGACACTTCACCAGAAGCAGACTGGGACACAGAGAGGCAGCAGCAGTACCGGAAAGTACAGGAGAGCGTGGAGCGAAGTCTCTGTCAGGCTAGGGAAAGACAAGAGAAAACTTACAACCAGTATGCTCCCGCTGTTCCCCTGGTACCCGGAGAGCAGGTCTTGAAGAGGAAAAGACGGCTCCACAAGTTGGACGACCAGTGGGAGAAGGACCCGTACACCGTACTGCCCTCAAGCCACGAGAACCCGAAAGTCTGTACCATCAGTAAAGACGGAGGGGAGACCATAGCCATTGTATCCCGGGATCACCTGAAGAAGTGTCCTGAACAGCTACGGAACCCTGAAGAGGAACAGGAAGACCATCAACCCGTAGAGGAAAGGGAAGATATGGTTAGTACTGTGCTCGGAGACTTCCCTCGGTCCTGGACTCAAGTCAATGGTGCAGTTGTGGTACCCGTCCTCACGTTCCTCCAACCAGCATCCCAAGTGCCTACGGAGCAACAGGTAGAGCTGGAAGAGCAGCCGGTCCAGGAGGCAGAAGACTCCACACAAGCAGAACAGGAGGATCAACCCTCTGCTTATAGTGAGCCTGCCGTACCCCTAGTGAGTCAAAGAGCCGGTAGACAGCTGCCCAGTTTACCCTTGACAGCTCCTACACCCTGTAGTTCAGGGCTAGACAGTCAGCTCCGTAGGTCCACTAGGGCCACTAGAGGCCAGTTACCCGCACGTTGGAGGATTTGAAGTGTATAAATTGTTTTATTTGTGGTTACCTGTTTTTCTTGTTGCTTGTGTATAATTATGTGTTTCTAGTTATTTATAGGAGTCCTTGGTGGATTTACCGGGAATCCTTTGTGTATAGTTGGAGCGTAACCCAGGACGGACTAAAGACTGTTAAGGACTCGGGGCAGGACAGACCCCTACCTGGTTACGTCTCCCTGTTTTGGTGAAATGGACACCTTGCTTTTCTTCAAAGACTGCACCCGGTTGCGGACACGCCGTAACCATCTTTATGTGTTTTTCTTATTGTATTATTATTGTTATTATCTTGTTATGTTTTTCTAAAAATATGTTTAGTCCCGGAGTACTAAATTTCACTAGGGGGGAATGTGGCACCCCAGGGGTCTGGTTTCCACAGTAACGGCAATGTTATGTCTGAGAGCAGGTGGAAGGTCTCTTGGTCAGGGATCCTGTGCATGCCACACCTCCTGCCCAGTCCCTGGGAGGGGAAGAACTTCCCCTATATAAACCTAGGGCTGAGGCAGGGTTAGTGAGTAGAGAAGAAGTAGAGACAGAGAAGAGAAGCAGATATAGGAAAAGAACATCAGGAGCTCTGTGGGAGCAGTGCTACAAGGAGTCAGGGGCTGGCAGCTGCAGAGCTCGCCCTGACTGAGAAGTTATCACCGGACCCGGAGTCCGAGGCTGTGGGGACTAACTCCTATCCAGCAGCAGAAACCGACCGGCAGGGGATTGCAGGTCCTCTGGCCCAGAAACCCGAAGGCACGGTCACACGCGTGGGACCAGCACCGCCGTCGTGGAGCGGAAGCTACTAGAAGGCCCCGAGTCACCGGCCATACGGGTGAGCACCACACGGTACACTCAGGGACGTGGGCTACTTATACCCACTTCTAGCAAGGTAGCCAGAAGAGTATCGTTAGTTTTGGAGGCCTACAACTCCGCCTGGCCAGGGGAGATCCCATCTGCTCAAGGACTGACCAGGCCCCAATCGCTAGCCAGTACTCCGGGAGGGTCTATCGTTGTCACCAGTAAAGACCCTGAACTACACCGTACCGTCTCCGAGTGGTTCCTGCTACCCCCATCATCCACGTCGGCTGCCCTGAGGCCATACCCCTCCCGTTGGGGGTTATACTATCACGCTGCACAATCCTACCACCGGCCTCAGCGGTCTGCCCTGCAGCAGCAGCTCCTTAGCTGTACTCAACGGGTGGCGTAGTCGTCCAACATCTACCGCTAATACAGCGCCACTTAGTCTGACTCCCTGGGCACGGACCGGATCACCGCCACGAGACTACAACCCTCAAGAGATCCGGCTCCGGGTAAGCTCCCGCGTGCGCAACGCAGCGCGACACAGGCCCAGGGGCGCGTCATAATGGCTTAATCAGGGGGACACGTCTGGCACTGCAGGATCTGAGTCCCTGGCGTCGTAGTGTGTTACTGATGGTAGCCTGTGTAACGTTGGTCCCAGCTCTCTGCAGGTCATTCACTAGATGCCCCTGTGTGGTTCTGGGATTTTTGCTCACCGTTCTTGAGATCATTTTGGCCCCACGGGTGAGATCTTGTGTGGAACCCCAGATCAAGGGAGATTATCAGTGGTCTTGTATGTCTCCCATTTTCAAATTATTGCTCCCACAGTTGATTTCTTCACACCAAGCTGCTTGCCTATTGCAGATTCAGTCTTCCCAGCATGGTGCAGGGCTACAATTTTGTTTCTGGTGTCATTCGCAGCTCTTTGGTCTTCACCATAGTGGAGTTTGGAGTGTGACTGTTTGAGGTTGCGGACAGGTGTCTTTTATACTGATAACAAGTTCAAACAGGTGCCAGTGCTACAGGTAATGAGTGGAGGACAGAGGAGCCTCTTAAAGAAGATGTTACAGGTCTGTGAGAGCCAGAAATCTTACTTGTTTGTAATTGACCAAATACTTATTTTCCACCAAAATTTTAAAAAAAATTCTTTCAAAATCAGACAATGTGATTTTCAGGATTTGTTTTCTCATTTTGTCTCTCATAGTTGAGGTCTAACTATGATGTCAATTACAGGCCTCTCTCATCTTTTTAAGTGAGAGAACTTGCACAATTGGTGACTGACTAAATTCTTTTTTCCCCACTGTGTATATACAGTACAAACCAAAAGTTTGGACACACCTTCTCATTTAAAGATTTTTCTGTATTTTCATGACTTTGAAAATTGTACATTCACATTGAAGGCATCAAAACTATGAATTAACACATGTGGAATTATATACTTAACAAAAAAGTGTGAAACAACTGAAAATATGTCTTATATTCTAGGTTCTTCAAAGTAGCCACCTTTTGCTTTGATGACTGCTTTGCATACTCTTGGCATTCTCTTGATGAGCTTCAAGAGGTAGTCACCGGAAATGGTTTTCACTTCACAGGTGTGCCCTGTCAGGTTTAATAAGTGGGATTTCTTGCCTTATAAATGGGGTTGGGACCATTAGGTGTGTTGTGCAGAAGTCAGGTGGATACACAGCTGATAGTCCTACTGAATAGACTGTTAGCTGCTTTTTTCTTGCCATAATACAAATTCTAAGTAAAGAAAAACGAGTGGCCATCATTACTTTAAGAAATGAAGGTCAGTCAGTCTGAAAAATTGGGCAAACTTTGAATGTGTCCCCAAGTGCAGTTGCAAAAACCATCAAGCGCTACAAAGAAACTGGCTCACATGAGGACCGCCCCAGGAAAGGAAGACCAAGAGTCACCTCTGCTTCTGAGGATAAGTTTATCCGAGTCACCAGCCTCAGAAATTGCAGGTTAACAGCAGCTCAGATTAGAGACCAGGTCAATGCCACACAGAGTTCTAGCAGCAGACACATCTCTACAACAACTGTTAAGAGGAGACTTTGTGCAGCAGGCCTTCATGGTAAAATAGCTGCTAGGAAACCACTGCTAAGGGCAGGCAACAAGCAGAAGAGACTTGTTTGGGCTAAAGAACACAAGGAATGGACATTAGACCAGTGGAAATCTGTGCTTTGGTCTGATGAGTCCAAATTTGAGATCTTTGGTTCCAACCACCGTGTCTTTGTGCGACGCAGAAAAGGTGAACGGATGGACTCTACGTGCCTGGTTCCCACCGTGAAGCATGGAGGAGGAGGTGTGATGGTGTGGGGGTGCTTTGCTGGTGACACTGTTGGGGATTTATTCAAAATTGAAGGTATACTGAACCAGCATGGCTACCACTTCATCTTGCAGCGGCATGCTATTCCATCCGGTTTGAGTTTAGTTGGACCATCATTTATTTTTCAACAGGACAATGACCCCAAACACACCTCCAGGCTGTGTAAGGGCTATTTGATCAAGAAGGAGAGTCATGGGGTGCTACGCCAGATGACCTGGCCTCCACAGTCACCAGACCTGAACCCAATCGAGATGGTTTGGGGTGAGCTGGACCGCAGAGTGAAGGCAAAAGGGCCAACAAGTGCTAAGCATCTCTGGGAATTCCGTCAAGATTGTTGGAAGACCATTTCCGGTGACTACCTCATGAAGCTCATGAAGAGAATGCGAAGAGTGTGCAAAGCAGTCATCAAAGCAAAAGGTGGCTACTTTGAAGAACCTAGAATATAAAACATATTTTCAGTTGTTTCACACTTTTTTGTTAAGTATATAATTCCACATGTGTTAATTCATAGTTTTGATGCCTTCAGTGTGAATGTACAATTTTCAAAGTCATGAAAATACAGAAAAATCTTTAAGGCTATGTGCCCACGATGCAGAAATGCTCAGGATTTTTTCCTGAGCGTTTCTGCATCTCCCTGGCAGAAAAAAACGCATTGTACATGCGTTTTCCTGCCAGGGACATGCGGAAATGAAGCGTTCTTCACTTGCATTTCCGAATGCGGGTGTCAAGCGCTTTCCAAGCGATTTTAGCATCACTTGGAAAGTGCTTGACAACTCGGTCACACTATATAAATCCATGCAACCGGCATGGATTTATATAGTGTGACCCGAGAGAATGTTAAAAAATAAAAAATAAACCTATACTTACCTTCCGATGGCCCCTGCAGACTCGCTGCGCTCCTGTGCTGGCTGCCGACAGACCGCGGTACGCTGTACTGAAGGACCTGCCGTCACATGACTGTGACGTCACCGCAGGTCCTTCAGTCCTGCGCGATCTATCGGCAAGCACAGGGAAGGAGTCCGGGGGTCGTCGGAAGGTGAATATAATCTTTATTTTTTATTTTATTCTTTTTTTTACAGCTTTTATAATGGTACCTGGGTGTGGAGGAGAGTCTCCTGTCCTCCACACCCGGGTAGCATCCACACATTATAACGCGCCAATTACGCAAGTACAGATGCAGTCTTGCGGAATTGGCGCATTGCAATGCAAGTCAAGGCGGCGAAAACGCAGCACTTCCGCAAAATAATTGGTAGTGCTGCGTTTTTTTCCGCAATGATAATCCGCAGCGAAAATCTCCGCAGAATGTGCATAGCACATGCGGATTATCATTGGGGGATATGGCAGGCCTTCTACCATGCTTTTTTTTAGCGTTTCTGCAGCGTTTTTGCCGCTGCAGAAACGCTTAAAAACGCATCGTGGGCACACAGTCTAGATGAGAAGGTGTGTCTAAACTTTTGGTCTGTACTATATATACAGTACAGACCAAAAGTTTGGACACACCTTCTCATTTAAAGGTTTTTCTGTATTTTTATGACAATGAAAATTGTACATTCACACTGAAGGCATCAAAACTATGAATTAACACATGTGGAATTATATAGCTAACAAAAAAGTGTGAAACAACTGAAAATATGTCTTATATTCTAGGTTCTTCAAAGTAGCCACCTTTTGCTTTGATGACTGCTTTGCACACTCTTGGCATTCTCTTGATGAGCTTCAAGAGGTAGTCACCGGAAATGGTCTTCCAACAATCTTGAAGGAGTTCCCAGAGATGCTTAGCACTTGTTGGCCCTTTTGCCTTCACTCTCCGGTCCAGCTCACCCCAAACAATCTCGATTGGGTTCAGGTCTGGTGACTGTGGAGACCAGGTCATCTGGCGTAGCACCCCATCACTCTCCTTCTTGGTAAAATAGCCCTTACACAGCCTGGAGGTGTGTTTGGGGTCATTGTCCTGTTGAAAAATAACTGATGGTCCAACTAAACGCAAACCGGATGGAATAGCATGCCACTGCAAGATGCTGAGGTAGCCATGCTGGTTCAGTATGCCTTCAATTTTGAATAAATCCCCAACAGTGTCACCAGCAAAGCACCCCCACACCATCACACCTCCTCCTCCATGCTTCACGGTGGGAACAAGGCATGTAGAGTCCATCTGTTCACCTTTTCTGCGTCGCACAAAGACACTGTGGTTGGAACCAAAGATCTCAAATTTGGACTCATCAGACCAAAGCACAGATTTCCACTGGTCTAATGTCCATTCCTTGTGTTCTTTAGCCCAAACAAGTCTCTTCTGCTTGTTGCCTGTCCTTAGCAGTGGTTTCCTAGCAGCTATTTTACCATGAAGGCCTGCTGCACAAAGTCTCCTCTTAACAGTAGTTGTAAAGATGTGTCTGCTGCTAGAACTCTGTGTGGCATTGACCTGGTCTCTAATCTGAGCTGCTGTTAACCTGCGATTTCTGAGCTGGTGACTCGGACAAACTTATCCTCAGAAACAAAGGTGACTCTTGGTCTTCTTTTCCAGGGGCGGTCCTCATATGAGCCAGTTTCTTTGTAGCGCTTGATGGTTTTTGCAACTGCACTTGGGGACACTTTCAAAGTTTTCCCAATTTTTTGGACTGACTGACCTTCATTTCTTAAAGTAATGATGGCCACTCGTTTTTCTTTACTTAGCTACTTTTTTTGCCATAATACAAATTCTAACAGTCTATTCAATAGGACTATCAGCTGTGTATCCACCAGACTTCTGCACAACACAACTGATGGTCCCAACCCCATTTATAAGGCAAGAAATCCCACTTATTAAACCTGACAGGGCACACCTGTGAAGTGAAAACCATTTCCGGTGACTACCTCTTGAAGCTCATCAAGAGAATGCCAAGAGTGTGCAAAGCAGTCATCAAAGCAAAAGGTGGCTACTTTGAAGAACCTAGAATAAAAGACATATTTTCAGTTGTTTCACACTTTTTTGTTAAGTATATAATTCCACATGTGTTAATTCATAGTTTTGATGCCTTCAGTGTGAATGTACAATTTTCTTAGTCATGAAAATACAGAAAAATCTTAAAATGAGAAGGTGTGTCCAAACTTTTGGTCTGTACTGTATATATATATATATATATATATATATATATATATACAGTTGAAACCAGAAGTTTACATACACTATATAAAAAGACACATATGCATGTTTTTCTCAATATCTGACATGAAATCAGAATAAATCTTTCCCGTTTTAGATCAATTAGGATCGCAATAAGTTTTAATTTTGCCAAATGCCAGAATAATGAGAGAGAGATAATGTTTTAAGGCATTTACATACAGTACATGTAAACTTCTTGTTTCAACTGTACTGTATATATATTCTTCTGCTTCTGGGATTTGAACCCAGAAGCTCCACTAAATGAGCCTGAAGCTTTAAATTTCAACCATAGGGTCAAATGATAGGGACTGGTAGTTTTTCTTGGCTTATGGGATCAACCCTGAAAATACTCAGGGTGTTTAAAAGTCATTGTGATTCTGATTCTGATGTTTGAAAAAAGTGAGATATCAGAGTCACATATCAAAGTCACACATCATTTGAATTCGACATGGACGAGGTCTGTGTAGAAGTCCCAATGAGTTTCAGACAGATTTGCACTGAAAATCACAACCAAATAGAATGCCTAAGTTATTTCAACTGAGTGTATAGCTCAATGGTAGGTGTACTGGCTTCTAGGCAGAGTTTTGGGTTCAAGTCCCAGCATCGTACAGTGAACTTTTTTTTTATTATTATCAGTTGTAAAAGTCAGATGTCAAAGTCACATATCAAAGTCACATGTTAAAGTCAGTTCTCAGACAGGGTATTTAGCCTCAAACTGACATTATTCTCATGTTTGACTTTGATATCTGATCATGTCCTAAAATGGACACTGTACACACCTCTTCATGAAATCTGCAGTGTCTGACAAGTGTCACTGCTGAGTAGTCTTGCTGATTGACAGTCAACTTCCCCCATCTAGGCAGCGGGGAGCTGGCTTTCCTTCTAAATGACGTCGGCAGTGGTGCTTCGCCGACAGAGCAGGATGAAAGAGTAGGAGCTGCTCTTTCAATGTGATGTCACAGGCAGCAGGAGAATCGTCAGCAGGAGATACAGTATATACTACACAACACAGGAGAGCTGACAGATCCTCTATACTACACAACACAGGAGAGCTGACAGATCCTCTATACTACACAACACAGGAGAGCTGACAGATCCTCTATATACTACACAACACAGGAGAACTGACAGATCCTCTATACTACACAACACAGGAGAGCTGACAGATCCTCTATACTGCACCCCACAGGAGAGCTGACAGATCCTCTATATACTAGACCACACAGGAGCGCTGACAGATCCTCTATATACTACACCACACAGGAGAGCTGACAGATCCTCTATATACTACACCACACAGGAGAGCTGACAGATCCTCTATATACTATACCATATAGGAGAGCTGACAGATCCTCTATTAACTACCTATATACTACACCACGCAGGAGAGCTGACAGATCCTCTATACTACACAACACAGGAGAGCTGACAGATCCTCTATATACTACACAACACAGGAGAACTGACAGATCCTCTATATACTACACAACACAGGAGAGCTGACAGATCCTCTATACTACACAACACAGGAGAGCTGACAGATCCTCTATACTGCACCCCACAGGAGAGCTGACAGATCCTCTATATACTAGACCACACAGGAGCGCTGACAGATCCTCTATATACTACACCACACAGGAGAGCTGACAGATCCTCTATATACTACACCACACAGGAGAGCTGACAGATCCTCTATATACTATACCATATAGGAGAGCTGACAGATCCTCTATTAACTACCTATATACTACACCACGCAGGAGAGCTGACAGATCCTCTATATTGCACCACACAGGAGAGCGGACAGATCCTCTATGTACTACACCACACAGGAGAGCTGACAGATCCTCTATATACTACACCACACGGGAGAGCTGACAGATCCTCTATATACTACACCACACAGGAGAGCTGACAGATCCTCTATATACTTCACCACACAGGAGAGCTGACAGATCCTCTATGTAATACACCACACAGGAGAGCTGACAGATCCTCTATATACCACACCACACGGGAGAGCTGACAGATCCTCTATATACTACACCACACAGGAGAGCTGACAGATCCTCTTTATACTTCACCACACAGGAGAGCTGACAGATCCTCTATGTAATACACCACACAGGAGAGCTGACAGATCCTGTATATACTACACCACACAGGAGAGCTGACAGATCCTCTATATACTACACCACACAGGAGAGCTGACAGATCCTCTATATACTACATCACACAGGAGAGCTGACAGATCCTCTATATACTACACCACACAGGAGAACTGACAGATCCTCTATATACTATACCACATAGGAGAGCTGACAGATCATCTATTAATTACCTATATACTACACCACGCAGGAGAGCTGACAGATCCTCCATACTGCACCACACAGGAGAGCGGACAGATCCTCTATATACTACACCACACAGGAGAGCTGACAGATCCTCTATATACTACACCACACAGGAGAGCTGACAGATCCTCTATATACTACACCATACAGGAGAGCTGACAGATCCTCTATATACTACACCACACAGGAGAGCTGACAGATCCTGTATATACTATACCACATAGGAGAGCTGACTGATCCTCTATATACTACACCACACAGGAGAGCTGACAGATCCTCTATTAACTACCTATATACTACACCACACAGGAGAGCTGACAGATCCTGTATATACTACACCACACACGAGAACTGACAGATCCTCTATATACTACACCACACAGGAGAGCTGACAGATCCACTATATACTACACCACACAGGAGAGCTGACAGATCCTCTATATACTATACCACATAGGAGAGCTGACTGATCCTCTATATACTACACCACACAGGAGAGCTGACAGATCCTCTATATACTACACCACACAGGACACATTCTCTATATAATACACCACACAGGAGAAATTATATATCCTGTATATACTACACCACACAGGAGAGCTGACAGATCCTCTATATACTATACCACATAGGAGAGCTGACCGATCCTCTATATACTATACCACACAGGAGAGCTGACAGATCCTCTATATACTACACCACACAGGACACATCTATATATATAATCGTCTTATCCCGTCTGTCTGTCTTTCTGTCTGTGCAGGAAATCCCGCGTCGCTCATTGGTCTGGCAGCGGCCAATCAGCGCCGCGGGATTTCTGAAAAAAGATGGCGGCCGTTAGCGGCTCATCTGCGGGACGGAGATGCAGCAGGGAGATGACTGGCGCAAGGCGCTCATCTCCCGGCCGATAGCAGCAGAAGGACCTCGACCGCCGGCGCTGCTGACCTCCATGCGGCTAGGGTGTCAAGGGAGAACCGGGGAGCGGCGCTGCGGGTCGGGATACTTCTGCTGCGAGCAGCCACTCATCTCCCGGCTTCTTGCAGCGGAAGTAGCCGCACAGGCAGCGGCGCTGACATCCATGCGGCTAGGGTGTCAAGGGAGGACCGGGGAGCGGCGCTGCGGGTCGGGACACTTCTGCTGCGAGCAGTCGCTCATCTCCCGGCTTCTCGCAGCGGAAGTACCCGCACAAACAGCGACGCTCCCCGGTCCTCACCAATACGATTCCGCTCCCCGGTCCTCACCAATACGATTCGCTGATTGGTCGCGCTCTCCTGCCGCGACCAATCAGTGATCTTGGCGCAAAAGTTAAAACCGCTGTGCAGATTGGTCGCGGCCACTGCACGCGTCCAATCAGCGATCTTGGAGCCACATTTAACCCCTTAACAACATCTGACGTACTAATACGCATCTGTGCCCTGGGACTTAAGAGCCAGACCTGTATTAGTACGTCATGGCGATCGCGTGCGCGCACACAGGCTGTGCGGGCGTGATCGCCGCCGGGTGTCAGCTGATTTTCACAGCTGACACCCGATACTATGTGCAGGGAGCGGTCCTGCACCGCTCCCAGCACATTAACCCCCGCGATGCTGCGATCGAAGTCGATCGAAGTCGATCGCAGCATTGCGGGGGGAAGGGGAGGTGATCGCAGATACTCACCTCCTCTTCCGGCTTCCAGCGCTGTCTGCAAAGGCTTCCCGGGTGTTGCCATGACGACCCGATGTCGTCATGACAACATCCGGGTCACCAGACAGCAGGAAGATTGTTTGGACATGCGCAGTGCATCTCCAAACAATCTTCTCCCTGTCCAGCGCTGAGAGCCTGCATGACACAGGGATGGTGCTTCATTCCTGTGCCATGCAGGCGATCAGAGAAAAAAAAGTGAAAGTCCCAGAGTGGGACAAAGTAATAAAATATAAAAACTGTCAGAAAGTGAAAAAAAAAAAAAAAATTGCAAAAATATATTAAAAAAAAAAAAAATAATCCACCAAAAATAAAAATATAATGTACCCATCAATAAATATTATTATAAAAAAAAAAAAAAAAAAAAAAAAAAAAAAGTACACATATTTGGTATCGCCGCGTCCGGAACAACCTGACCTATAAAACTGTCCCACTAGTTAACTCATTCAGTGAACACGGTAAAAAAAAAAAAAAAAAACGAAGCAAAAAACAATGCTTTTTTTTTTCACTTTTTCATTTTTACGAATCAATTTGTGAAGTACCTGGGGGTTCCAAGTGCTCACTATGCATCTAGATAGGTGCCTTGGGGGGTCTAGTTTCCAAAATGGGGTCACTTGTGGGGGAGCTCCAATGTTTGGGCACACAGGGGCTCTCCAAATGAAACATGATGTCCGCTAACAATTTGAGCCGACAATTTGTTAGTGGATACCATGTTGCTTTTGGAGAGTCCCTGTGTGCCCAAACATTGGAGCTCCCCCACAAGTGACCCCATTTTGGAAACTAGACCCCCCAAGGCACCTATCTAGATGCATAGTGAGCACTTGGAACCCCCAGGTGTTTCACAAATTGATTCATAAATATGAAAAAGTGTTTTTTTTTTCACTTTTTCATTTTTACAAATCAATTTGTGAAGCACCTGGGGGTTCCAAGTGCTCACTATGCATCTAGATAGGTGCCTTGGGGGGTCTAGTTTCCAAAATGGGGTCACTTATGGGGGAGCTCCAATGTTTGGGCACACTGGGGCTCTCCAAACACAACATGGCGTCCGCTAATTATTCAAGCAAATTTTACAATCAAAAAGTCAAATGACGCTCCTTCCCTTCTGAGCCCTGCCGTGCGCCCAAACAGTGTTTTTTCCCCACATATTGGGTATCTGCGTGCCCAGGGTAAATTGCACAACAAATTTTGGGGTCCATTTTTTCTTGTTACCCCTGTGAAAATAAAAAAAAATGGGTCTAAAGTAACATTTTTGTGAAAAAAGTTAAATGTTCATTTTTTTCTTCCACATTCAAAAAATTCCTGTGAAGCACCTGAAGGGTTAATAAAGTTCTTGAATGTGGTTTTGAGCACCTTGAGGGGAGCAGTTTTTAGAATGGTGTCACTTTTGGGTATTTTCTGTCATAAAGACTAGTGTTGAGCCACCCCCGTAGTGTTCGAGTTCGGTTCGGTTCGTCGAACACCCGTGTGTTCGACGAACTGTTCGTCGAACTGTTCGTCGAACACCTTCGAACACCGTTAAAACCAATGGCAGGCAAACAAAAACACATAGAAACACATAGAAAACACCTTCAAAGGTGTCCAAAAGCTGACAAACTGCTCAGAAGACATAACTAACACATGGAAAAGTGACAAGTACATATAGTCATGCGAAAATAAAAGAGGTGGAGGAGTAAAAGGAGGGGGAGACACAGATATAGGCATGTCATGCCCTTCTAAAATCCAAAAAGTGAGAAGCCGACACGGCCAGTCCGCTCCTGCCCGTGCCACCTCCGTGTCGCCGGGTTTGTGCCAGAGCCGCGGTGAACCCTGATGGCCAGCCCCCCTCTCCCAATACTGGTGCCTGTCCGCTGGTGGGTCGAGCGAGCCCCCCTGTGGTGGAGGCAGCTCTAAGCTTTTTAATTTAAATTGTCTCTCTAATTTGAATGAATACACTTTAAATCCATTTACAAGGATCTATTGGAGGGCAAGTCTCATGCCAGCAGCCGCGTAATTCCAGCTCCAGTAGCGTCCACTAAAGCTGCTGCAGTTAAAAAGCTTTTATAAGGATCGAGCTCGGCTGTCCACCGCAAGGCATCCTACTGCCAGTCCCAGCCCCTATGCCTTGGGGTGCCTCCTGATGCTCTTCACTGAGTATCCCGTGGTCCCGAAGCATTTCCTTTGAAAAAATGAAGTGTCCAAACTACAGGTGGTGTAGCTTGCTTAACAGCCGGGATAATCCGCTGACTAGCAGACCCTGCTACTAGGCACAAAGTATTTCCTGGGCTAGATGCAGTTAAAAATTTGTAATTAGATACTCTCGTTGGATGCTGAGAAAGCATTCCATAGAGTCTCCTGGCACGCCATATATGATTCTCTTAAAAAGCTTGGGGTAGGGGTCTAGGGGACCCTTTTATAGCCAAAATCACGGCCCTGTATCGCAATACATCACCTAGGCTGAAGATAAATGGAACTGTAGCACCCTGAGGGCTCGGTTGCTACAGAGGTATTGCACCTCACCCAGAGGTGTGATATCTCACTCTCAGGTAAGGATGTAGTGTGGATCAGGACCCGACACCTGCATGCATTACACCACATTGCCGTGGGGCAGGGCGACCAATATGCCCCTGAGATGGGCACGACAGTCCCTGTCCCTGGCTGGAGTGGGGGGAGGGAACACTGAGGAAGGGGAACCCTGTAGTGCAGGAGCAGGGAGGAAGCAGTTCCTGGGTGCATTGAGAAGGGAGTATAAAAGGTGGGCACCATCTTAGTTCAGTGCAGAGAAGTCTGAGCAGAAGTGGCAGGGAGCAGGGGCTCTGCATGAGCTCTGCTCCGGAGGCGGGCCTAGTAACAGAGGCCCAGGCCTGGAAGAGGGAGAAGGAAGGAAGAGGAGCGGAGAAGGCTCCAGGAACGAGGAACGAAGGGATCTCAGGGGTGCGGACGGGCGAGTCGCCACCGCACGCCAGAATCCACCTGCGTGGAGGGGTCAGGCCAAAGGGGGAGACCGGTCCCCGAAACTAGTGGAGGCAGGAAACGACTCTCAGCTAGAAACAGGAGGCTGTGACATTTTATGTGGCGCAGCCCCTCGCTACACCCGCTAGGAAGGCACCACATAGGGTCAGGGAAACTGGCGCCAAGTTTACCAAGAGGAGGCCCGAGGCAGCCGGACAGAAGGGTTGGTAAGAAAGGCCAGACAAAGGACACACAAAGGGGGTCCTGTGAAGCGCTCCAAAGTTATCTGGGAGTTGTCTGAGCCCCTCACCTGGTGAGCACAGTACGACGTGGGCAGCCGTTACCTGCAGACGTGGTCTGGATAATAAGAACTGTGAGTAAAGGCCCTGGACTGCATCACTGACTCCGTGTCATTACTGCTGCTGCCCTGCACCATCACCCCCATCCTCCGCATACACTGCCCTGAGGCTATACTCCTCCCGTGGGGAGTTATGCTACGCTCTGCTGCACCCACAACACCAGCCTCAGCGGTCTGCCCTGGAGCGGCGGTTCACTCTGACCGCAATCCACGGGTGGCGTAGTCGGACATTTAAACATCAAAACCACATAAATAGTTCCGCCACTGGTTTGACCGCCCTGAGCCACGGAACCGGGTTGCCGCCATGGAGACTACAACCACCAGCATCCACCAAAAAGGGTCCGGCTCCGGGTGTCCCAAGGCCCAGGGGGCGCGTCAGAACATTTTCATCACCTTTCACAATCACCAATGGGACAAGGCAGGGATGTTCTCTGTCCCCTCTCTTATACATCCTAGTGACGGAGCACCTGCTCTCATCAATTCGCCATAACCCCAATATTAGGTGGATTGAGGTGGGAGGCACCGAGTACAAGTGCTCTCTATTTGCTGATGATGTCCTAGTATATATCACTCAATCACATATATCCATCCATGCTGTTATGGCTGAAATAGATCACTTTGTTACATGGTCAAATTTTAAAATCAATGCAGCGAAGTCTGAGGCCCTCGATGTCTCCCTCCCCAAATCCATATAGGATTCCATCCAGTCCAACTTTCCCTTTGCCTGGCCCTCACAGGGTATCAAATACTTAGGAATTCCTATTCATAGAGACCTCTCCCATCTATGTTATCTTAATTTTGGGCCCTTTATTGAACAACTCCATACAGACCACGGTTGGCAAGTTAGAACTGTAAGATTCACTACGTGAACCACTGGTGTTTTGTGGAAAAGCACATGTACACTGTGTTCCAAATTATTATGCAAAAAGTGTTTAGGAGTGATAAGGGAAGAATTTGTTTGTTTGTCAGTTAAACTCATTGATGGTGATGTGTGTCAGGGCTCTTTATATCACTGTAAGCAATTGCAGACACCAGTGCTAATTAGTTTGTCAGGTGTGTCCAATGAAAGGCAAGACTACTTAAGAAGGCTCTCTCACATTATTCAGCAGCCTACATTTTCTGCCAAAATGGGAAAGAAAAAGGATGTGTCGGCTGCTGAGAAGCAACAAATTGTGGAGTGTTTAGGTCAAGGCATGACTACAATCAACATTGTGCGATGATCAGGATGAAGTGTCTTGGCAATCAAGAAGTATGTAGCTGATTCACAGTACACACGTGTGCGTGCTGATAAGGGCAAATTGAGGACTCTTTCCTACAGGCAATTACGTCAGGTTGAAAGAGCAGCGGCAAAAAAGCCTTGTCATAGCAGCAGACAAGTTTTTGAAGCTGCTTGTGCCTCCAACGTCCCCCGAACAACAAGATGCAGGGTCCTTCAGAGGTTTGCAGCTGTGCATACGCCATCCTGTCGACCTCCTCTATCCACTTTACACAAGCAGAAACGGCTCCAGTGGGCCAAACATTACATGAAGACTGATTTCAAAACTGTTTTGTTCACGGATGAGTGCCGTGCAGCGCTCGATGGTCCAGATGGATAGAGTGGAGGATGGCTGGTTGATGGACACCCCACGCAAACACGGCTACAGCGCCAACAAGGAGGAGGTGGAGTAATGTTTTGGGCTGGAATCATGGGGAGAGAGATTGTCGGCCCCTTTAGGATCCCTGAAGGCGCTAAAGATGAACTCCATAATGTATGTGGATTTTCTCAAACAGCATTTCCTGCCATGGTTCAAGAAGAAGAACCGTGTATTTCACAGCAAGATCATTTTTCTGCATGATAATGCACCATCTCATGCTGCACATAAAACATCTGCATCTCTG
Organism: Phyllobates terribilis; assembly: GCF_046119375.1. Lineage (NCBI taxonomy): Eukaryota > Metazoa > Chordata > Amphibia > Anura > Dendrobatidae > Phyllobates > Phyllobates terribilis. Next base: position 180,068 of record NW_027363339.1, read on the forward strand.
GCTGATATGGGCATAAAAGGGGACAAACTTATGGTGTGACCCCCATGCTCCCCTGACCTCTACCCCATTCAGAACCTTTGGAGCATCATTAAAAGGAGTGTCTATGATGGCGGGAGGCAGTTCACATCTAAGCAACAGCTCTGGGAGGGTATTCTGTCCTCATGCAAAACAATTGAAGCAGAAACCATCCAAAACCTGACAAATTCAATGGACGAGAGAGTTCAGAAGCTCCTTTCGAACAAGGGGTCCTATGTGAAAATGTAACATCACCTAGAATAAAGTTTTGAGTTGAAAACTGTTTGATTTCAGTTTCTAACAACCTGCTAATGCTTATAATTTCAAAAATGACCATTTTTTTGGTCTTTATTAAAATGAAAAGGTTGATCGAAAAGTTTGGGGGATCTAAGAGTGTGGCAACCCAGTAGTCATGATTACTTCGAATTCTGACAATATGAGGGTCATGCTGCAGGTAGTGCAGCAAGAAGGCACTTATGTGTCTTGCGCATCTCGGAGCCCCAAAATTATTTTCCGGGCTAGATGCAGCTAAAAATTATTTTTAATTTTAAATCTGGTGGAGCTTATTATAGATGGCCTAATAGGATTAGTGCTGCACACTGCTACAAAGCCCAAATTATTTTCCAGTCAAGATACAGATAAACATGATTAGTAATTTGAAAGCTTAAAACGGTTGGTAGGCTGATTTTAAACAATCATCAAGCTTTTACTCTCCCCAGGATGACACAGGGGTAGAAAAGTCGTTTCGGATCCATGATTTGTTCATCTTTATGAACGTGAGTCTGTCTACATTATCAGTGGAGAGCCGCGTGCGCTTATCTGTCAGCACACCACCAGCAGCGCTGAACACACGTTCAGACAGAACGCTGGCTGCGGGGCATGACAAGATCCCCAAGGCGTAAGTGGCTAGCTCCGGCCATTTATCCAGATTGGAAGCCCAAAAAGAGCAAGGGTCCAGTGACACAGTCGTGGCTTCAATGTTTACTTGGAGATACTCCTGTACCATCGTCTCTAGGCGTTGACTATGTGTCAGACTTCTTGTCTCCTGTGGCCTTGCAAAGGATGGGCTAAAAAAGTGGTGAAATGATTCCGCAAAATTGATGTTACCACCAGATACTGTGGTTCTGTTACGGTTTGAGTGCTGAACACTTGACGGTCCCACGGTTGGCAAGTTGGAACTGTGAGATTCACTACGTGCACCACTGGTATTTTGTGGAAAAGCACATGTAAGATTCTGCAACAGTCTCTGCTGATACTCCTGCATGCGTGCATCCCTTTCTATGGCAGGAATAATTTCTGCAAATTTACTTTTGTACCGGGGATCTAACAGTGTGGCAACCCAGTAGTCAGGATTATTTCTAATTCTCACAATTCGAGGGTCATGTTGCAGGTAGTGCAGCAAGAAGGCACTCATGTGTGTTGCGCATCCAGGAGCACCAAGTCCCTGTTGTGTTGGTGGCGAGGTAACAATCATGCTTCCTTCCTCTGTCCTCTCCCCCCAACCTCGCACAACAGAAATGTGATCAAGGTCTCCCTCATCTGATGAGTCTTCCATCAGTTCGTCCTCCACTTCTTCCTGGGCTCCTGCACCTTCCTCACTAGTTTGGCTGCTACCATGCGCCCTGGTAAAACCATCTCCCCCACCCTCACATGCCTGCCGCCTTGGTGCTGCCGACCGTCTGGACCTTGCAGATGTTAGCCCTTCCGCATACAACTCCTCCTCCTCTACTTCCTCCACCTCCTCTTGTGCCACCACCTGACTCCGAATTCTGTTTAACATGTGCTCCAGCATGTAAATCACCGGAATAGTCATGCTGATAATGGCATCGTCAGCACTAAACATCTTCGTCGCCATTTCAAAACTGTGCAGAAGGGTGCATAGGTCCCTGATCTGAGACCACTCCTCCAGCGTGATTTGCCCCACCTCTGAATCTCGTTGGCCCAGGCTATACGTCAGAACGTATTGCACCAGGGCTTGTCGGTGCTGCCACAGTCGCTGCAACATGTGCAGAGTTGAATTCCACCGGGTAGGCACATCGCATTTTAGCCGGTGAAGTGGCAGGCCCAACGACTTCTGTAGAGATGTAAGTCGCTGAGCTGCGGGATGCGAACGGCGGAAGTGAGCACACAGCGACCGTGCCCTCTGCAGAAGGCCATCTAGTCTGGGATAGTGGGCTAAAAATTGCTGGACAACCAGGTTCAACACGTGAGCCATACAAGGCACGTGTGTGACATTGCCCCGGCGAAGGGCCGCACCCAGGCTTGCAGCATTGTCGCACACGGCCTTCCCTGGTTTCAGGTCCAGTGGAGACAACCATTCATGAAATTGGTTCTCCAGAGCTGACCACAACTCCTCAGCTGTGTGACTCACATTTCCCAGACATTTCAATGTAAAAACCGCCTGATGACGTTGAGCCCTACTGCCAGCATAGTAAGGAGGTGTGCAGGATCCCTTCTGCGCAGTTAGAAAGCTTGTGGCATGACCAGACAGGCTTTGGGTGCAGGTGGAAGACCGAGAGGAGGTTGAGGAGGCAGAAGCAGTGGAGGAACTTTGACATAAAGAGGATTGACGCACAACTCGTGGGGACGGCAAGACTTGGACAGCAGCCCCTTGTCCTGCTGTCACCATAGTTACCCAGTGCCCAGTCAGCGACTTGTAACGCCCCTGTCCATGCCTACTCGTCCAAGTGTCTGTGGTGAAATGCACCCTGTCACACACAGAGTTTCTCAAAGAAGCGGTGATGTTGTGTGCGACATGCTGGTGGAGCGCAGGCACACCTTTCTTTGAGAAGTAGTGCCGACTGGGCATCTGGTACTGGGGCACTGCGACGGACATAAGGTCTCGAAAATCCTCTGTGTCCACCAGGCGGAAAGGCAGCATTTCTGTAGCCAAGAGCTTGCAGATGGTGAAATTCAACCTCTTAGCTTTCTCATGGCTAGGAGGAAATGGTCTTTTACTTGTCCACATCTGAGGGACCGAGGGCTGGCTATTGTGCTTAGACGGGGTTGATAAGGGTGTCCCCGGCAAACTGCCGGTCTGTGAGGAAGATGCAGGCGGACATGTTAGGTTGCCTTGATCCAAAGGTGGTGCTATCGATGTCGGACAGCGCTCAACACCAGCTGCTGTTACCACCTCCAAAGAAAATGATGACCTGCCAATCACGCTGGCTGTTGCGGGTAAAGAGGTGGCAGGTCTGCGCCCCAAAACAGGTATGACTGCTGTCCCCCCAGTCACAGAGGATGAAGAGGCCGCGGATGCACAAGATATGGCAGACGGTGGTTGGCCCGGCCGGCTAGGCCGCATTGTAGCACACTGAGCTTCCCACTGCAACTTATGCTTCATGTCCATGTGCCGGTTCATGCATGAAGTACTCAAACTATGTATTTTTTGGCCTCTACTTAGCTTTTGCTGACAAATGTTACAGATAACACGAGTTGGGTCATCTTTATCGATCTGAAAAAATGCCCAGGCTATGCAAGGCTTAGCACCCATGCGACCTGAAGAGCCACCACGACTTGTGGTGAGAGGCAGAGTTGTGTTTGAGGATGCAGTTGTTGACGTGCTTCCAGTACTACGTCTCTGTCCAGGAAGGCGCAACCTGACCTCGTCGTCACTAGCATCTTCCTCCACCTCCTCTGCTGACCTCATCTCTTGGCTGACTGTGGGTTGACAGTAAGTGGGATCTCCAACCTCATCATCATCACCCTGTGTGTTATCACACCCGTCGTCCTCAGAGCCAACCTGTTCCTGCCCTGACAAAAAACTAAAGTTGTCGCTCCAATCAGGTATTTGAGTCTTATCATCGTCTTCCTCATTGTCTCCACCAACAGGAGTTACAGTTTGGGAATGAGGGTCTACATTATGGTCAGAACCTTCTGCGTCTGGTCCTGGATCCGACTCATAAAGATTCTGGGCATCAGTGCAGATCATTTCCTCGTCTGGATTCACAGAAGCGCTGGAGTCGACCTGATTCCCAGGCTATAGTATGAGTAAACAGCTCTGCAGACTCAACCATCTGTTCTACCTCATACTCAGACGGGCAGCTGGAGATTTGGGAGCTGTGAGGAAGCAAGTGCGATTTGGGTGACACCTTTGAGGACTGGAGTATTTGTGATGTTGAAGTTGATGTGGAGGAGAGCCCACTTAAAGGAGCACTTGATATCCGTTGAAGCACCTGCTGTTTTTGTGCCTCATCTGGAATTTGTAGCGATTGGCGTGGCCGTAAGAAAGGGATCTTATCACATTGTCCGCTAAAAGAAGTAGACATTTTACTTTGGCTGGAAGATGGTCTTTCTTCTGCAGATGTTACTGTTGCTTTAACACCTACCCCACGGACACAACCTTTTTTCCCCTTCCCAACACGCCTATTCCCCTTTCCACCAGCAGCAGGCCTTTTTCCACTCATTTTGGTGGTTAACTAATTCACAACTCTGGAGTTGTTTGCACAAAAAAACAATGGATGGTAACCGAGCAGAGCTGAGTGGCCAAACTGTGGTATTAGGCCAAAACTATTGGCTGGGTTAGATGCAGAAAAAAATATATTCAGTTTGCAACCTGATGGAGGTCAGTATAGATGGACTAATAGAGAAAGTCCGACACACTGCTAGAAGGCCAAATATTTTTTCAGAGCTAGATGCAGAAAAAAATTATATTCAGTTTGCAACCTGATGGAGGTCAGTATAGATGGATTAATAGAACAAGACCCACACACAGCTAGAAGCCCAATATTTTTTCAGAGGTAGATGTAGAAAAAAATATATTCAGTTTGCAACCTGATGGAGGTCAGTATAGATGGACTAATACAACAAGTCCCACACACAGCTAGAAGCCCAAATATTTTTTCAGAGGTACTGTAGATGCAGATAAAAATTATTTTTAATTTGCAACCTGATGGAGGTCAGTATAGATGGACTAATACAACAAGTCCCACACACAGCTAGAAGCCCAAATAGTTTTTCAGAGGTACTGTAGATGCAGATACAAATTATTTTTAATTTGCAACCTGATGGAGGTCAGTATAGATGGACTAATACAACAAGTCCCACACACAGCTAGAAGCCCAAATATTTTTTTTCAGAGGTACTGTAGATGCAGATAAAAATTATTTTTAATTTGCAACCTGATGGAGGTCAGTATAGATGGACTAATAGAGAAAGTCCGACACACTGCTAGAAGGCCAAATATTTTTTCAGAGCTAGATGCTGAAAAAAATTATATTCAGTTTGCAACCTGATGGAGGTCAGTATAGATGGATTAATAGAACAAGACCCACACACAGCTAGAAGCCCAATATTTTTTCAGAGGTAGATGCAGAAAAAAATATATTCAGTTTGCAACCTGATGGAGGTCAGTATAGATGGACTAATACAACAAGTCCCACACACAGCTAGAAGCCCAAATATTTTTTCAGAGGTACTGTAGATGCAGATACAAATTATTTTTAATTTGCAACCTGATGGAGGTCAGTATAGATGGACTAATACAACAAGTCCCACACACAGCTAGAAGCCCAAATATTTTTTCAGAGGTAGATGCAGAAAAAAATATATTCAGTTTGCAACCTGATGGAGGTCAGTATAGATGGACTAATACAACAAGTCCCACACACAGCTAGAAGCCCAAATATTTTTTCAGAGGTACTGTAGATGCAGATACAAATTATTTTTAATTTGCAACCTGATGGAGGTCAGTATAGATGGACTAATACAACAAGTCCCACACACAGCTAGAAGCCCAAATATTTTTTCAGAGGTAGATGCAGAAAAAAATATATTCAGTTTGCAACCTGATGGAGGTCAGTATAGATGGACTAATACAACAAGTCCCACACACAGCTAGAAGCCCAAATATTTTTTCAGAGGTACTGTAGATGCAGATACAAATTATTTTTAATTTGCAACCTGATGGAGGTCAGTATAGATGGACTAATACAACAAGTCCCACACACAGCTAGAAGCCCAAATATTTTTTCAGAGGTACTGTAGATGCAGATACAAATTATTTTTAATTTGCAACCTGATGGAGGTCAGTATAGATGGACTAATAGAGAAAGTCCGACACACTGCTAGAAGGCCAAATATTTTTTCAGAGCTAGATGCAGAAAAAAATTATATTCAGTTTGCAACCTGATGGAGGTCAGTATAGATGGATTAATAGAACAAGACCCACACACAGCTAGAAGCCCAAATATTTTTTCAGAGGTAGATGCAGAAAAAAATATATTCAGTTTGCAACCTGATGGAGGTCAGTATAGATGGACTAATACAACAAGTCCCACACACAGCTAGAAGCCCAAATATTTTTTCAGAGGTACTGTAGATGCAGATAAAAATTAGTTTTAATTTGCAACCTGATGGAGGTCAGTATAGATGGACTAATAGAATGATGCTATGCCCAAAAGATTTTACTTCACTAGGTGCAGTAAAAAAATTGGTATTCTATACACAGGTGGTATATCTTGCAGCACAGATAGGCTACTCCACTGACTAACACACTCTGCAATAGGCCAAAAAGGATTAGCTTTGCTAGATTCAGCCAAATGCTGTGAAAAAAACTTGCACAGCACTGGCACAGACCTGCCTGGCAAAAACTGATAGGAACTGATGTAACCTAGTCCTGAAAAGGACTCCAATTACAATTAGTCTTTACTCCCACAACCTATCTATTTAAGAGCACAGACCTCCCTGATAAAAGTCGTAGGAAATGCTGTAACCTAGTCCTTAAAAGGACTGCAATCACAACTATTCCCTACTCCCAAGCTATCTGTATATTTGTGCGAAAATTGGCTTGAAATTAACAAGGTATAGCGCACACAGCAACAGCGGTGCCGTCTAACACGCAGCTGCAGCAGTGAGAAAATGGTGGCGACGGGGAAAATGGCTTGGTCTTATAGGGCAAGGACATGTGACATACACTGCCAATGACACATGCCCTTGCTTGTGTGAAAAAAAGCACTTCGCTCCGTGTGTGCGCTGCTGATAGGCTGACAGATTGCACCTCCCCACTGCAAATGCGGGAAAGAGAAAAAAAAATGGAGATCTTCATTGTTCCTGCAGAGATCCATCCCCTGCCCCTCCCCCCACCCCGCTGTACACTCAAACTGCGTATTAACATTAATTTTCATCATTACTGAGAAAAAATCCAGTTATGATTTTGGTGCACGAACAGTTATCGAACATAACCTCGAACAGCCGAATTTTTATCAAATTGTTCGTGTTCGCCGAACGGCTCGAACACCGCCCAAAACAGCTCGAATTTGAGATTGGCGAACAGTTCGAGTAGAACAACGCTCATCTCTAATAAAGACCTCTCAAAGTGACTTCAAATGTGATGTGGTCCCTAAAAAGATGGTTTTGTAAATTTTGTTGGAAAAATGAGAAATCGCTGCTCAACTTTTAACCCTTATAGCTTCCTAACAAAAAAAAATTTTGGTTCCAAAATTGTGCTGATGTAAAGTAGACACGTGGGAAATGTTATTTATTAACTCTTTTGTGTGACATATCTCTCTGATTTAAGGGCATAAAAATTTAAATTTTGAAAATTGCTAAATTTTCAAAATTTTCGCCAAATTTCCATTTTTTTCACAAATAAACGCAAGTGATATCGAAGAAATTTTACCACAATCATGAAGTACAATATGTCACGAAAAAACAATCTCAGAATCAGGGGGACCCGTTGAAGCGTTCCAGAGTAATTACCTCATAAAGTGACAGTGGTCAGAATTGTAAAAATTGGCCTGGTCATTAACGTGCAAACCACCCTCGGGGCTTAAGGGGTTAAACACTGATGTGCTGATTTTAGCGCCACATTTAAACACTGCTGTGCTGATTGGTCGCGGACGCTGCCCGCTACCAATCAGCAATTTTGGCGCCACATTTAAACACTGCTGTGCTGATTGGTCGTGGACGCTGCCCGCGACCAATCAGCGAGATTGGCGCCAAATTTAAACACCGCTCTGCTGATTGGTGGCGGCCACCAGCCGCGACAAATCAGCGAGATTGGCGACAAATTTAAAAAACGCTCTGCTGATTGGTCGCGGCCGGCGACCGCGACCAATCAGCAATATTGGCGCCAAATTTAAACACCCCTCTGCTGATTGGTCGCGACCGCCAGCTGCGACCAATCAGCGATATTGGCGCCAAATTTAAACACCGCTCTGCTGATTGGTCACGACCGCCAGCTGCGACCAATCAGCGACATTGGCGCCAAATTTAAACACTGCTCTGCTGATTGGTCGCGGTTGCCGGCAGCGACCAATCAGCGATTTTGGCGCCAAATTTAAACACACTCTCCAGTCCTCACTAACACGGTTCGCTGATTGGTCGTGGCCGCCACCCGCAAACAATCAGCAATATTGGCGCCAAATTTAAACCCCGCTCTGCTGATTGGTCGCGGTCGCCGGCCGCGACCAATCAGCAGTATTTATGAAAATACTATACTATACTATACTATTTTTAATGGTGTTTTATTTGTTTGTCGGTTTGTCATTTTGTGTATATGTGTCAGGAATTATTTGTATTCAATAAATTGATATATTTTTATGGATCTTTGTTGTTATTGATAATTATTTGGTTACTTTTTGACTATTTGGGTGATCACTGCTAGTTTGCATCTCTTCTTTTTGCTGTTTTCATACTTACTATTTTATGAGATGCTGCAGGTAGATCCCGTTTATTAGATGGTGCCCTCCTCATTGTTTGGTGGTTCACCAATCAGCAGTATTGGCGCCAAATTTAAACACTACTCTGCTGATTGCTCGCGGTCGCCGAACTTGACCAATCAGCATTATTGGCGCCAAATTTAAACACCGCTTTGCTTATTGGTCGCGGTGGCCGGCCGCGACCAAGCAGCGATATTGGCGCCAAATTTAAACACCGCTTTGCTGATTGGTCGCGGTGGCTGGCCGCGACCAAACAGTGATATTGGCGCCAAATTTAAACACCGCTCTGCTGATTGGTCGCGGTCGCCGAACTTGATCAATCAGCATTATTGGCGCCAAATTTAAACACCGCTTTGCTTATTGGTCGCGGTGGCCGGCCGCGACTAATCAGCATTATTGGCGCCAAATTTAAACATCGCTTTGCTGATTGGTCGCGGTGGCCGGCCGCGACCAAACAGCGATATTGGCGCCAAATTTAAACACCGCTCTGCTGATTGGTCGCGGTTGCCGGTCGCGATTAATCAGCATTATTGGCGCCAAATTTAAACACCGCTCTGCTGATTGGTCGCGGCCATGAACAATCACCATTATTGGCGCCAAATTTAAATACCGCTCTGCTGATTGGTCGCGTTCGCTGGCAGCGACCAATCAGCATTATTGGAGCCAAATTTAAACGCCGCTCTGCTGATTAGTCGCGACCACCGGCCGTGAACAATCAGCGATACAGGCGCCAAATTTTAACACCGCTTTGCTGATTGGTCACGGTTGCCGGCCACGACCAATCAGCGATTTTGCTGCCAAATTTAAACACGCTCTCCAGTCCTCACTAACACGGTTTGCAGATTGGTCGTGGCCGCCGCCTGCGACCAATCACCGATATGGCCGCCAAATTTAAACACTGCTTTGCTGATTGGTCGCGGTTGCCGGCCGCGACCAATCAGCGATTTTGGCGCAAGATTTAAACACCGCTCTGCTGTATGCACCCGGTCGGCCGCATACATATTTTAGAATACCCGATGTGTTAGAATCGGGCCACCATCTAGTATAATATAATGATCCCACAGACTCACATATAATATAATGTTACCACAGACCCACAAATAATATAATGACCCCACAGACTCACATATAATATAATGTTACCAAAACCCACAAATAAAATAATTACCCCACAGACCCACATATAATATAATGTCCCCACAGACCCACATATAATATAATGTCACCAAAGACCCACATATACAGTGCTGGCCAAAAGTATTGGCACCCCTGCAATTCTGTCAGATAATACTCAGTTTCTTCCTGAAAATGATTGCAATCACAAATTCTTTGGTATTATTATCTTCATTTAATTTGCTTGCAAGGAAAAAACACAAAAGAGAATGAAGCAAAAATCAAATCATGGATCATTTCACACAAAACTCCAAAAAAGGGCCGGACAAAAGTATTGGCACCCTCAGCCTAATACTTGGTTGCACAACCTTTAGCCAAAATAACTGCGAACAACCGCTTCCGGTAACCATCAATGAGTTTCTTACAATGCTCTGCTGGAATTGTAGACCATTCTTCTTTGGCAAACTGCTCCAGGTCCCTGATATTTGAAGGGTGCCTTCTCCAAACTGCCATTTTGAGATCTCTCCACAGGTGTTCTATGGGATTCAGGTCTGGACTCATTGCTGGCCACCTTAGAAGTCTCCAGTGCTTTCTCTCAAACCATTTTATAGTGCTTTTGGAAGTGTGTTTTGGGTCATTGTCCTGCTGGAAGACCCATGACCTCTCACACTGGGCCCTACATTATGCTGTAAAATTTGTTGGTAGTCTTCAGACTTCATAATGCCATGCACACAGTCAAGCAGTCCAGTGCCAGAGGCAGCAAAGCAACCCCAAAACATCAGGGAACCTCCGCCATGTTTGACTGTAGGGACCGTGTTCTTTTCTTTGAATGCCTCTTTTTTTTTCCTGTACACTCTATGTTGATGCTTTTTCCCAAAAAGCTCTACTTTTTTCTCATCTGACCAGAGAACATTCTTCCAAAACGTTTTAGGCTTTCTCAGGTAAGTTTTGGCAAACTCCAGCCTGACTTTTTTATGTCTCGGGGTAAGAAGTGGGGTCTTCCTGGGTATCCTACCATACAGTCCCTTTTCATTCAGACACCGACGGATAGTACGGGTTGACACTGTTGTACCCTCGGACTGCAGGGCAGCTTGAACTTGTTTGGATGTTAGTCGAGGTTCTTTATCCACCATCCGCACAATCTTGCGTTGAAATCTCTCGTCAATTTTTCTTTTCCGTCCACATCTAGGGAGGTTAGCCACAGTGCCATGGGCTTTAAACTTCTTGATGACACTGCGCACGGAAGACACAGGAACATTCAGGTCTTTGGAGATGGACTTGTAGCCTTGAGATTGCTCATGCTTCCTCACAATTTGGTTTCTCAAGTCCTCAAACAGTTCTTTGGTCTTCTTTCTTTTCTCCATGCTCAATGTGGTACACACAAGGACACAGGACAGAGGTTGAGTCAACTTTAATCCATGTTAACTGGCTGCAAGTGTGATTTAGTTATTGCCAACACCTGTTAGGTGCCACAGGTAAGTTACAGGTGCTGTTAATTACACGAATTAGAGAAGCATCACATGATTTTTCAAACGGTGCCAATACTTTTGTCCACCCCCTTTTTTAGGTTTGGTGTGGAATTATATCCAATTTGGCTTTAGGACAATTCTTTTTGTGTTTTTTTCATTGAAGACAAATTAAATGAAGATAATAATACCAAAGAATTTGTGATTGCAATCATTTTCAGGAAGAAACTGAGTATTATCTGACAGAATTGCAGGGGTGCCAATACTTTTGTCCAGCACTGTAATATAATGTTCCCAAAGACCCACATATAATATAATGTTACCACAAACCCACATATAATATAATGTCCCCACAGTTCCACATATAATATAATGTCCCCACAGACCCATAAATAATATAATGCCCCCACAGACCCACATATAATATATTGACCCCACAGACCCACATATAATATAATGGCACCAAAGACCCACATATAATATAATGTTCCCACAGACCCACATATAATATAATGTTCCCACAGACCCACATATAATATAATGTTACCACAGACCCACATATAATATAATCACCCCACAGACCCACATATATTATAATGTTACCACAGACCCACATATAATATAATGTTACCACAGACCCACATATAATATAATGTTCCCACAGACCCACATATAATATAATGTTACCCCAGACCCACATATAATATAATGACCACACAGACCCATACATAATATAATGTTACCACAGACCCACATATAATATAATGTCCCCACAGACGCACATATAATATAATGTCACCAAAGACCCACATATAATATAATGTTCCCACAGACCCACATATAATATAATGTCCCCACAGACCCACATATAATATGTTACCACAGACCCACATATAATATAATGTCCCCACAGACCCACATATAATATAATGTCCCCACAGACCCACATATAATATAATGTCCTCACAGACCCACATATAATATAATGTCCACACAGACCCACATATAATATAATGTCCTCACAGACCCACATATATAATGTCCCCACAGACCCACATATAATATAATGTTACCACAGACCCACATATAATATAATGTCCTCACAGACCCACATATAATATAATGTTACCACAGACCCACATATAATATTATGTCCCCACAGACCCACATATAAGATAATGTCCTCACAGACCCACATATAATATAATGTCCTCACAGATCCACATATAATATCCTCACAGACCCACATATAATATAATGTCCTCACAGACCCACATATAATAAAATGTCCCCACAGACCCACATATAAATATAATGTCCCCACAGACCCACATATAATATAATGTCACCAAAGACCCACATATAATATAATGTTCCCACAGACCCACATATAATATAATGTCCCCACAGACCCACATATAATATAATGTCCCCACAGACCCACATATAATATGTTACCACAGACCCACATATAATATAATGTCCACACAGACCCACATATAATATAATGTCCTCACAGACCCACATATAATATAATGTCCTCACAGACCCACATATAATATAATGTCCACACAGACCCACATATAATATAATGTCCTCACAGACCCACATATATAATGTCCTCACAGACCCACATATAATATAATGTTACCACAGACCCACATATAATATAATGTCCTCACAGACCCACATATAATATAATGTTACCACAGACCCACATATAATATAATGTCCCCACAGACCCACATATAATATAATGTCCTCACAGACCCACATATAATATAATGTCCTCACAGATCCACATATAATATAATATCCTCACAGACCCACATATAATATAATGTCCTCACAGACCCACATATAATATAATGTCCTCACAGACCCACATATAATATAATGTCCCCACAGACCCACATATAATATAATGTCCTCACAGACCCACATATAATATAATGTCCTCACAGACCCACATATAATATAATGTCCTCACAGACCCACATATAATATAATGTCCCCACAGACCCACATATAATATAATGTCCTCACAGACCCACATATAATATAATGTCCTCACAGACCCACATATAATATAATGTCCCCACAGACCCACATATAATATAATGTCTCCACAGACCCACATATAATATAATGTCCTCACAGACCCACATATAATATAACTAGCTTTTACCCGCGGCTTCGCTCACATTTCGTGACAGATCATTTTAATAGTAAAAAAAAAAAAAATCTTAATAGTAAAAAAAAATAATCTTATTTAGTTACTCGTACATCCAAAATTTCAGATGTCTAACTTCAAAACTGACTGATTCCATACAATCTTTGAACCCCTATAATATTAAGAGGGAAACTCTTGAGGGTGGAATTATCAAAATTCCTTTCTTAGTGCTCATTTAAGCTATAATAGAACCTATCTGCAAATTTCAAGATGCTAAGTTCAGTGGTTTCGGCTGTGCGTTGACCGCTAGTTGTGTCAGTCAATCAGGTTTACAGTTTTATATAATCTTCGCCTGTATGGTGTGTTTATAAAAAGTAGCCCTATGTCCTTCCCCAGGCTTGAAATTATCCATATCAAATTTCATCACAAACGGATTACTAAACACTGATTAATAAACAGGTCGGACTGAAGTTACTTGCATTTAATATTGTTCGTGTTAGTAAAGAATTAGTATGTAATTGGAATAATGGACATCTGCAGGTAATTTATCTATGTGTTTTTACTGCAATATACTCCTGTAAACTATGTTATTTGATTTCTTTCGTTCAGCGAAAATATGTAGATTTTGCGATTTAGAAACACGTGAGCAAGCTACGTATAGCTGACCGTGGGAAAAACAGGGCGTGCCTAAATGTATCCCCGCTACCTTCAAAGTTTGCCCTTGCGATTTATTGATGGTCATTGAAAATGCAACTTTAAGTGGGAACTGCAAACGTTTGAAATTAAAGGGTAAGTTATTGGGTATTATTGGGATGCGCGGTATAAGAATATTTTCACCCTTAGCTTCTCCAGTTAAAATTGTGGCCTTTACAATGTGCCTGCCTAGTTCAGTGACTCGCAATCTAGTGCCATTACATAATCTCGGGGCGTCCAAGTTGCGCATTAACAAAACAGGTATACCGACCTTTAATTCGAGGTTATGAGATGGGACCCCGGATAGCTCCAAAGAGTTAAGAAACTCCACGGGGTAGCGCGTACAGTCTTCAGATGACATGACTGTGTCGGAGTTGTAGGTTGTTGCATCGCTGGTTACTTGGTCCAAGATAATTTTATTGATTTTCGCAACTGTTTCATTTCTTGGTGCTAGTATAGTTCTTTCACATAGCCAATTTTCATCGTGGATGTTTTGTTGCAAATTTGGAAAAACTTGAGCAATAAGTGCGTCTTCCGAATCCACAACATGACAAAATTGGTTAGTGAATAGAACCATACCTTCGTCAGTTTCGATTCGACCTTCACCGATCTCGAGCAGTTTCTCAGCGTACGCACCCGACTCTAGATCACTGAATAACTGGACACGCATGTTGGTGGTGAGGTGCAGCTTTTCAACTTTGGTCCATAAATATGAGGATTTCAGACATGCGTTAATTCCGTCTGCTGCAGTGCCTCGCTCGATGACAGGCAAAGTTTGCCTAAAGTCCCCAGCCAATAAAACAACCACACCACCCATTATTGTTTGTTTACTGTGTAAGTCTTGTAGACAACGATCAAGAACTTCGATGGCGCATTTGTGTGACATTGTGCACTCGTCCCATACGATTAGTTTGAACTGTTGCAACAGGAGGCCACGGGCACTGCTCTTGCTGATATTACACGATGGGGTTTCTTCATTCACCAGATTAAGAGGTAATTTAAAGACTGAATGTGCCGTCCGTCCACCGCTTAGCAATGTTGCAGCAATTCCAGAGGAAGCCACAGCTAATGCAACGTTATGACCGCTACGAATTTTTGCTAAAAGTAAATTAAGCAAGAAAGTTTTTCCTGTACCACCCGGGGCATCAAGGAAAAAAAGTCCGCCTTCACCATTCTCAACTCGTCCTACTATTTTGTGATAAATCTCTCTTTGATTTCCCAGTGGTTATCATCTTCCAACAACCCCATCTTCTCACACACCTGCCGAAAAGTTGCAAGTTCTTGACCTTCAAATGTTTTTGAATCCGAGAAGTTGGTTGGACCCCTTATTACATTCAGCAGCATACGCAAGCAATAACATTCAAAATTGCTAACGTGCACCGTGTAAATGCGACCTAGAGCGTCTCCTGCCTTCACACCTGGCCAACCATCGACAGGTGTTCCTTGTAAATGACGTTTCCATTGCTTCCGTGCCACATTCCAAGTATAGTAGCGAGGCACGTCAATGTAATGTTTTTGCAAACGTATCACTTTGGCACAACAGGAAAAATGCAGTTAGTGTAGTTTTAGGTGGTGCTTCTAATCTCTCTCTAAAATTATTTTCCGTAAAGTAAACCCTCTCGCCATTGGGTAAATGAATCGCGAGATGAGTGACGGTTGGGTGTCTCTCGTGCAGAGGCAGACCTAAGATCCGCCACTCTGCTTCGTTACTACTAACATATCGGCCGGTTCTAAAGGTCTGCACCTCATCTCTTGGGTCAATGTTAACATTCCCTTGCTGGCGGATGTTAAAAATAGCCTGGTCGCTACCCTTATTAATATATTTACAAATATATTTTATCGCCTGTACCGTATTACAGAACTCTACATTTAAATGAGAATTAACATTTTTTGATAAGAGTGGAGAATATGGGACCACCCAGCTATTGTCCACCAATATTTCCTGTGTTCCTCTACGGGTTTTTATAATCGTCTTGCGTCCATCATTCTCTGGTGCTCTGCGCCTGTACAAAGGATAACCTTTGTCATTGGTTTGAGTATCTTTTAAAAGCTTCCTCGGATATTTTTTGGTACATTTTCCTTCCTTCATGCATGGCGATGAAGAATTGAATGTACCACATGGCCCGTGAATCATATTCTTTGTCACTGTATCATAGAGCTTTTGATCAGTTTCTGGGTTTGGTATCTCAGCACATATGATTTCGTCAATTTGGTTCGGATGCAATTTTTCCTTTAACCACAGCAGTAAGTGCACATGAGGCAAACCTCGCTTTTGCCACTCGATCGAGTACATGAAGCATTGCATATCACCAAATATGTTACCTTTTGTAAGTAGAGCTACCAACTTCTGTACTTTTATTCTAAATACTCCGGCTGTTAAGTCATGTCTGTCCGTTGAATTTTGACCAGCCATAAGCTCTTTGGTGATTTCTGGCCAAGCGGGGTTGCAAGTCATTGTAATAAATAAATCAGGCCTCCCATAATTACGTACGTATGTGAACGCATCTTGTGTATATTCGTGTAGGTATCTCGGGCTATTTACAAATGATGACGGGAGAATCACCATCTGACCTAAGTTATTTGGATCCAAATCCGCATCATTTCTTATTGCATCTTGCAAGTGAATTTAATTTTCTGCGCGCAGTTTTTTTTTATTTAAAGAAATGAACCTTAAGCGCTCACTTTCCATCTTTACATACATGTCGACCAGAAACTGATGAAGTAGGAGCCTACACTTAAGCATCAAATTAAAATCGCTGCGACGGACCATCAAGTGAAAGGCATAAAAATCTTTGCAGGACACCTTTTTGCTTGGCATTGCTTGTTTGGTAATTGGATTTATCTGAGGAATATCAATGCTGTACCCCTCTTGTCCTTTCCAAAAAATTATTGGGTACTCGAGAGCGTCATAGAATCTATGTGTATCGGGAATCATAGTGAGCATGCCATCGCGCGGCTGCACAACGATGTCCCGAGACATAGTTTGTTCGCTACTAACTATTACAGCAGCTATTTCATTAGTAGGGGCATTGAATCGTCTCTCATGTTGACCACGTGGTACACGGTCTGGGTGAATCACTACTTTGAAATGATCGTCATTGATCATTCTGTCTCTAGCCGTTTTAAATTCATGCACCAAAATGTTGTGGTTGTGAAGTACTCGTTGTAATTTTTAACTATGTTTCTATCTACGCTTTGCACGCACTCAGTACGCCTGTTGATTTGTTCTTCTTCGTCACCTATGAAATAAACTTGTAAAAATTGTGGTTGCGAAATGGACATAGGAATTAAAGAACCGATACGGTGGTATACTTGTATTGTAAAGGTCGGGCAAAACCCTGGCATTGAGACAATTTGATCTGCTCCAGAAGACGTCATATGAAAGCACATGTTGTATTTTCTTATATTATTTAGAAAAAGGCGAGATTCATCAGTTTCATTAGAGATAAGCTCTTTTAAAGGTTGAACTGGCTCGTCTATATAAGGAAGAGCTACTTTCCCGCCCAAACAACACATACCTGCTGCTTCCTCTTTCCACTTAACCGCTTCCCGACCGCCCACTGTAGATAAACGTCCGCGCTGCCTAGGCTCTGTGCAGCGCGGACGTTTAAAAACGGTGGGTGGTCTCGCAGTGCTCAGGACCCCCTGGGTCCTGCAAGCGCTGTGAGAGCGGTGCAGAGCGTTAGCTCTGACAGGGAACATCATCGGGACCTGATTAGATCAGGTCCCAGTGATGTTAACCCTTTGCTGTCTTCTATATGCTGCGATCTATAGTGATCGCGGCATATAGGAGACAGCAGGAGGAGAGGGGGTCGTCCACTTACCTCTCCGACGACCCCTTGATTGCTTTCAGGACCTGGCGTTGCTATGGCAGCTGGAGGTCACATGACCGCCTCCAGCTCTGCCATATATGGTGTCCTTCCTGTCTGGCTTCAGCCTGTAGCTGATGCCAGACAGGAGACTGTGAAACAGTCAGTGAAGATCTCATATAATGTAATATATGTCTATTACATTACATGAGATCAGGGATCAGAAAAATAAAAATTAATGTCCCATACAGGGACTAAGTAAAAATGTAAAAAAAAGTAAAAAAAAATGTTTTGAAACTGTTAAAAAAAAAATACAAAATAAATAAAAATAAATAAATAAAATATTAAACCGATAAATCCATATAGTTATGCAAAAATAAAAAAAGTACACATATTTGGTATTGCCGCGTCCGAAACAACCCGAGCTATAAAACTGTCACACTAATTAACTCCTTATGTGTACACCGTAATAAAAATAAATAAAAAACGGAGCAAAAAACTATGCTTTTTCCTCATATCGCCAAACAAAAAGTGGAAAAAAATGCGATCAAAAAGCAAAATGGAAATAGAAATGGTACCGCTGAAAAAGTCATCTTGTTCCACAAAAATCAAGCCGCTATACAGCTCCATCAGCCAAAAAATAAAAAAGTTATACCTCTCAGAATAAAGCAATGCAAAAAAAATATTTTTTCTATAAAATTGTTTTATTGTGTAAAAGCGCCAAAACATAAAAAAAATACAGTAAGTGTAGTATCGCTGTAAACGTACTGACCCGAAGAATAACGCTGCCTGATCACTTTTACCACACGCAGAACGGCATAAAAAAAAACCTCAAAAAACAATTCCTGAATTGTTGGTTTTTGTTAATTTTACCTCCCAAAAAAACGGAATAGAAAGCGATCAAAAAATGTCACGTACCCACAAATGGTACCAATAAAAATGTCAACTCGTCCCGCAAAAAACAAGCCATCACATGACTCTGTCGGCCGAAATATGGAAAAATTATAGCTCTCAAAATATGGCGATGCAAAAACTAGATTTTGCAAAAAAAAAAGCGTCTCTTAGTGTGTGACAGCTGTCAGTCATAAAAACCCGATATAAATCTGGTATCTCTGTAATTGCACCGACCCGAAGAATAAAGTAATCTAATCAGTTATATCACACTAGGAACGGCGTAAAAAAATAAATAAAACCAATTCTTCACCTGCTACTGATTTGTTTATTATGTCTCCCAAAGATCTGGCTCGGCACACATTTATCCTGCGCTCTGCGCTGAGCACTTACGCCAGAGTTTCCATGTAAATCTCTGAAATATGTGATTCAGCCGGAACCCATGACGGAAGATTCCCTGTAATGAGGCAGATATAGGCCACTGTGGATGCCGTCTGGCCTGTGATCCCACGGTGTCATTTGTTTTAGGCGTGCATAAAAGTGCGGTTGGCCACAGTTTTGTGCACTTCTGAAAAAAAGGACACCGCTAAACAGAGGCCAGACGGAGTCCAGAGTAACTCTGCTGCCTCATTACAGTGAATGGATCCCGCAGGGGTTTCATCTGAATTACAGGTCCGTCATCTGTTAAAAATATAAGGGACTTACAAGTTACTGGTAGCAGAAAGGCTCTGGAAAAGCGAAATGGCCCTTGCCCCCCAAAAGAAATTCAAAAAATTTTGTGCTCCCAAATCCAAATGCCTATTCTACAATAATTTGTTCTCCAATTGTCAAATAGCACTCTGTCCCCCCCAGATCTCGCCATATGGCTGAGTGGTACGATACAGCCACATATGGGGTATTGCCACTTTTAGAAGAAATTGTGTGACACATTTCGGCACCATTTTTACCCATTGCCCTGTGTGAAAATGTAAAATCTGAGGGTAAAACATTTTTTTGTGGTAAAAATATAATTATGCTTTTTTCACTGCCCAATGGTATAAATTTAAAAATTAAAAAATACTCACTACTTCCCTAGATGAATTCCTTGAGAGGTGTAGTTTACAAAATGGGGTCACTTGTGGGGGTTTCTGCTGTTTCTGCATGTCAGCGACTCTTCAAATGTGACACGGTGTCTGCTGCCTATCCCAGCCAACATAGCGCTCCTTTCTCTTCCGAACCCTGCCGTACACCAAAGCAGTGGTTTTCCCCCACATATGGGGTATCGGCGTGTTCAGGAGAAATTGAACAACAAATTTCATGGTGCAATTTATCCTGTTACCCTTATGATAGTACAAACTTAGGGAAAGGAAAACATTTTTTGTGGGAAAAATGTGAAAATTTTATTTTTATGGCTCAATATTATAAACTTCTGTGAAGCAGCTGGGGGTGCAAGGTGCTCACCACATATCTAGATAAGTTCCCTAAGGGATCTAGTTTCCAAAATGGTGTCACTTGTGGGGGGTTTCCACTGTTTAGGCACATCAGGGGCTCCCCAATTGCAACATGGCGTCCGCTAATTATTCAAACAAATTTTACATTCAAAAAGTCAAATGGCGCTCCTTCCCTTCCGAGCCCTGCCGTGCACCCAAACAGTGGTTTGCCTCCACATATGGGGTATCGGCGTGTTCAGGAGAAATTGCACAACAAATTTCATGGTGCAATTTATCCTATTACCCTTATGATAATGCAAAATTAAGGGATGAAAAACGTTTTTTGCGGAAAAATGTGAAAATTTTATTTTTACAGCTGATTATTATAAACTTCTGTGAAGCACGTTGGGGTTCAAGGTGCTCACCACACATCTAGATAAGTTCCCTACGGGGTCTAGTTTCCAAAATGGTGTCACTTGTGGGGGGTTTCCACTGTTTAGGAACATCAGAGGCTCTCCAAACACAACATGGCGTCTGCTAATTATTCAGACAAATTTTACATTCAAAAAGTCAAATGGCGCTCCTTCCCTTCCAAACCCTGCAGTGCGCCCAAACAGTGGTTTTCCCCCACATATGGGGTATCGGCGTGTTCAGGAGAAATTGCACAACAAATTTCATGGTGCAATTTATCCTATTACCATTATGATAATGGAAAATTAAGGGATGAAAAACTTTTTTGTGGGAAAAATGTGAAAATTTTATTTTTACAGCTCAATATTATAAACTTCTGTGAAGTACCTTGGGGTTCAAGGTGCTCACCACACATCTAGATATGTTCCCTAAGGGGTCTAGTTTCCAAAATGGTGTCACTTGTGGGGGGTTTCCACTGTTTAGTCACATCAGGAGCTCTCCAAACGCAACATGGTGTCTGCTAATTATTCAGACAAATTTTACATTCAAAAAGTCTAATGGCGCTCCTTCATTTCCGAGCCCTGCCGTGCGCCCAAACAGTGGTTTTCCCTCACATATGGGGTATCAGCACGCTCAAGAGAAATTGCACAAAAAATTTTGGGGTCCATTTTTTCCTGTTACCCCTGTGAAAATAAAAAAAATTGGGTCTAAAGCAACATTTTTGTGAAAAAAGTTAAATGTTAATTTTTTTCTTCCACATTCCAAAAATTCCTGTGAAGCACCTGAAGGGTTAATAAAGTTCTTCAATGTGGTTTTGAGCACCTTGAGGGGTGCAGTTTTTAGAACGGTGTCACTTTTGGGTATTTTCTGTCATAAAGACCCCTCAAAGTGACTTCAAATATGATGTGGTCCCTAAAAAAATGTTTTTGTAAATTTTGTTGGAAAAATGAGAAATCGCTGGTCAACTTTTAACCCTTATAGCTCCCTAACAAAAAAAAATTTTGGTTCCAAAATTGTGCTGATGTAAAGTAGACATGTGGGAAATGTTATTTATTAAGTATTTTGTGTGACATATTTCTCTGATTTAAGGGCATGAAAATTCAAAGTTTGAAAATTGCAAAATTTTCGCCAAATTTCCGATTTTTTCACATATAAACGCATGTGATATCAAAGAAATTTTACCACTATCATGAAGTACAATATGTCACGAAAAAACAATCTCAGAATCAGGGGGATCCGTTGAAGCGTTCCAGAGTAATTGCTTCATAAAGTGACAGTGGTCAGAATTGAAAAAATTGGCCCGGTCACAAAGGCAAAAACAGGCTCTGGTGCGAAGTGGTTAAGAGCTCCGCAATATTTGCAATCTATGGTCATTGCTTCTATTTTTATAAGCTTGTGAGTTTCATAATCAAGAGTCTCGTCATACTCAAATGCAGCTTTATTAAACAATATCCATGTATTTCTTGTAAATGTTTGACGTCGCTGTGCTGCCCTTTCAGCAACAGTGCGTCTGCGAGATTCGGCCATTTCATAAGTTTCAGTGGCTCTTTGGGACGCCATGTAAGTCGCTTGCTGCTGACGTCGAGCTTGGGACTGTTCTGGAGTTTCAGCAGCCCGCTGAGACGCCAGATACTCCGCATGCTGTTCACGTCGGGCTTGGGACTGTTCTTGAGTTTCAGCAGCCCGTTGAGATGCCAAAAACTCCGCATTCCGTTCACGTCGGGCTTGGGATTGTTCTGGAGTCTCTGCAGCTCTATGTGCCGCACAACGCACCGCCTGCTCAAGCCTTCGTTGCTCAGCTTGTTGAGACGTCTCATCACGTCTAATTATTTTCATAGCTCGGGCTTTATTAGAGCTTTGCAAAATGTTAGACTTACGCTTTCGCGGCATTTTTATAAGTACTAATTACAAAATAGGTACTTAGTAAAGTTCAAACAAAATACTAAAACAATCTAATTAGTTATATTACGATCGCTGTACAGACGATATCAGTTGTATATGACTGGTCTATGAGGAGCAGCTGTGGCGCGGTTACCCATAGCAACCATTCCCAGTGCTCTGTGGGAGCTGAGAGCAGCCTGCTGGTGCTGTGGGTGACA
The DNA here is from genome assembly GCF_046119375.1 of Phyllobates terribilis. Taxonomy (NCBI): domain Eukaryota; kingdom Metazoa; phylum Chordata; class Amphibia; order Anura; family Dendrobatidae; genus Phyllobates; species Phyllobates terribilis. The sequence continues at coordinate 202,807 of NW_027363339.1, forward strand.
TGCTGCGCTGCACACACACAGGGCTGTGCTGCACACAGGAGGGGAGGACGCCATTTGTGTAGCGCTGCTGCCGGTGCTGTCAGGCTGCAGTGTGTGCATCCTCCATGGAGCCGCGCTCAGGTTACTGCCCCTTCCCGTGTGTGAGTCACTTCCCCTCCGCCCAGGTGAGGCGCTCGGAACTTTCCCGGCTGCAGCAGCTGGCGCAGGTGAGCGCATGTTTTATTATACGGTGTTATGTGGAGGGACAATGGCGGCGGGGACCCCCTGTGTGAGGACAATGACGGCCCGGTGCCGCCGGGCAACCTGCAGGAGGAAGCCTCACACTCCCCCCGGGCTGTGGGCGCGGGCAGGCCGTGCTGGGACGTGTAGTTCCCTAGTAACCTGTTCCTGACATATGGGCTGTTTTCTGGGCTATTTTTTTTTTTTTTAAGTCTGAGAAAATGTCATAAATTATCCTTCTCCTTCAGCTGTTTCCAGAGTGTAATGTATCAGGGTGAGCTCATGACTGACAGCTGCCAAAGTTTCTAGGAAATGTCAGTCCCTGGGGGTCGTGTGTGAACCCCCTGTGCCACACTTGTACCTGGCCACGGTATATGATCACCCCTGTATTCTGACTGTGGACAGGCGGCAACTGTGACCTCACTATACAATGATCCAATATGGGCAAATTATTGTATTATCAATCTCTTCTGACTTCTGTAAATCAGCCATTTAAACATCACCTGTGTATGTGTGTATATAAGAGTTTGATAAATATACTAAAAAGTTTGATAAATATACTAAAATGTGCATTGTAAAATTGTAAAATAGTATCTAATTTAATTAAATTTATGGTTCACAATTTTGGTCATAGTGGCTTCCACATAAAAGGTAGATATAAGCTGTCGCGGACTTTTATTTAGAACTATTCAAGACAAACAATTCTACGGTACATCATCTTTGTGTAACTCCAACGGTTTAGGCAGCGTACGCCAAGATAGCTCTCAGAGGCCAGATTTTTTTCCGACTTAATTGACATGTATCGTTATATTACGACCAAAATTACATAAAATCATTAGAAATTGTAGCCTATATGTTATTCCGATGTATAATCTATATTACTGTAAAGTTTCATGCAAATCCGTCCAGTAGTTTTTTCGTGAAAGAGTAACAAACATACATACTCACAAACTTTCGCATTTATAATATTAGTAGGATGTTCCCTCAGACCCACTTATAATATAATGTTACACAGACCCACATATAATATAATGTCCCCACAGTCCCACATATAATATATTGTCCCCACAGACCCACATATAATATAATGTCCCCACAGACCCACATATAATATAATGTCCCCACAGACCCACATATAATATAATGTCCCCACAGACCCAAATATAATATAATGTCCTTAGACCCACATATAATATAATGTCCTCACAGACCCACATATAATATAATGTCCTCACAGACCCACATATAATATAATGTCCTTAGACCCACATATAATATAATGTCCTCACAGACCCACATATAATATAATGTCCCCACAGACCCACATATAATATAATGTCCTCACAGACCCACATATAATATAATGTCCCCACAGACCCACATATAATATAATGTCCCCACAGACCCACATATAATATAATGTCCTCACAGACCCACATATAATATAATGTCCTCACAGACCCACATATAATATAATGTCCCCACAGACCCACATATAATATAATGTCCTCACAGACCCACATATAATATAATGTCCTCACAGACCCATATATAATATAATGTCCCACAGACCCACATATAATATAATGTCCCCACAGACCCACATATAATATAATGTCCTCACAGACCCACATATAATATAATGTCCCCACAGAGCCACATATAATATAATGTCCTCACAGACCCATATATAATATATTGTCCCCACAGACCCACATATAACATAATGTCCCCACAGACCCACATATAATATAATGTCCTCACAGACCCACATATAATATAATGTCCTCACAGACCCACATATAATATAATGTCCCTACAGATCCACATATAATATAATGTACCCACAGACCCACATATAATATAATGTCCTCATAGACCCACATATAATATAATGTCCCCACAGACCCACATATAATATAATGTCCTCACAGACCCACATATAATATAATGTCCTCACAGACCCACATATAATATAATGTCCTCACAGACCCACATATAATATAATGACCCCACAGACCCACATATAATATAATGTCCTTAGACCCACATATAATATAATGTCCTCACAGACCCACATATAATATAATGTCCCCACAGACCCACATATAATATAATGTCCCCACAGACCCACATATAAATATAATGTCCCCACAGACCCACAAATAATATAATGTCCTCATAGACCCACATATAATATAATGTCCTCACAGACCCACATATAATATAATGTCCCCACAGACCCACATATAATATAATGTCCTCACAGACCCACATATAATATAATGTCCCCAAAGACCCATATATAATATAATGTCCCCACAGCCCCACATATAATATAATGACCCCACAGCCCCACATATAATATAATGTCACCAAAGACCAACATATAATATAATGTTCCCACAGACCCATAAATAATATAATGTCCTCACAGACCCACATATAACATAATGTCACCAAAGACCCACATATAATATAATGTTACCACAGACCCACATATAATATAATGTTCCCACAGACCCACATATAATATAATGTTACCACAGACCCACATATAATATAATGACCCCACAGACCCACATATAATATAATGTTACCACAGACCCACATATAATATAATGTTACCACAGACCCACATATAATATAATGTTACCACAGACCCACATATATTATAATGTCCGTACAGACCCACATATAATATAATGTTACCACAGACCCACATATATTATAATGTCCGTACAGACCCACATATAATATAATGTTACCACAGACCCACATATAATATAATGTTACCACTAGTGTTGAGCATTCCGATACTGAAATATCGGGTATCGGCCGATATTCGCGGTATCGGAATTCCGATACTTAATTCCGATACTTTTGCAATATCGTATACTGGAATCGGAAGTTCCCATAATGCAATGAGCCATTTTCATTTTATTCAGCCAATGAGGATCCTAAGAAGTGTGGGCACATCCTGTTAGGCATGTAGGCATCTTAACTAATGGCATGGCTGTGATTGGCTGCTGTAATTATGTCATGATGCACTATAAAAGCCGCCGCCATTTTGAGCTCACTCTGCTGTGAATTCAGTTAGGGATAGGACGCTGTTGTTCTGAGGGACAGTTTTAGCTACCTATTTGGTCTATTCTGCTTTACCCAAGCTACTTTATAAATCGCTGTGCCTTGCAGTGCTAGTGCACAGTTCTCTGTGCTGTTCACCGCTTTCTGCAAGGTCTGGTGTGTGAGTGCAGCTCACCCCGTAGTGTGTGCTTCAGCCACGTCTGGTTATAGTGCACTCAGTGTGTGTCACTGCCTCATACATTGTCCTTTTTTGCCAATTCATAATTTTTCCTGATATCTCCTATTAGTGTGGTGGTTCCATCCGTATTCAGCTAAATTGGTCCCAAACACACTATATAGGAGTAGATAGAGAAATTTTTTTGGTCTTGCAGTGCTAGTGCACAGTGCTCTGCATCTGTACTGTTCACCGCTGTCTGCAAGGTCTGGTGTGTGAGTGCAGCTCACCCTGTAGTGTGTGCTTCAGCCACGTCTGGTTATAGTGCACTCAGTGTGTGTCACTGCCTCATACATTGTCCTTTTTTGCCAATTCATAATTTTTCCTGATATCTCCTATTAGTGTGGTGGTTCCATCCGTATTCAGCTAAATTGGTTCCAAACACACTATATAGGAGTAGTTAGAGGAGCCTTTCTGCAGCATTGGGCCCTGCAGCCCCAGCCAGATTAGTATTAGCCTATTTTTTGTAGCCTCACCTATTGCATTGTAGGTTACCTTCCTACATTGTAATAGCTACAAAAAGTTTGTGATACTATCGTTATTACATCTTTAGGCACATCCAGTGTCTTTTTGTGACAAAAAAAACCTAAATAAAGTTCACCAAACACTCCACTTTACAGTTGTGTAGGCCACATTAGCTCATATTAAAGTCTAGCCAACACTTTATAAAATTAGTGTTTCTTATACCTGTTAGCAGCTGTTCAGGAATAAGCACACTAAGCCCTTAGTACTTTTCTGCCTATCTTTATCAGTCTACCAAGATGAAGAAGGCAGGGAGTAAGGCATGTGGTCGTGGGCGTGGAGTTTCTGCAGGGAGAGGACGTGAGGATTCTGTGCCTGCAGGGAGAGGACGTGGGGATTCTGTGCCTGCTGCGGGCACCAGTGATTCAGCATCCCCCAGTTTTACCAGGGAACAGTCCTTTATGCACAGCTTTGTAGGAGCTAGCCGTACCCCACTGCTGCAGGAGGACCAAATTGAAGCCGTTGTCGGATGGATGGCAGCTAATGCATCGACTTCAATTAGTTCCAGATCCTCTCAGGTCCTGAGCACTGAAGAGCACCCATCTGTCTCTTCACCACCTGCCAAATTGCCCAGGCAGTCAGAGAGCCCTGGACAGGAGCCATCTCTACTTCTGTTCTCTGAATCTCTTGGCTTGGAAAGAGGGGGCCAGCCAAGCAGAATTCGAGAATTTGAAGAAGAGGTAGTATGCAGCGATGCGCAACAGTTTTGTCTCTCTGAATCTGAAGAGGCGGGTGGGCCAGTGCCTATGGTCAGCAGCACACCTCAGTACGCATCTGATGATGAGACTCAGGTGCCACTTTCTGGTGTGTACTGTGCTGTCGAGACTACCCAGGAGAAGCAGTTGTTTGAAGAGGGTGGTGTAGATGATGAGGTCCTTGACCCATCATGGCGTGAGGGACAGGAAGGTGGTGGGAGCAGCTCTGAGAAAGAGATTCCCCGAACAGCCCAAAAAGGAGGGAGAGGGAGGGGGAGGACTTGGTTGCCTGTAGCCTCCACTTCGGCACCCATTAGGAGCATGGCTCTTCCAAAATCCAAACCGGGCGCTCCCAAGACTTGCTGTGCCTGGTCCTTTGTTGACACAGTTGCAGATGACATTTGCTTTGTCAAATGCAGGCTGTGTAATCAGAAGGTGAAAAGAGGGAAAAGTGTCAGCAACCTCAATACCACAAATATGTGGAAACATGTGCGGACCAAGCACGTGGTGGAGTTACAAAAACACACTGAAGACCTAGGCCAACCTACAGCGCCACCTACCACCTCTTCAGCTCGTGTTGTAGCCTCTTCCTCCAGCTCACACACAGCTGGTTCGGCTTCCTCACAGGATCGCCATGGAAGAATCTCTGGCACTGTTGTACAGAGACACAGTGTAATTCCACCCACAGCACCACTTTCCCAGTCATCCTCACACTCCCAGGCCAGTCTACAGCCATCATTAGCACAGGCATGGGAGAAAAGGCGCCCATACTCGGCAAACCACCCCCGAGCACAGGCTCTGAATGCTGGCATTGCTAAACTACTGGCCCTTGAAATGCTATCAGTCAGGCTGGTGGAGACTGACACATTCCGTAACTTTATGGCATTGGCAGTCCCACAATACAACGTGCCCAGCCGCTTTTATTTCAGCAGGCAAGCCGTCCCTGCCCTGCAACATCATGTGGAGGGAAAAATTAAACATGCGCTACAAAACGCCGTCAGTAGCAAGGTCCACCTGACCACCGATGCGTGGACCAGTAAGCATGGACAGGGACGATACCTTTCCCTCACTGCCCATTGGGTAAATGTTGTGGAGCCGGGTACAGATCTTGAGAGTGGCGTTGTACGTGTTCTGCCAACTCCAAGGATTGCAGGAATCCAGTCTGTACACATTGACTCCTCCTCATACTCCAGTTCCTCTGAATCAGCGCTGCAGGAGCCGTCACGGTCTACCTCCACATCGACCCGTGAACGGTTACCTGTTATGGTGACCAATATGAGCACAGCCGTGGCCAAACGTCAACAGGCCGTATTAAAATTAATTTCTTTGGGGAATCGAAGCCACACAGCGCAGGAGCTCTGGAATGCCATCAAGCAGCAGAGCGACGTGTGGTTTGTGCCAGCGAATCTCCAGCCAGGCATGGTAGTGTGTGACAATGGCCGAAATCTGGTGGCAACTCTGGGCATAGGCAACCTCACTCACATCCCATGTCTGGCACATGTGCTCAACTTAGTCGTGCAGAGTTTTTTGAGGGACTATCCGGATCTTGATGCACTGCTTCACAAGGTCCGCATAGAGTGCGCTCACTTGCGGCGTTCCAGCAATGCAAGATCACGCATTGCAGCTCTGCAGCGCCGATCACGTCTTCCGGAACATCGCATCATATGTGACCTACCCACCAGGTGGAATTCAACGTTACATATGTTGGAGAGGTTGTGTGAGCAGCAGGCAGCAGTAATGGAGTACCAGCTGCAGCAGGCGCAAACAAGTCGCAGTGCGCGCCGTTCACACTTCACCACCACTGAGTGGGCCTCTATGAAGGACATTTGCCACGTTTTGCGTGCCTTCGATTATTCCACGCGGATGGCGAGTGCAGATGATGCACTAGTCAGCATGACTATCCCCCTTATCTGCCTGCTTGAAAAAACACTGCAAGCACTAAGGGACGAGGTTTTGGAAGAGGTGGAGGATGAGGAGTCACAAATGCCATCTGCTTCTCTACAGTCTGCGCAACGTGGTTCCTCACAAAGGCCTAGGCAGGGGACACTTTGTGAGGAGGATGAGGAGGAGTGAATGGATGAGGAAGACATCTGTCCAGAGGAGGAAGGTACACAATGCTCTAGTAGTCAGTATCTAGAGCGAGGGTGGGGTGATGCAGAGCAGGCAGAGATCACGCCTCAAGCAGGGGACAGCGTTTCTTGGCCAGTTGGCAGTCTGCAGCACATGGTTGATTTCATGCTGCAGTGCCTGAGAAACGACCGCCGCATCGCCCACATTCTCAACACGGCTGATTATTGGGTGTCCACCCTCCTAGATCCTCGCTACTGGGACAACTTACAAAGCCTCATAACACCGTTGAACCGGGAGCGTAAAATGCGGGAGTAACAAGACGCACTGGTGCATTCCATCATGTTCTCCATTCCAACCGAGAGCAGTGCTGCTAGTGCTTTACAAAGAAGCTCAGTGCATCGAGGCAGTGGAGGAAGCTCTGCACAAAGAGGGAGCAGAAGCAGCGCCTCAGCACAAGGCAAGACCAGTATGGCCGAAATGTGGCAAAGTTTTGTGTCCCCGCCGCCACAAATGTCTACACCATCACAGACGGCTCCAGTCAGTAGGAGGCAACGTTTCCGTCAGATGGTGACAGACTACATGTCTTGCCCTCTTAGTGTACTCCCAGACGGCTCTTCTCCCTTCAAGTTTTGGGTCTGTAAGCTGGATACATGGCCAGAGCTTAGTCAGTATGCATTGGAGGTGCTAGCTTGCCCTGCTGCTAGTGTATTATCGGAACGCGTCTTTAGTGCCGCAGGTGGTGTACTAACAGACCGTCGCATGCGACTATCCTCCGATAACGTTGACCGGCTTACTTTTCTCAAAATGAACAAGGCCTGGATCTCTCATGAATTTGCCAGTCCTCTTCCAGAATAAATAATTGGTTGGCAACAGTATCCAGGTCTCCTGTTCTGTTCATGTTTCTACCACCTGAACTGTAATCCCTGAGCTCCAACACCGCCAGTTGGCGCTCGGAAGTGCCGTCTGCACAGTCAACACTTGCTGCCGTGTCATTGGGGTTCAGTAACGTCAGCTGTTCCCCTGCTGTGCGGACGGCAATTTCTCCTGCTCTGTCCACATTCTCACTACTACAGATTTTAAAGTTGCTCCAATTACACCTCTGGCTCCTCTGTTTTCAGTATTATCCCTGAGCTCCAACACCGCCAGTTGGCGCTCGGAAGTGCCGTCTGCACAGTCAACACTTGCTGCCGTGTTATTGGGGTTCAGTAACGTCAGCTGTTCCCCTGCTGCGCGGACGGCAATTTCTCCTGCTCTGTCCACATTCTCACTACTACAGATTTTAAAGTTGCTCCAATTACACCTCTGGCTCCTCTGTTTTCAGTATTATCCCTGAGCTCCAACACCGCCAGTTGGTGCTCGGAAGTGCCGTCTGCACAGTCAACACTTGCTGCCGTGTTATTGGGGTTCAGTAACGTCAGCTGTTCCCCTGCTGTGCGGACGACAATTTCTCCTGCTCTGTCCACATCCACTGTACTACTGATTTAAAACCTCCTCCAAATACACCTCTGGCTCCTCTGTTTTCAGTATTATCCCTGAGCTCCAACACCGCCAGTTGGCGCTCGGAAGTGCCGTCTGCACAGTCAACACTTGCTGCCATGTAATTGGGGTTCAGTAACGTCAGCTGTTCCCCTGCTGTGCGGACGGCAATTTCTCCTGCTCTGTCCACATTCTCACTACTACAGATTTTAAAGTTGCTCCAATTACACCTCTGGCTCCTCTGTTTTCAGTATTATCCCTGAGCTCCAACACCGCCAGTTGGCGCTCGGAAGTGCCGTCTGCACAGTCAACACTTGCTGCCGTGTTATTGGGGTTCGGTAACGTCAGCTGTTCCCCTGCTGTGCGGACGGCAATTTCTCCTGCTCTGTCCACATCCACTGTACTACTGATTTAAAACCTCCTCCAAATACACCTCTGGCTCCTCTGTTTTCAGTATTATCCCTGAGCTCCAACACCGCCAGTTGGCGCTCGGAAGTGCCGTCTGCACAGTCAACACTTGCTGCCATGTTATTGGGATTCAGTAACGTCAGCTGTTCCCCAGCTGTGCGGACGGCAATTTCTCCTGCTCTGTCCACATCTACTGTACTACTGATTTAAAACCTCCTCCAAATACACCTCTGGCTCCTCTGTTTTCAGTATTATCCCTGAGCTCCAATACCGCCAGTTGGCGCTCGGAAGTGCCGTCTGCACAGTCAACACTTGCTGCCATGTTATTGGGGTTCAGTAACGTCAGCTGTTCCCCTGCTGTGCGGACGGCAATTTCTCCTGCTCTGTCCACATTCTCACTACTACAGATTTTAAAGTTGCTCCAATTACAACTCTGGCTCCTCTGTTTTCAGTATTATCCCTGAGCTCCAACACCGCCAGTTGGCGCTCGGAAGTGCCGTCTGCACAGTCAACACTTGCTGCCGTGTTATTGGGGTTCAGTAACGTCAGCTGTTCCCCTGCTGTGCGGACGGCAATTTCTCCTGCTCTATCCACATCCACTGTACTACTGATTTAAAACCTCCTCCAAATACACCTCTGGCTCCTCTGTTTTCAGTATTATCCCTGAGCTCCAACACCGCCAGTTGGCGCTCGGAAGTCCCGTCTGCACAGTCAACACTTGCTGCCATGTTATTGGGGTTCAGTAACGTCAGCTGTTCCCCTGCTGTGCGGACGGCAATTTCTCCTGCTCTGTCCACATTCTCACTACTACAGATTTTAAAGTTTCTCCAATTACACCTCTGGCTCCTCTGTTTTCAGTATTATCCCTGAGCTCCAACACCGCCAGTTGGTGCTCGGAAGTGCCGTCTGCACAGTCAACACTTGCTGCCGTGTTATTGGGGTTCAGTAACGTCAGCTGTTCCCCTGCTGTGCGGACGGCAATTCCTCCTGCTCTGTCCACATCCACTGTACTACTGATTTAAAACCTCCTCCAAATACACCTCTGGCTCCTCTGTTTTCAGTATTATCCCTGAGCTCCAACACCGCCAGTTGGCGCTCGGAAGTGCTGTCTGCACAGTCAACACATGCTGCCATGTTATTGGGGTTCAGTAACTTCAGCTGTTCCCCTGCTGTGCGGACGGCAATTTCTCCTGCTCTGTCCACATTCTCACTACTACAGATTTTAAAGTTGCTCCAATTACACCTCTGGCTCCTCTGTTTTCAGTATTATCCCTGAGCTCCAACACCGCCAGTTGGCGCTCGGAAGTGCCGTCTCCACAGTCAACACTTGCTGCCGTGTTATTGGGGTTCAGTAACGTCAGCTGTTCCCCTGCTGCGCGGACGGCAATTTCTCCTGCTCTGTCCACATTCTCACTACTACAGATTTTAAAGTTGCTCCAATTACACCTCTGGCTCCTCTGTTTTCAGTATTATCCCTGAGCTCCAACACTACCAGTTGGCGCTCGGAAGTGCCGTCTGCACAGTCAACACTTGCTGCCGTGTTATTGGGGTTCGGTAACGTTAGCTGTTCCCCAGCTGTGCGGACGGCAATTTCTCCTGCTCTGTCCACATTCTCACTACTACAGATTTTAAAGTTGCTCCAATTACACCTCTGGCTCCTCTGTTTTCAGTATTATCCCTGAGCTCCAACACCGCCAGTTGGCGCTCGGAAGTGCCGTCTGCACAGTCAACACTTGCTGCCGTGTTATTGGGGTTCAGTAACGTCAGCAGTTCCCCTGCTGTGCGGACGGCAATTTCTCCTGCTCTGTCCACATCCACTGTACTACTGATTTAAAACCTCCTCCAAATACACCTCTGGCTCCTCTGTTTTCAGTATTATCCCTGAGCTCCAACACCGCCAGTTGGCGCTCGGAAATGCCGTCTGCACAGTCAACACTTGCTGCCATGTTATTGGGGTTCAGTAACGTCAGCTGTTCCCCTGCTGTGCGGACGGCAATTTCTCCTGCTCTGTCCACATTCTCACTACTACAGATTTTAAAGTTGCTCCAATTACACCTCTGGCTCCTCTGTTTTCAGTATTATCCCTGAGCTACAACACCGCCAGTTGGTGCTCGGAAGTGCCGTTTGCACAGTCAACACTTGCTGCCGTGTTATTGGGGTTCGGTAACGTCAGCTGTTCCCCTGCTGTGCGGACGGCAATTTCTCCTGCTCTGACAACATTCTCACTACTACAGATTTTAAAGCTGCTCCAATTACACCTCTGGCTCCTCTGTTTTCAGTATTATCCCTGAGCTCCAACACCGCCAGTTGGTGCTCGGAAGTGCCGTCTGCACAGTCAACACTTGCTGCCGTGTTATTGGGGTTCAGTAACGTCAGCTGTTCCCCTGCTGTGCGGACGGCAATTCCTCCTGCTCTGTCCACATCCACTGTACTACTGATTTAAAACCTCCTCCAAATACACCTCTGGCTCCTCTGTTTTCAGTATTATCCCTGAGCTCCAACACCGCCAGTTGGCGCTCGGAAGTGCTGTCTGCACAGTCAACACTTGCTGCCATGTTATTGGGGTTCAGTAACGTCAGCTGTTCCCCTGCTGTGCGGACGGCAATTTCTCCTGCTCTGTCCACATTCTCACTACTACAGATTTTAAAGTTGCTCCAATTACACCTCTGGCTCCTCTGTTTTCAGTATTATCCCTGAGCTCCAACACCGCCAGTTGGCGCTCGGAAGTGCCGTCTGCACAGTCAACACTTGCTGCCGTGTTATTGGGGTTCAGTAACGTCAGCTGTTCCCCTGCTGTGCGGACGACAATTTCTCCTGCTCTGTCCACATCCACTGTACTACTGATTTAAAACCTCCTCCAAATACACCTCTGGCTCCTCTGTTTTCAGTATTATCCCTGAGCTCCAACACCGCCAGTTGGCGCTCGGAAGTGCCGTCTGCACAGTCAACACTTGCTGCCATGTAATTGGGGTTCAGTAACGTCAGCTGTTCCCCTGCTGTGCGGACGGCAATTTCTCCTGCTCTGTCCACATTCTCACTACTACAGATTTTAAAGTTGCTCCAATTACACCTCTGGCTCCTCTGTTTTCAGTATTATCCCTGAGCTCCAACACCGCCAGTTGGCGCTCGGAAGTGCCGTCTGCACAGTCAACACTTGCTGCCGTGTTATTGGGGTTCGGTAACGTCAGCTGTTCCCCTGCTGTGCGGACGGCAATTTCTCCTGCTCTGTCCACATCCACTGTACTACTGATTTAAAACCTCCTCCAAATACACCTCTGGCTCCTCTGTTTTCAGTATTATCCCTGAGCTCCAACACCGCCAGTTGGCGCTCGGAAGTGCCGTCTGCACAGTCAACACTTGCTGCCATGTTATTGGGATTCAGTAACGTCAGCTGTTCCCCAGCTGTGCGGACGGCAATTTCTCCTGCTCTGTCCACATCTACTGTACTACTGATTTAAAACCTCCTCCAAATACACCTCTGGCTCCTCTGTTTTCAGTATTATCCCTGAGCTCCAATACCGCCAGTTGGCGCTCGGAAGTGCCGTCTGCACAGTCAACACTTGCTGCCATGTTATTGGGGTTCAGTAACGTCAGCTGTTCCCCTGCTGTGCGGACGGCAATTTCTCCTGCTCTGTCCACATTCTCACTACTACAGATTTTAAAGTTGCTCCAATTACAACTCTGGCTCCTCTGTTTTCAGTATTATCCCTGAGCTCCAACACCGCCAGTTGGCGCTCGGAAGTGCCGTCTGCACAGTCAACACTTGCTGCCGTGTTATTGGGGTTCAGTAACGTCAGCTGTTCCCCTGCTGTGCGGACGGCAATTTCTCCTGCTCTATCCACATCCACTGTACTACTGATTTAAAACCTCCTCCAAATACACCTCTGGCTCCTCTGTTTTCAGTATTATCCCTGAGCTCCAACACCGCCAGTTGGCGCTCGGAAGTCCCGTCTGCACAGTCAACACTTGCTGCCATGTTATTGGGGTTCAGTAACGTCAGCTGTTCCCCTGCTGTGCGGACGGCAATTTCTCCTGCTCTGTCCACATTCTCACTACTACAGATTTTAAAGTTTCTCCAATTACACCTCTGGCTCCTCTGTTTTCAGTATTATCCCTGAGCTCCAACACCGCCAGTTGGTGCTCGGAAGTGCCGTCTGCACAGTCAACACTTGCTGCCGTGTTATTGGGGTTCAGTAACGTCAGCTGTTCCCCTGCTGTGCGGACGGCAATTCCTCCTGCTCTGTCCACATCCACTGTACTACTGATTTAAAACCTCCTCCAAATACACCTCTGGCTCCTCTGTTTTCAGTATTATCCTGAGCTCCAACACCGCCAGTTGGCGCTCGGAAGTGCTGTCTGCACAGTCAACACATGCTGCCATGTTATTGGGGTTCAGTAACTTCAGCTGTTCCCCTGCTGTGCGGACGGCAATTTCTCCTGCTCTGTCCACATTCTCACTACTACAGATTTTAAAGTTGCTCCAATTACACCTCTGGCTCCTCTGTTTTCAGTATTATCCCTGAGCTCCAACACCGCCAGTTGGCGCTCGGAAGTGCCGTCTGCACAGTCAACACTTGCTGCCGTGTTATTGGGGTTCAGTAACGTCAGCTGTTCCCCTGCTGTGCGGACGGCAATTCCTCCTGCTCTGTCCACATCCACTGTACTACTGATTTAAAACCTCCTCCAAATACACCTCTGGCTCCTCTGTTTTCAGTATTATCCCTGAGCTCCAACACCGCCAGTTGGCGCTCGGAAATGCCGTCTGCACAGTCAACACTTGCTGCCATGTTATTGGGGTTCAGTAACGTCAGCTGTTCCCCTGCTGTGCGGACGGCAATTTCTCCTGCTCTGTCCACATTCTCACTACTACAGATTTTAAAGTTGCTCCAATTACACCTCTGGCTCCTCTGTTTTCAGTATTATCCCTGAGCTCCAACACCGCCAGTTGGCGCTCGGAAGTGCCGTCTGCACAGTCAACACTTGCTCCAGTGTTATTGGGGTTCGGTAACGTCAGCTGTTCCCCTGCTGTGCGGACGGCAATTTCTCCTGCTTTGTCCACATCCACTGTACTACTGATTTAAAACCTCCTCCAAATACACCTCTGGCTCCTCTGTTTTCAGTATTATCCCTGAGCTCCAACACCGCCAGTTGGCGCTAGGAAGTGCCGTCTGCACAGTCAACACTTGCTGCCATGTTATTGGGGTTCAGTAACGTCAGCTGTTCCCCAGCTGTGCGGACGGCAATTTCTCCTGCTCTGTCCACATCTACTGTACTACTGATTTAAACCTCCTCCAAATACACCTCTGGCTCCTCTGTTTTCAGTATTATCCCTGAGCTCCAACACCGCCAGTTGGCGCTCGGAAGTGCCGTCTGCACAGTCAACACTTGCTGCCATGTTATTGGGGTTCAGTAACGTCAGCTGTTCCCCTGCTGTGCGGACGGCAATTTCTCCTGCTCTGTCCACATTCTCACTACTACAGATTTTAAAGTTGCTCCAATTACAACTCTGGCTCCTCTGTTTTCAGTATTATCCCTGAGCTCCAACACCGCCAGTTGGCGCTCGGAAGTGCCGTCTGCACAGTCAACGCTTGCTCCAGTGTTATTGGGGTTCAGTAACGTCAGCTGATCCCCAGCTGTGTGTCCGGCAAATTCTCCTGCTTTGTCCACATCCACTGTACTACTGATTTAAAACCTCTTCCAAATATACCTCTGGCTCCTCTGTTTTTAGTATTTACCCTGGGCTCCAATACCGCTAGTTGCTGCTCAGAAGTGCCGTCTGCACAGTCAACTCTTGCTCCAGTGTTATTGGGGTTCAGTAACGTCAGCTGATCCCCAGCTGTGTGTCCGGCAAATTCTCCTGCTTTGTCCACATCGACTGTACTACTGATTTAAAACCTCCTTCAAATACACGTCTGGCTCCTCTGTTTTTAGTATTTACCCTGGGCTCCAATACCGCTAGTTGCTGCTCAGAAGTGCCGTCTGCACAGTCAACGCTTGCTCCAGTGTTATTGGGGTTCAGTAACGTCAGCTGTTCCCCTGCTGTGTGTCCGGCAAATTCTCCTGCTTTGTCCACATCCACTGTACTACTGATTTAAGACTTGCTCCAATTACACCTCTGGCTCCACTCTATTTTTAGTATTTACCCTGGGTTCCAGCACCGCCAGCTGGTTCTCGGTAGTTCCATTTGCTCTTGTACCTTCTACTACCCATCCGGGTTCCAGTACCGTCAGCTGGTTCTCAGCAGTGCCTTTGGATTAGGTGCCTTCTTCTCGGTATCCAAGTTCCACCAACGTCTGCTGGTTCTTGGTAGTGCTTTCTGGCACAGGTACCTCCTGCTTACTAACCGAGTTCCAGTACCGTCAGCTGGTCTTCGGCAGTTCCATTGGCTCTTGTACCTTCTGCTACCCATCCGGGTTCCAGTACCGTCAGCTGGTCCTCGGTAGTTCCTCAGCTTTCTTGTACCTTCTGCTACATTTCGAAGTTCAAGCTTTTTGAAATGGTTCTTGGTAATCACTCTGGATCTCCCTGACGAGGACGCTGAAGACGAGGACCCTGAAGACCAACCCTAAGAAGACGAGGACCCCGAAGACGACGACCCTGAAGACGAGGACCCTGAAGACCACCCCGAAGAAGACGAGGACCCTGAAGACCACCCCGAAGACGAGGACCCAGAAGACCAACCCGAAGAAGACGAGGACCCCGAAGACGAGGACCCCCGAAGACGACGACCCTGAAGACCACCCCGAAGAAGACCAAGAAGATGACCCTGAAGAAGTTGACCAAGAGGACAAAGAAGAGAAGACAAGCACCAAGATACAGAAGAACAAGAGACAGAAAACCAAGAAGCAGAAATACAAGAAGCTGCAGAACAAAAAGCGGAAGAACATTAAGCATAAGACTAAAAATCAGAGCAAAAGATAATATCTAAATTATAAGCAGAAGATGACTAAGCAGTGTATGGGGGTGAGTCCGTTCCTCCTCGTGGTGCCCCTGGAAAAGACCTGCTGCTGCAGGCCAAACTGAACGCGGACAAATCCTGTTGTAAATCTTTTGTGACGGGCAGAACGAAAGGTGTAATGTCTAGAGATGAGCGGTGTTCGACTAGAACTGTTCGCCAATCTCAAATTCGAGCTGTTTTGGGCGGTGTTCGAGTTGTTCGACGAACCCGAACGATTTGCAAAAAATTCGGCTGTTCGAGGTTATGTTCGATAACTGTTCGTGCACCAAAAGCGTGTTGTGCATGTCTGGCGCTATTTAGAGCACCAATCATGCAGGGATTGTCTGCCACTCACTGTAATGCCACAGCCATGGTGGTTGTGGCATTACAGTGATTGCCCAAATCGATGGGAACAGTGCCAACAGTGAAACATGAAAAGCCGGCAATTCAGCAGCGGCATACACCGGTACCCGACAATTTAGAACCGAAAGAATAGAGCTTCACACATAGATTAGATAGATATAAACATGTCAGCCACATATATACGAAGTACAGTGAAAGTGCTGCTTACTGTACTTGTCATTTAGCGTAAAGGATTTATCAAAAAAAATATTAGTGTTTTCGTGCACCGTCTCTTTAAAAAAGCCGGCCGGCAATTCAGCAGCGGTACCCGACAATTTATAACAGAAAGAATAGAGCATCACACATAGATTAGATAGATAGAAACATGTCAGTCACATATATATGAAGTACAGTGATAGTGTTGGTTACTGTACTTGTCATTTAGTATTAAAATAAAGGATTTATTATTAAAAAAATTGGCGTGGGGTTCCCCTTAATTTTAGGCTCTAGCGGAGGTTAAGCAGACGGCTGGGGCAGATGTTTGAAGCCTGGGAAGGGGGTAATACCCACGGAGCTTCCCAGGCTACTAATATCAGCCCCCAGCTGAATACATAGCCTTTACTAGCTATTAAAATGGGGGACCCCCCAAAAAAAATGACGTGGGGTCCCCCCTAATTTAATAGCTAGCAAAGGCTAGGCAGACAGCTGGGGGCTGATATTAATAGCCCAGGAAGGGAGCCATGAATATTGGCCCCCTCCCAGGCAAGAAACACCAGCCGTCAGCCGCCCCAGAAATGGCGCATTCATAGGATGCGCCAATTCTGGCACTTAGCCTCGCTCTTCCACGCTGCCCTGGTGCGGTGGCAGGGGGTAATAGGGTTGGGGTTGATGTCAGCTTATAATGCCAGCTGACATCAAGCCCAGGTTAGTAATGGAGAGGCGTCTATAAGACACCCCCATTACTAACCCCATAGTCAAAGTTAAAAAAAACACAAACACCCAGAATAAAGTCCTTTAATTGAAATAAAGACACAATCCTTTATTGTTCTAAATTAAACCATACTTACCGTCACGCCCATTCCAGCTGAAGCCAACGATCTCCTGCAATAAAAGAAAAATAACAAAGCAACCTCATCCTTACCTTTCCATGGTTCCCACGACAGCTTCAGCTCTGCTACATCGAGATGACAGGCTGGACCGCAGCAGAACGCTGCCATCCAGCCTCTCATCCCGCAGACACTGAGAAGCGCAGGCTTGCTTGCGCTGCTCAGCGTCTCTCTGTGACGACATCCAGATGAGCCGAGTTCATGTCCAATGAACTCGGCTCACCTCATGCACGTCACTGACAGCGTGGGAAAATTCTCCTGCACTCAGCGCTTCAGCGTGAGAATTCTCCCACGCTGAAGCGGTGAGTGCAGGAGAATTCTCCCACGCTGTCAGTGACGTGCATAAGGTGAGCTCATGTCCAATGAACTCAGCTCACCTCCTGCACGTCACTGACAGCGTGGGAGAATTCTCCTGCACTCAGCGCTTCAGCGTGAGAATTCTCCCACGCTGAAGCGCTGAGTGCAGGAGAATTTTCCCACGCTGTCAGTGACGTGCATAAGGTGAGCTCATGTCCAATGAACTCAGCTCACCTCCTGCACGTCACTGACAGCGTGGGAGAATTCTCCTGCACTCAGCGCTTCAGTGTGAGAATTCTCCCACGCTGAAGCGCTGAGTGCAGGAGAATTTTCCCACGCTGTCAGTGACGTGCATGAGGTGAGCCGAGTTCATTGGACATTAACTCGGCTCATCTGGATGCCCTCACAGAGAGACACTGAGGAGCGCAAGCATGCCTGCGCTTCTCAGTGTCTGCGGGATGACAGGCTGGATGGCAGCGTTCTGCTGCGGTCCAGCCTGTCATCTCGATGTAGCAGAGCTGAAGCTGTCATGGGAACCATGGAAAGGTAAGGATGATGTTGCTTTATTATTTTTCTTTTATTTCAGGAGATCGTTGGCTTCAGCTGGAATGGGCGTGATGGTAAGTATGGTTTAATTTAGAACAATAAAGAATTGTGTGTTTATTTCAATTAAAGGACTTTTTTCTGGGTGTTGTGTTTTTTTTAAATACTTTACTAGAAATTCATGGTGGTCATGTCTAATATTGGCGTGACCACATGAATTTCGGGCTTGGGGCCAGGTGATAATGCCAAGCTGGCCCTAACCCCTTTATTACCCAGTGAGCCACCACATCAGGGCCCTGGATGAGTTGGGTACAGACCCACATATAATATAATGTCCCCACAGACCCACATATAATATAATGCCCTCACAGACCCACATATAATATAATGTCCCAGAGTCCCACATATAATATAATGTCCCCACAGCCCCACATATAATATAACGTCCCACAGTTCCACATATAATATATTGTCCCCACAGATTAACATATAATATAATGTCCCCACAGACCCACATATAATATAATGTTCCCACAGACCCACATATAATATAATGTCCCCACAGACCCACATATAATATAATGTCCTCACAGACCCACATATAATATAATGTCCGCACTGACCCACATATAATATAATGTCCTCACAGACCCACATATAATATAATATCCTCAAAGACCCATATATAATATAATGTCCTCACAGACCCACATATAATATAATATCTTCACAGATCCACATATAATATAATGTCCTCACAGACCCACATATAATATAATGTCCTCACAGACCCACATATAATATAATGTCCTCACAGACCCACATATAATATAATGTACCCACAGACCCAAATATAATATAATGTCCCCACAGACACACATATAATATAATGTCCTCACAGACCCACATATAATATAATGTCCCCACAGACCCACATATAATATAATGTCCTCACAGACCCACATATAATATAATGTACCCACAGACCCAAATATAATATAATGTCCCCACAGACACACATATAATATAATGTCCTCACAGACCCACATATAATATAATGTCCCCACAGACCCACATATAATATAATGTCCTCACAGACCCACATATAATATAATGTACCCACAGACCCAAATATAATATAATGTCCTCACAGACCCACATATAATATAATGTCCTCACAGACCCACATATAATATAATGTCCCCACAGACCCACATATAATATAATGTCCTCACAGACCCACATATAATATAATGTCCCCACAGACCCACATATAATATAATGTCACCACAGACCCAAATATAATATTACCACAGACCCACATATAATATAATGTCCCCACAGACCCACATATAATATAATGTACCCACAGACCCAAATATAATATAATGTCCCCACAGACACACATATAATATAATGTCCTCACAGACCCACATATAATATAATGTCCCCACAGACCCACATATAATATAATGTCCTCACAGACCCACATATAATATAATGTCCTCACGGACCCACATATAATATAATGTCCCCACAGACCCACATATAATATAATGTCCTCACAGACCCACATATAATATAATGTCACCACAGACCCACATATAATATAATGTCCTCACGGACCCACATATAATATAATGTCCCCACAGACCCACATATAATATAATGTCCTCACAGACCCACATATAATATAATGTCACCACAGACCCACATATAATATAATGTCCTCACAGACCCACATATAATATAATGTCACCACAGACCCACATATAATATAATGTCCCCACAGACCCACATATAATATAATGTCCTCACAGACCCACATATAATATAATATCCTCACAGATCCACATATAATATAATGTCCTCACAGACCCACATATAATATAATGTCCCCACAGACCCACATATAATATAATGTCCTCACAGACCCACATATAATATAATATCCTCACAGATCCACATATAATATAATGTCCCCACAGACCTACATATAATATAATGTCCTCACAGACCCACATATAATATAATGTCCTCACAGACCCACATATAATATAATGTCCTCACAGACCCACATATAATATAATGTTACCACAGACCAGCATTTAATATATTGTCCCCACAGACCCACATATAATATAATGTCCCCACAGACCCACATATAATATAATGTCCCCACAGACCCACATATAATATAATGTCCTCACAGACCCACATATAATATAATGTCCTCACAGACCCACATATAATATAATGTCCTCACAGACCCACATATAATATAATGTCCTCACAGACCCACATATAATATAATGTCACCACAGACCCACATATAATATAATGTCCTCACAGACCCACATATAATATAATGTCCTCACAGACCCACATATAATATAATGTTACCACAGACCCACATATAATATAATGTCGTCACAGACCCACATATAATATAATGTCCTCACAGACCCACATATAATATAATGTCCTCACAGACCCACATATAATATAATGTTCTCACAGACCCACATATAATATAATGTCCTCACAGAACCACATATAATATATTGTCCCCACAGACCCACATATAATATAATGTCCCCACAGAGCCACATATAATATAATGTCCTCACAGACCCACATATAATATAATGTCCCCACAGACCCACATATAATATAATGTCCCCCAGTCAGAGGCCAAATAATATAATGTCCCCACATATAATATAATGTCCCCACAGAGCCACATATAATATAATGTCCCCACAGACCCACATATAATATAATGTCCCCACAGACCCACATATAATATAATGTCCTCATAGATCCACATATAATATAATGTCCCCACAGACCCACATATAATATAATGTCCCCACAGCCCCACATATAATATAATGTCCTCATAGATCCACATATAATATAATGTCCCCACAGAACCACATATAATATAATGTCCCCACAGACCCACATATAATATAATGTCCTCACAGACCCACATATAATATAATATCCTCAAAGACCCATATATAATATAATGTCCTCACAGACCCACATATAATATAATATCTTCACAGATCCACATATAATATAATGTCCTCACAGACCCACATATAATATAATGTCCTCACAGACCCACATATAATATAATGTCCTCACAGACCCACATATAATATAATGTACCCACAGACCCAAATATAATATAATGTCCCCACAGACACACATATAATATAATGTCCTCACAGACCCACATATAATATAATGTTACCACAGACCAGCATTTAATATATTGTCCCCACAGACCCACATATAATATAATGTCCCCACAGACCCACATATAATATAATGTCCCCACAGACCCACATATAATATAATGTCCTCACAGACCCACATATAATATAATGTCCTCACAGACCCACATATAATATAATGTCCTCACAGACCCACATATAATATAATGTCCTCACAGACCCACATATAATATAATGTCACCACAGACCCACATATAATATAATGTCCTCACAGACCCACATATAATATAATGTCCTCACAGACCCACATATAATATAATGTTACCACAGACCCACATATAATATAATGTCCTCACAGACCCACATATAATATAATGTCCTCACAGACCCACATATAATATAATGTCCTCACAGACCCACATATAATATAATGTACCCACAGACCCACATATAATATAATGTCCTCACAGAACCACATATAATATATTGTCCCCACAGACCCACATATAATATAATGTCCCCACAGAGCCACATATAATATAATGTCCTCACAGACCCACATATAATATAATGTCCCCACAGACCCACATATAATATAATGTCCCCCAGTCAGAGGCCAAATAATATAATGTCCCCACATATAATATAATGTCCCCACAGAGCCACATATAATATAATGTCCCCACAGACCCACATATAATATAATGTCCCCACAGACCCACATATAATATAATGTCCTCATAGATCCACATATAATATAATGTCCCCACAGACCCACATATAATATAATGTCCCCACAGCCCCACATATAATATAATGTCCTCATAGATCCACATATAATATAATGTCCCCACAGAACCACATATAATATAATGTCCCCACAGACCCACATATAATATAATGTCCTCACAGACCCACATATAATATAATATCCTCAAAGACCCATATATAATATAATGTCCTCACAGACCCACATATAATATAATATCTTCACAGATCCACATATAATATAATGTCCTCACAGACCCACATATAATATAATGTCCTCACAGACCCACATATAATATAATGTCCTCACAGACCCACATATAATATAATGTCCCCACAGACCCACATATAATATAATGTCCTCACAGACCCACATATAATATAATGTACCCACAGACCCAAATATAATATAATGTCCTCACAGACCCACATATAATATAATGTCCTCACAGACCCACATATAATATAATGTCCCCACAGACCCACATATAATATAATGTCCTCACAGACCCACATATAATATAATGTCCCCACAGACCCACATATAATATAATGTCACCACAGACCCAAATATAATATAATATTACCACAGACCCACATATAATATAATGTCCCCACAGACCCACATATAATATAATGTACCCACAGACCCAAATATAATATAATGTCCCCACAGACACACATATAATATAATGTCCTCACAGACCCACATATAATATAATGTCCCCACAGACCCACATATAATATAATGTCCTCACAGACCCACATATAATATAATGTCCTCACGGACCCACATATAATATAATGTCCCCACAGACCCACATATAATATAATGTCCTCACAGACCCACATATAATATAATGTCACCACAGACCCACATATAATATAATGTCCTCACGGACCCACATATAATATAATGTCACCACAGACCCACATATAATATAATGTCCTCACAGACCCACATATAATATAATGTCACCACAGACCCACATATAATATAATGTCCCCACAGACCCACATATAATATAATGTCCTCACAGACCCACATATAATATAATATACTCACAGATCCACATATAATATAATGTCCTCACAGACCCACATATAATATAATGTCCCCACAGACCCACATATAATATAATGTCCTCACAGACCCACATATAATATAATATCCTCACAGATCCACATATAATATAATGTCCCCACAGACCTACATATAATATAATGTCCTCACAGACCCACATATAATATAATGTCCTCACAGACCCACATATAATATAATGTCCTCACAGACCCACATATAATATAATGTTACCACAGACCAGCATTTAATATATTGTCCCCACAGACCCACATATAATATAATGTCCCCACAGACCCACATATAATATAATGTCCCCACAGACCCACATATAATATAATGTCCTCACAGACCCACATATAATATAATGTCCTCACAGACCCACATATAATATAATGTCCTCACAGACCCACATATAATATAATGTCCTCACAGACCCACATATAATATAATGTCACCACAGACCCACATATAATATAATGTCCTCACAGACCCACATATAATATAATGTCCTCACAGACCCACATATAATATAATGTTACCACAGACCAGCATTTAATATATTGTCCCCACAGACCCACATATAATATGTCCTCACAGACCCACATATAATATAATGTCCTCACAGACCCACATATAATATAATGTCCTCACAGACCCACATATAATATAATGTACCCACAGACCCACATATAATATAATGTCCTCACAGAACCACATATAATATATTGTCCCCACAGACCCACATATAATATAATGTCCCCACAGAGCCACATATAATATAATGTCCTCACAGACCCACATATAATATAATGTCCCCACAAACCCACATATAATATAATGTCCCCCAGTCAGAGGCCAAATAATATAATGTCCCCACATATAATATAATGTCCCCACAGAGCCACATATAATATAATGTCCCCACAGACCCACATATAATATAATGTCCCCACAGACCCACATATAATATAATGTCCTCATAGATCCACATATAATATAATGTCCCCACAGACCCACATATAATATAATGTCCCCACATATAATATAATGTCCTCATAGATCCACATATAATATAATGTCCCCACAGAACCACATATAATATAATGTCCCCACAGACCCACATATAATATAATGTCCTCACAGACCCACATATAATATAATGTCCCCACAGCCCCACATATAATATAATGTATCCACAGACCCACATATAATATAATATCCTCACAGACCCACATATAATATAATGTCCTCACAGACCCACATATAATATAATGTTACCACAGACCAGCATTTAATATATTGTCCCCACAGACCCACATATAATATAATGTCCCCACAGCCCCACATATAATATAATGTCCTCACAGACCCACATATAATATAATGTCACCACAGACCCACATATAATATAATGTCCTCACAGACCCACATATAATATAATGTCCTCACAGAGCCACATATAATATAATGTCCTCACAGACCCACATATAATATAATGTCCCAACAGACCCACATATAATATAATGTCCTCACAGACCCACATATAATATAATGTCCTCACAGACCCACATATAATATAATGTTACCACAGACCAGCATTTAATATATTTTCCCCACAGACCCACATATAACATAATGTCCTCACAGACCCACATATAATATAATGTCCCCACAGACCCACATATAATATAATGTCCTCACAGACCCACATATAATATAATGTCCTCACAGACCCACATATAATATAATGTTACCACAGACCCACATATAATATAATGTCCCCACAGACCCACATATAATATAATGTCCTCACAGACCCACATATAATATAATGTCCTCACAGACCCACATATAATATAATGTCCTCACAGACCCACATATAATATAATGTCCCCACAGACCCACATATAATATAATGTCCTCACAGAACCACATATAATATATTGTCCCCACAGAGCCACATATAATATAATGTCCCCACAGAGCCACATATAATATAATGTCCCCACAGACCCACATATAATATAATGTCCCCACAGACCCACATATAATATAATGTCCTCACAGACCCACATATAATATAATGTCACCACAGACCCACATATAATATAATGTCACCACAGACCCACATATAATATAATGTCACCACAGACCCACATATAATATAATGTCCCCACAGACCCACATATAATATAATGTCCTCACAGACCCACATATAATATAATATCCTCACAGATCCACATATAATATAATGTCCTCACAGACCCACATATAATATAATGTCCCCACAGACCCACATATAATATAATGTCCTCACAGACCCACATATAATATAATATCCTCACAGATCCACATATAATATAATGTCCCCACAGACCTACATATAATATAATGTCCTCACAGACCCACATATAATATAATGTCCTCACAGACCCACATATAATATAATGTCCTCACAGACCCACATATAATATAATGTTACCACAGACCAGCATTTAATATATTGTCCCCACAGACCCACATATAATATAATGTCCCCACAGACCCACATATAATATAATGTCCCCACAGACCCACATATAATATAATGTCCTCACAGACCCACATATAATATAATGTCCTCACAGACCCACATATAATATAATGTCCTCACAGACCCACATATAATATAATGTCCTCACAGACCCACATATAATATAATGTCACCACAGACCCACATATAATATAATGTCCTCACAGACCCACATATAATATAATGTCCTCACAGACCCACATATAATATAATGTTACCACAGACCAGCATTTAATATATTGTCCCCACAGACCCACATATAATATGTCCTCACAGACCCACATATAATATAATGTCCTCACAGACCCACATATAATATAATGTCCTCACAGACCCACATATAATATAATGTACCCACAGACCCACATATAATATAATGTCCTCACAGAACCACATATAATATATTGTCCCCACAGACCCACATATAATATAATGTCCCCACAGAGCCACATATAATATAATGTCCTCACAGACCCACATATAATATAATGTCCCCACAAACCCACATATAATATAATGTCCCCCAGTCAGAGGCCAAATAATATAATGTCCCCACATATAATATAATGTCCCCACAGAGCCACATATAATATAATGTCCCCACAGACCCACATATAATATAATGTCCCCACAGACCCACATATAATATAATGTCCTCATAGATCCACATATAATATAATGTCCCCACAGACCCACATATAATATAATGTCCCCACAGCCCCACATATAATATAATGTCCTCATAGATCCACATATAATATAATGTCCCCACAGAACCACATATAATATAATGTCCCCACAGACCCACATATAATATAATGTCCTCACAGACCCACATATAATATAATGTCCCCACAGCCCCACATATAATATAATGTATCCACAGACCCACATATAATATAATATCCTCACAGACCCACATATAATATAATGTCCTCACAGACCCACATATAATATAATGTTACCACAGACCAGCATTTAATATATTGACCCCACAGACCCACATATAATATAATGTCCCCACAGCCCCACATATAATATAATGTCCTCACAGACCCACATATAATATAATGTCACCACAGACCCACATATAATATAATGTCCTCACAGACCCACATATAATATAATGTCCTCACAGACCCACATATAATATAATGTTACCACAGACCAGCATTTAATATATTTTCCCCACAGACCCACATATAACATAATGTCCTCACAGACCCACATATAATATAATGTCCTCACAGACCCACATATAATATAATGTCCTCACAGACCCACATATAATATAATGTCCCCACAGACCCACATATAATATAATGTCCTCACAGAACCACATATAATATATTGTCCCCACAGAGCCACATATAATATAATGTCCCCACAGAGCCACATATAATATAATGTCCCCACAGACCCACATATAATATAATGTCCCCACAGACCCACATATAATATAATGTCCTCACAGACCCACATATAATATAATGTCACCACAGACCCACATATAATATAATGTCACCACAGACCCACATATAATATAATGTCCTCACAGACCCACATATAATATAATGTCCCCACAGCCCCACATATAATATAATGTCCTCACAGACCCACATATAATAT
The DNA here is from genome assembly GCF_046119375.1 of Phyllobates terribilis. Lineage (NCBI taxonomy): Eukaryota > Metazoa > Chordata > Amphibia > Anura > Dendrobatidae > Phyllobates > Phyllobates terribilis. The sequence continues at coordinate 230,024 of NW_027363339.1, forward strand.
AATGTCCTCACAGACCCACATATAATATAATGTCCTCACAGACCCACATATAATATAATGTCCCCACATATAATATAATGTCCCCACAGACCCACATATAGTATAATGTTCCCACAGACCCACATATAATATAATGTCCCCACAGACCCACATATAATATAATGTTCCCACAGACCCACATATAATATAATGTCCTCACAGACCCACATATAATATAATGTTCCCACAGACCCACATATAATATAATGTCCCCACAGACCCACATATAATATAATGTCCTCACAGACCCACATATAATATAATGTCCTCACAGACCCACATATAATATAATGTCCCCACAGACCCACATATAATATAATGTCCTCACAGACCCACATATAATATAATGTCCCCACAGACCCACATATAATATAATGTTCCCACAGACCCACATATAATATAATGTCCTCACAGACCCACATATAATATAATGTCCTCACAGACCCACATATAATATAATGTCCTCACAGACCCACATATAATATAATGTTCTCACAGACCCACATATAATATAATGTCCTCACAGACCCACATATAATATAATGTCCTCACAGACCCACATATAATATAATGTTCTCACAGACCCACATATAATATGTCCCCACAGACCCACATATAATATAATGTCCCCACAGACCCACATATAATATTATGTCCCCACAGACCCACATATAATATAATATCCTCACAGACCCACATATAATATAATGTCCTCACAGACCCACATATAATATAATGTCCTCACGGACCCACATATAATATAATGTCCTCACAGATCCACATATAATATAATGTCCTCACAGACCCACATATAATATAATGTCCTCACAGACCCACATATAATATAATGTCCTCACAGACCCACATATAATATAATGTCCTCACAGACCCACATATAATATAATGTCCTCACAGACCCACATATAATATAATGTCCTCACAGACCCACATATAATATAATGTTCTCACAGATCCACATATAATATAATGTCCTCACAGACCCACATATAATATAATGTCCTCACAGACCCACATATAATATAATGTCCTCACATAAAATATAATGTCCCCACAGAACCACATAAAATATAATGTCCCCACAGACCCACATATAATATAATGTCCTCACAGACCCACATATAATATAATGTCCTCACAGACCCACATATAATATAATGTTCTCACAGATCCACATATAATATAATGTCCTCACAGACCCACATATATAATGTCCTCACAGACCCACATATAATATAATGTCCTCACAGACCCACATATAATATAATGTCCTCACAGACCCACATATAATATAATGTCCCCACAGACCCACATATAATATAATGTCCTCACAGACCCACATATAATATAATGTCCTCACAGACCCACATATAATATAATGTCCCCACAGACCCACATATAATATAATGTCCCCACAGACCCACATATAATATAATGTCCTCACAGACCCACATATAATATAATGTCCTCACAGACCCACATATAATATAATGTCCCACATATAATATAATGTCCCCACTGACCCACATATAATATAATGTCCCCACAGACCCACATATAATATAATGTCCCCACAGACCCACATATAATATAATGTCCCCACAGACCCACATATAATATAATGTCCTCACAGACCCACATATAATATAATGTCCCACATATAATATAATGTCCCCACTGACCCACATATAATATAATGTCCCCACAGACCCACATATAATATAATGTCCTCACAGACCCACATATAATATAATGTCCTCACAGACCCACATATAATATAATGTCCCCACTGACCCACATATAATATAATGTCCTCACAGACCCACATATAATATAATGTCCTCACAGACCCACATATAATATAATGTCCCCACAGACCCACATATAATATAATGTCCTCACAGACCCACATATAATATAATGTCCTCACAGACCCACATATAATATAATGTCCTCACAGACCCACATATAATATAATGTCCTCACAGACCCACATATAATATAATGTCCCCACAGACCCACATATAATATAATGTCCTCACAGACCCACATATAATATAATGTCCTCACAGACCCACATATAATATAATGTCCTCACAGACCCACATATAATATAATGTCCCCACTGACCCACATATAATATAATGTCCCCCAGTCAGAGGCCAAATAATATAATGTCCCCACATATAATATAATGTCCCCACAGAGCCACATATAATATAATGTCCCCACAGACCCACATATAATATAATGTCCCCACAGACCCACATATAATATAATGTCCTCATAGATCCACATATAATATAATGTCCCCACAGACCCACATATAATATAATGTCCCCACAGCCCCACATATAATATAATGTCCTCATAGATCCACATATAATATAATGTCCCCACAGAACCACATATAATATAATGTCCCCACAGACCCACATATAATATAATGTCCTCACAGACCCACATATAATATAATGTCCCCACAGCCCCACATATAATATAATGTATCCACAGACCCACATATAATATAATATCCTCACAGACCCACATATAATATAATGTCCTCACAGACCCACATATAATATAATGTCCCCACAGCCCCACATATAATATAATGTATCCACAGACCCACATATAATATAATATCCTCACAGACCCACATATAATATAATGTCCTCACAGACCCACATATAATATAATGTTACCACAGACCAGCATTTAATATATTGTCCCCACAGACCCACATATAATATAATGTCCCCACAGCCCCACATATAATATAATGTCCTCACAGACCCACATATAATATAATGTCACCACAGACCCACATATAATATAATGTCCTCACAGACCCACATATAATATAATGTCCTCACAGACCCACATATAATATAATGTTACCACAGACCAGCATTTAATATATTTTCCCCACAGACCCACATATAACATAATGTCCTCACAGACCCACATATAATATAATGTCCTCACAGACCCACATATAATATAATGTCCTCACAGACCCACATATAATATAATGTCCCCACAGACCCACATATAATATAATGTCCTCACAGAACCACATATAATATATTGTCCCCACAGAGCCACATATAATATAATGTCCCCACAGAGCCACATATAATATAATGTCCCCACAGACCCACATATAATATAATGTCCCCACAGACCCACATATAATATAATGTCCTCACAGACCCACATATAATATAATGTCACCACAGACCCACATATAATATAATGTCACCACAGACCCACATATAATATAATGTCCTCACAGACCCACATATAATATAATGTCCCCACAGCCCCACATATAATATAATGTCCTCACAGACCCACATATAATATAATGTCCTCACAGACCCACATATAATATAATGTCCTCACAGACCCACATATAATATAATGTCCCCACAGACCCACATATAGTATAATGTTCCCACAGACCCACATATAATATAATGTCCCCACAGACCCACATATAATATAATGTTCCCACAGACCCACATATAATATAATGTCCTCACAGACCCACATATAATATAATGTTCCCACAGACCCACATATAATATAAGGTCCCCACAGACCCACATATAATATAATGTCCTCACAGACCCACATATAATATAATGTCCTCACAGACCCACATATAATATAATGTCCCCACAGACCCACATATAATATAATGTCCTCACAGACCCACATATAATATAATGTCCCCACAGACCCACATATAATATAATGTTCCCACAGACCCACATATAATATAATGTCCTCACAGACCCACATATAATATAATGTCCTCACAGACCCACATATAATATAATGTCCTCACAGACCCACATATAATATAATGTTCTCACAGACCCACATATAATATAATGTCCTCACAGACCCACATATAATATAATGTCCTCACAGACCCACATATAATATAATGTCCCCACAGACCCACATATAATATAATGTCCCCACAGACCCACATATAATATTATGTCCCCACAGACCCACATATAATATAATATCCTCACAGACCCACATATAATATAATGTCCTCACAGACCCACATATAATATAATGTCCTCACGGACCCACATATAATATAATGTCCTCACAGATCCACATATAATATAATGTCCTCACAGACCCACATATAATATAATGTCCTCACAGACCCACATATAATATAATGTCCTCACAGACCCACATATAATATAATGTCCTCACAGACCCACATATAATATAATGTCCTCACAGACCCACATATAATATAATGTTCTCACAGATCCACATATAATATAATGTCCTCACAGACCCACATATAATATAATGTCCTCACAGACCCACATATAATATAATGTCCTCACAGACCCACATATAATATAATGTCCCCACAGACCCACATATAATATAATGTCTCCACAGACCCACATATAATATAATGTCCTCACAGACCCACATATAATATAATGTCCTCACAGACCCACATATAATATAATGTCCTCACAGACCCACATATAATATAATGTCCTCACAGACCCACATATAATATAATGTCCCCACAGACCCACATATAATATAATGTCCCCACAGACCCACATATAATATAATGTCCCCACAGACCCACATAAAATATAATGTCCCCACAGACCCACATATAATATAATGTCCTCACAGACCCACATATAATATAATGTCCTCACAGACCCACATATAATATAATGTTCTCACAGATCCACATATAATATAATGTCCTCACAGACCCACATATATAATGTCCTCACAGACCCACATATAATATAATGTCCTCACAGACCCACATATAATATAATGTCCTCACAGACCCACATATAATATAATGTCCCCACAGACCCACATATAATATAATGTCCTCACAGACCCACATATAATATAATGTCCTCACAGACCCACATATAATATAATGTCCCCACAGACCCACATATAATATAATGTCCCCACAGACCCACATATAATATAATGTCCTCACAGACCCACATATAATATAATGTCCTCACAGACCCACATATAATATAATGTCCCACATATAATATAATGTCCCCACTGACCCACATATAATATAATGTCCCCACAGACCCACATATAATATAATGTCCCCACAGACCCACATATAATATAATGTCCCCACAGACCCACATATAATATAATGTCCTCACAGACCCACATATAATATAATGTCCCACATATAATATAATGTCCCCACTGACCCACATATAATATAATGTCCCCACAGACCCACATATAATATAATGTCCTCACAGACCCACATATAATATAATGTCCTCACAGACCCACATATAATATAATGTCCCCACTGACCCACATATAATATAATGTCCTCACAGACCCACATATAATATAATGTCCTCACAGACCCACATATAATATAATGTCCCCACAGACCCACATATAATATAATGTCCTCACAGACCCACATATAATATAATGTCCTCACAGACCCACATATAATATAATGTCCTCACAGACCCACATATAATATAATGTCATCACAGACCCACATATAATATAATGTCCCCACAGACCCACATATAATATAATGTCCTCACAGACCCACATATAATATAATGTCCTCACAGACCCACATATAATATAATGTCCCCACTGACCCACATATAATATAATGTCCCCACAGACCCACATATAATATAATGTCCTCACAGACCCACATATAATATAATGTCCCCACAGACCCACATATAATATAATGTCCTCACAGACCCACATATAATATAATGTCCTCACAGACCCACATATAATATAATGTCCTCACAGACCCACATATAATATAATGTCCTCACAGACCCACATATAATATAATGTCCTCACAGACCCACATATAATATAATGTCCCCACAGACCCACATATAATATAATGTCCCCACAGACCCACATATAATATAATGTCCTCACAGACCCACATATAATATAATGTCCCCACAGACCCACATATAATATAATGTCCTCATAGACCCACATATAATATAATGTCCTCACAGACCCACATATAATATAATGTCCCCACAGACCCACATATAATATAATGTCCTCACAGACCCACATATAATATAATGTCCCCACAGACCCACATATAATATAATGTCCTCACAGATCCACATATAATATAATGTCCTCACAGACCCACATATAATATAATGTCCTCACAGACCCACATATAATATAATGTCCTCACAGACCCACATATAATATAATGTCCTCACAGACCCACATATAATATAATGTCCCCACAGACCCACATATAATATAATGTCCCCACAGACCCACATATAATATAATGTCCTCACAGACCCACATATAATATAATGTCCTCACAGACCCACATATAATATAATGTCCCACAGACCCACATATAATATAATGTCCCCACAGACCCACATATAATATAATGTCCTCACAGACCCACATATAATATAATGTCCTCACAGACCCACATATAATATAATGTCCTCACAGACCCACATATAATATAATGTCCCCACAGACCCACATATAATATAATGTCCTCACAGACCCACATATAATATAATGTCCCCACAGACCCACATATAATATAATGTCCTCACAGACCCACATATAATATAATGTCCTCACAGACCCACATATAATATAATGTCCCACAGACCCACATATAATATAATGTCCCCACAGACCCACATATAATATAATGTCCTCACAGACCCACATATAATATAATGTCCTCACAGACCCACATATAATATAATGTCCTCACAGACCCACATATAATATAATGTCCCCACAGACCCACATATAATATAATGTCCTCACAGACCCACATATAATATAATGTCCCCACAGACCCACATATAATATAATGTCCTCACAGACCCACATATAATATAATGTCCCCACAGACCCACATATAATATAATGTCCTCACAGACCCACATATAATATAATGTCCCCACAGACCCACATATAATATAATGTCCCCACAGACCCACATATAATATAATGTCCCCACAGACCCACATATAATATAATGTCCTCACAGACCCACATATAATATAATGTCCTCACAGACCCACATATAATATAATGTCCTCACAGACCCACATATAATATAATGTCCCCACAGACCCACATATAACATAATGTCCCCACAGACCCACATATAATATAATGTCCCCACAGTCCCACATATAATATAATGTCCCCACAGACCCACATATAATATAATGTCCTCACAGACCCACATATAATATAATGTCCTCACAGACCCACATATAATATAATGTCCTCACAGACCCACATATAATATAATGTCCTCACAGACCCACATATAATATAATGTCCTCACAGACCCACATATAATATAATGTCCTCACAGACCCACATATAATATAATGTCCCCACAGATCCACATATAATATAATGTCCTCACAGACCCACATATAATATAATGTCCTCACAGACCCACATATAATATAATGTCCTCACAGACCCACATATAATATAATGTCCTCACAGACCCACATATAATATAATGTCCTCACAGACCCACATATAATATAATGTTCTCACAGACCCACATATAATATAATGTCCTCACAGACCCACATATAATATAATGTCCTCACAGACCCACATATTATATAATGTCCCCACAGACCCACATATAATATAATGTTCCCTCAGACCCACATATAATATAATGTTCTCACAGACCCACATATAATATAATGTCCTCACAGACCCACATATAATATAATGTCCCCACAGACCCACATATAATATAATGTCCCCACAGACCCACATATAATATAATGTCCTCACAGACCCACATATAATATAATGTCCTCACAGACCCACATATAATATAATGTCCTCACAGACCCACATATAATATAATGTCCTCACAGACCCACATATAATATAATGTCCTCACAGACCCACATATAATATAATGTCCTCACAGACCCACATATAATATAATGTCCTCACAGACCCACATATAATATAATGTCCCCACAGACCCACATATAATATAATGTCCTCACAGATCCACATATAATATAATGTCCTCACAGACCCACATATAATATAATGTCCTCACAGACCCACATATAATATAATGTCCTCACAGACCCACATATAATATAATGTCCCCACAGACCCACATATAATATAATGTCCTCACAGACCCACATATAATATAATGTCCTCACAGACCCACATATAATATAATATCCTCACAGACCCACATATAATATAATGTCCTCACAGACCCACATATAATATAATGTCCTCACAGACCCACATATAATATAATGTCCTCACAGACCCACATATAATATAATGTCCTCACAGACCCACATATAATATAATGTTCCCCAGTCAGAGGACAAATAATATAAGAATAAAAATGAACTCTCTTCTCCTCCTTCTTCCAGGCTCCGGGTCACCGCAGCCTCCGCCTCCTCTTCTATCACGTCTCACAGTCAACGCTTGTCGGTGCCATGCAGTGACGTCATCGCGCTGACCGACGTCCCCTGCGTAACACCGGCTCCAACGGCATGAAGTATCCTGCGTCCTGCTGAGGTAACAAGCGCAGCCTCATCTCCTGTCCCGGGCGGCGCTGACAGAGCTGGGAGGTACCGACGGCCGGGGGCGGGCAGAGGGCGGTGTTGGAGGCCGTCACTGTGCTTTATGCCGGAGGAAGGACCCTGGAGGCGGCGCTGGCGAGCTACAGTTGGTGATTTTATTTATTCCTTTTTTATCAAATTGCGCCCTCTACCGCCCGGTAATTGTATACATAGGACATGTAATGTGCGGCTTTATGCTGCTCGCTCTTGCGCTCCCTCTACTGGTGAATGCAAGTATTGGTTATTTCACTTTCTGTGCCAGGATGTCCATATTTATAGATTACATCAAGTGCACAATAGCAGTGATTCCGGGGCCCATCCTGTGCTGTGTATGGTGGGGGTGGTTGTTCTATCACAGAGAAGCCTCTGCATAAAGATTTATTCCAGATTACAAAAAACATTAAGCTGTGAAAATAATGAATTGCTGTAGGAGCTATTGCTGTGCTCGTCCTGGGCTTCTCTCTGCTCTTATGACATCATCACCTTTTCTTCCTTTATGACATCATCGTTTTCTCCCTTATTACATAGCTCAATCCCCCACTCACACCAGTTGCAGCCGATCACTGGAGCAGAGCAGTCGTCTCACCGGCAGATGTGTCCTCCCCTCCGATTACAAGCAAGACCAGCATTTTCTCCAGGCCACAGATGGAAGATGGCGATTACTAAGTGACGGATAAGTATGAATGATCCCTTTCCGTGTTCCTCCTTCCACTGTCTTCCCTGGGGTATAACTTTCTAGGACCCCAGTACAGCGGCCGCAGTACTTCAGGATACAAGGATTGCAGCAGGTATCACCCCTCGCCCCGGGGTCCGATCTGTGCGGCTGAAGCTGCAGGGACTGTGGGAGAAATGATAAGAACACGATCCCATATTACTGCGCATCCTGGGGACAGGCCAGAGATAGCACCGGACGGGCCAGAGACAGGACGGGACAGGCCACAGACAGGACGAGATGGGAAGGGACTGGCCAGATACAGGAAGGGACAGGCCAGATACGGGACAGGACAGGCCAGATGCGGGACGGGCCAGATACGAGATGGGACGGGCCAGATATAGGACGGGACGAGGCAGAGATAGGATGGGACGGGCCAGAAACAGGATGGGACGAGCTATACATTATGGGACGGGAAATAGACAGGATGGGACGGGCCAGCGACGGTATGGGTCGGACCAGATACAGGACAGGACGAGCCAGAGACAGGACGGGGTCGGGCCAGAAACAGGACGGGACAAGCTATACATTATAGGACGGTCCAGATACAGGAAAAGATGGGCCAGAGACAGGACGGGATGCCCCAGATACAGTACGGGACAGGCCACATACAGGACGGTACGGGCCAAATATTGGACAGGCCAGATACAGGACGACATGGGCCAGATACGGGACGGTCCAGATATGGGACAGGACAGGCTAGATATGGGATGAGCCATGGACAGGATGGGACGGGCCAGATACTGAATGGGCCTGGCCATATACGGGACGGGCCAGATAGGGACTGGTATGGTCAGATACGGGACAGGACGTGCCAGAGACGGGAAGGGACGAGGTGGGCCAGATAAGGGATGAGATGGGCAACATAAGGGACAGCCAGATACGGGACTAAACAGGTCAGATATGGGACTGGACGGACCAGATACGGGAAGGGGCGGGTTAGACATTACAGGACGGGCCATAGACAGGATGGGAGGGGCCAGGGACGGGCAAGAGACAGGACGGGATGGGCCAGAGACCGCGACGGGCCAGAGACCGGGACGGGTGAGATACAGAACTGGGGACACATTAGGAATGCGTGCACTGTTCCTTTAAGAATCAGGAAGTGCTGCCGCTACCGCCCTCAACAAGCAGCCAAGACACATGCACACAGCCAGCATAGGAACATAGTGTGCAGCCTGCATTGGTGGGTAAGTCGGCGGTCTTGCATGGTGTGAGATGGGAAGCCATGCCAGCACGCCGCCAGGGATGTTACAATTAAGTAGTGTAGGTCAGGTGTAGAGAAAATGGAAATTTTGCAAATAAATATTACAACTATTGTTTAATAGGCAAACATCACATGTAGAGTTTGCATGATATACCTTCCTGGTACTTTATCTAAATTAGAAGCAAATTGTTTGAAGATTACTTCTACCTAAATGGCAGAAGATGCACCTATCTTGGTGATGGATAGGACAGCTTGAGGGGATATGGAGGAGGCTGTTTTTTTGATAGGTGTCATTTAAACATTTTGCTAATAATTTATGGAAAGTATCATATTTTTCTAACTATTGAACTCACCTTAATTTAAAACACACCCCAGGTTAAAGTTCCTTTATGTGTAAATTTGTGGAGGATTTGATAATACTACCTTTAATGGGATGGGCCAGATACAGGACGGAACAGGCCAGATACGGAATGGGCCAGATACAGGACGGGCCAGAGTCAGGACCGGACGGGACGATCCAGAGACATGACGAGACGGGCCAGAGACAATACTGGACGGGCCGGAGATAGGACGGACTGAGGCGTGCCAGAGACAAGACTGGACGGGCTAGAAACGGGGCGACAGATACAGGACTGGACGGTCCAGATACAGGACAGTCCAGGGATGGGACGGGACAGAGCAGTACGGGACTGGTCTGAGGTAGGACAGGACAGGTCGGGCCAGAGACAGGAGGGGACGGGCAAGAGAGAGGACGGGACGGGCAAAAGAGAGGACGGGACGTTCCAGAGACAGGACGTGATGGGCCAAAGACAGGACGGGACGGACCAGAGATGGGACAGGCAAGAGACAGGATTGGACAGGCCAGAGGTAGCACCGGATGGGTCAGAGACAGGACGGGACAGGCCAGAGACAGAACGGGACAGGCCAGAGACAGGACGAGATGGGAAGGGACTGGCCAGATACAGGAAGGGACAGGCCAGATATGGGACAGGACAGGCCAGATGCGGGACGGGCCACATACGAGATGGGACGGGCCAGATACAGGACGGGACGAGCCAGAGATAGGACAGGACGGGCCAGAAACAGGACTGGACGAGTAATACATTATGGGACGGGAAATAGACAGGATGGGACGGGCCAGAGACGGTACGGGACGTGCCAGATACAGGACAGGACGAGCAAGTGACAGGATGGGACGGGCCAGAAACAGGACAGTACATGCTATACATTATGAGACCGTCCAGAGACTGGACGGGACGGTCCAGATACAGGAAAAGACGGGCCAGAGACAGGATGGGATGGCCCAGATACAGTACGGGGCGACCAGATACAGGACGGGACGGTTCAGATACAGGACGGGCCAGGGACGGGACGGACCAGAGTAGGACGGGACTGGCCAGAGGCAGGACTGGACTGGTCAGGCCAGAGACAGGACGGGATGGGCCAGATACAGGAAGGGATGGGCCAGATACGGGACGGGCCAGATTCAAGATGGGATGGGCCAGAGATAGGACGTGATGGGACGGGCCAGATACAGGAAGGGACGGGCCATATACTGGACGTGCCACATTCAGGACGGGACGGGCCAGATACAGGACGGGACGGGCCAGATACAGGACGGGACCGACCAGATACAGGACGGGATGGGCCAGAGACAGGACGGAATGTGCTAGAGACATTACGGGACAGGCCATAGACAGGACGGGTCGGGCCAGAGACAGGATGGGACAGGCCAGATTCATGACGGGATGGGCCAGAAACGTGACGAGCCAAATATGGGATGGTATGGGACAGATATGGGACAGCCCACATACATTACGGGACGGGCCAGATACAGGACGGTACGGACCAAATACGGGACGGGACGGGCCAGATACGGGACGGGTCAGATGCGGGACGGGCCAGATACGGGACAGGCCAGATACAGGACGGGCCAGGGACAGGACGTGCCAGATACGGGACAGGCCAGATATGGAACGGGCCAGATACTGGATGGGATGGGCCAGATACAGGGCGGGCCAGATACAGGACGAGACGGACCAGAGCTGCGCCAGAGACAGGAAGGGATGGGCCAGAGACAGGACAGGACGGGCCAAAGACTGGACCGGACGGGCCAGAGACGGGACGGGTAAGAGACAGGATTGGACATGCCAGAGATAGCACCGGACGGGCCAGAGACAGGACGGGACAGACCAGAGACAGGACAAGATGGGAAGGGACTGGCCAGATACAGGAAGGGACAGGCCAGATACGGGACAGGACAGGCCAGTTGCGGGACGGGCCAGATACGAGACGGGATGGGCCATATATAGGACGGGATGAGGCAGAGATAGGATGGGACGGGCCAGAAACAGGACGGGACGAGCTATACATTATGGGACGGGAAATAGACAGGACGGGACGGGCCATAGACGGTACGCGACGGGCCAGATACAGGACAGGACGAGCCAGAGACAGTACGTGACGGGCCAGAAACAGGACGGGACAAGCAATACATTATGGGACGGGCCATATACAGGACGGGACGGGCCAGAGACAAGACGGAACGGGACAGATACATGAAAAGACTGGCCAAAGACAGGACTGTACGGGCCAAATAGTGCGCAGCCTGCATTGGTGGGTAAGTCGGCTCTCTTGCATGGTGTGAGATGGGAAGCCATGCCACAACGCCGCCATGGATGTTACAATTAAGTAGTTTAGGTCAGGCGTAGAGAAAATGGAAGTTTTGTAAATAAATATTACAACTATTGTTTAATAGGCAAACATCACATGTACAGTTTGCATGATATACCTTCCTAGTACTTTATCTAAACTAGAAGTAAATTGTTTGAAGATTACTTCTACCTAAATGGCAGAAAATGCACCTATCTTGGTGATGGATAGGACAGCTTGAGGGGATATGGAGGAGGCTGTTTTTTGATAGGTGTCATTTAAACATTTTGCTAATAATTTATGGAAAGTATCATATTTTTCGAACTATTAAACTCACCTTAATTTAAAACACACCCCAGGTTAAATTTCCTGGAGGTGTAAATTTGTGGAGGATTTGATAATACTACCTTTAATGAGATGGGCCAGATACAGGACGGGACAGGCCAGATACGTGACAGGATGGGCCAGATACAGGACAGGCCAGAGACAGGACCGGACGGACCGTGCCTGAAAAATGACGGGACGGGCCCGAGACGGGGCGACCAGATACAGGACGGGACGGTCCAGATACAGGACGGGCAGCGAAGGGACGGACCAGAGCAGGACGGGACTGGCCAGAGGCAGGACAGGACCGGTCAGGCCAGAGACAGGACGAGACGGGCCCGATACAGGAAGGTACGGGCCAAATACGGGACGGGCCAGATTCAGGATGGGATGGGCCAGAGATAGGACGTGATGGGACGGGCCACATACAGGAAGGGATGGGCCAGATACAGGACCTGTCAGATTCAGGACGGGACGGACCAGATACAGGACGGGACCGAACAGTTACAGGACGGGATCGGCCAGAGACAGGACGGAATGTGCTAGAGACATTACGGGACAGGCCATAGACAGGACGGGTCGGGCCAGAGACAGGACGGGACGGGCCAGATACATGACTGAATTTGTCAGAAACGTGACGAGGCAGATATGGGACGGTATGGGCTAGAAATGGGACAGACCAGATACATGACGGGACTGGCCAGTTACAGGACGGTACGGACCAGATATGTGACGGGCCAGATACGGGACGATTCATATGCGGGACGGGCCAGATACGGGACAGTCCAGATACAGGACGGGCCAGATACGGGACAGGCCGGCCCAGGGACAGGACATGCCAGATACGGGACAGGCCAGATATGGAACGGGCCAGATACTGGACGGGATGGGCCACATACAGGGCGGGCCAGATTCGGGATGAGACGGGCCAGAGCTGGGCCAGAAACAGGAAAGCACGGGCCGGAGACCATACGGGACGGGCCAAAGACGGGACGGGACGGGCCAGAGACGGGACGGGAGAGACAGGCCAGAGACAGGACGGAACGGGACAGATACATGAAAAGACTGGCCAAAGACAGGACTGTACGGGCCAAATAGTGCGCAGCCTGCATTGGTGGGTAAGTCGGCTCTCTTGCATGGTGTGAGATGGGAAGCCATGCCACAACGCCGCCATGGATGTTACAATTAAGTAGTTTAGGTCAGGCGTAGAGAAAATGGAAGTTTTGTAAATAAATATTACAACTATTGTTTACTAGGCAAACATCACATGTAGAGTTTGCATGATATACCTTCCTAGTGCTTTATCTAAATTAGAAGCAAATTGTTTGAAGATTACTTCTACCTAAATGGTAGAAAATGCACCTATCTTGGTGATGGATAGGACAGCTTGAGGGGATATGGAGGAGGCTGTTTTTTGATAGGTGTCATTTAAACATTTTGCTAATAATTTATGGAAAGTATCATATTTTTCTAACTATTAAACTCACCTTAATTTAAAACACACCCCAGGTTAAATTTCCTGGAGGTTTAAATTTGTGGAGGATTTAATAATACTACCTTTAATGGGATGGGCCAGATGCAGGACAGGCCAGAGACAGGACCGGACGGGACGTGCCTGAGAAAGGACGGGACGGGCCAGAGACGAGGCGACCAGATACAGGATGGGACGGTCCAGATACAGGACGGGCCAGGGATGGGACGGATCAGAGCAGGACGGGACTGGCCAGAGGCAGGACAGGACCAGTTAGGCCATGACAGGTCGGGACGGGCCTGATACAGGAAGGGACGGGCCAGATACGGGACGGGCCAGATTCAAGACAGGATGGGCCATAGACAGGACAGGATGGGACGGGCCCGATACAGAAAGGGACGGGCCAGATACGGGACGGGCCAGATTCAGGATAGGACGGGCCAGATACAGGACGGGACCGACCAGATACAGGACGGGATGGGCCAGAGAGAGGACGGAATGTGCTAGAGACATTAAGGAATAGGCCATACACAGGACGGGTCGAGCCAGAGACAGGATGGGACGGGCCAGATACATGACGGGATGGGCCAGAAACGTGACGAGCCAGATATGGGACGGGCCAGATACAGGACGGTACGGACCAAATACGGGACGGGACGGGCCAGATACGGGACGGGTCAGATGCGGGACGGGCCAGATACGGGACAGGCCAAATACAGGACGGGCCAGATACGGGACAGGCCGGGCCAGGGACAGGACGTGCCAGATACGGGACAGGCCAGATATGGAACGTGCCAGATACTAGACGGGATGGGTCAGATATGGGACAGCCCAGATACATGATGGGACGGGCCAGATATGGGATGGGATGGGCCAGATACGGGACGGGTCAGATGCGGGATGGGCCAGATACGGGACAGGACAGATACAGGACGGGACAGATACGGGACAGGCCGGGCCAGGGACAGGACGTGCCAGATACGGGACAGGCCAGATATGGAACGTGCCAGATACTAGACGGGATGGGCCAGATATCGGGCGGGCCAGATATGGGACGAGACGGGCCAGAGCTGGGCCAGAGACAGGAAGGGATGGGCCAGAGACAGGACGGGACGGGCCAAAGACTGGACCGGACGGGCCAGAGACGGGACGGGCAAGAGACAGGATTGGACAGGCCAGAGATAGCACCAGACGTGCCAGAGACAGGACGGGACAGGCCAGAGACAGGACGAGATGGGAAGGGACTGGCCAGATACAGGAAGGGACAGGCCAGATACGGGACAGGACAGGCCAGATGCGGGACGGGCTATATACGAGACGGGACGGGCCAGATTTAGGACGGGACGAGGCAGAGATAGGATGGGCCAGAAACAGGATGGGACGAGCTATGCGTTATGGGACGGTAAATAGAAAGGACGGGATGGGCCAGAGACGGTACGCGATGGGCCAGATACAGGACAGGACGAGCCAGAGACAGTACGGGACGGGCCAGAAACAGGACGGGACAAGCAATACATTATGGGACGGGCCATAGACAGGACGGGACGTGCCAGAGACAAGACGGAACGGGACAGATACAGGAAAAGATGGGCCAAAGACAGGACGGGATGGCCCAGATACAGTACGGGACAGGCCAGATACAGGACGGTACGGGCCAAATAGTGCGCAGCCTGCATTGGTGGGTATGTCGGCGGTATTGCATGGTGTGAGATGGGAAGCCATGCCAGCATGCCGCCATGGATGTTACAATTAAGTAGTGTAGGTCAGGCGTAGAGAAAATGGAAGTTTTTCAAATAAATATTACAACTATTGTTTAATAGGCAAACATCACATGTAGAGTTTGCATGATATACCTTCCTAGTACTTTATCTAAACTAGAAGCAAATTGTTTGAAGATTACTTCTACCTAAATGGCAGAAAATGCACCTATCTTGGTGATGGATAGGACAGCTTGAGGGGATATGGAGGAGGCTGTTTTTTGATAGGTGTCATTTAAACATTTTGCTAATAATTTATGGAAAGTATCATATTTTTCTAACTATTAAACTCACCTTAATTTAAAACACACCCCAGGTTAAATTTCCTGGAGGTGTAAATTTGTGGAGGATTTGATAATACTACCTTTAATGAGATGGGCCAGATACAGGACGGGACAGGCCAGATACGTGACAGGATGGGCCAGATACAGGACAGGCCAGAGACAGGACCGGACGGACCGTGCCTGAAAAATGACGGGACGGGCCCGAGACGGGGCGACCAGATACAGGACGGGACGGTCCAGATACAGGACGGGCAGCGAAGGGACGGACCAGAGCAGGACGGGACTGGCCAGAGGCAGGACAGGACCGGTCAGGCCAGAGACAGGACGAGACGGGCCCGATACAGGAAGGTACGGGCCAAATACGGGACGGGCCAGATTCAGGATGGGATGGGCCAGAGATAGGACGTGATGGGACGGGCCACATACAGGAAGGGATGGGCCAGATACAGGACGGGTCAGATTCAGGACGGGACGGACCAGATACAGGACGGGACCGAACAGTTACAGGACGGGATCGGCCAGAGACAGGACGGAATGTGCTAGAGACATTACGGGACAGGCCATAGACAGGACGGGTCGGGCCAGAGACAGGACGGGACGGGCCAGATACATGACTGAATTTGTCAGAAACGTGACGAGGCAGATATGGGACGGTATGGGCTAGAAATGGGACAGACCAGATACATGACGGGACTGGCCAGTTACAGGACGGTACGGACCAGATATGTGACGGGCCAGATACGGGACGATTCATATGCGGGACGGGCCAGATACGGGACAGTCCAGATACAGGACGGGCCAGATACGGGACAGGCCGGCCCAGGGACAGGACATGCCAGATACGGGACAGGCCAGATATGGAACGGGCCAGATACTGGACGGGATGGGCCACATACAGGGCGGGCCAGATTCGGGATGAGACGGGCCAGAGCTGGGCCAGAAACAGGAAAGCACGGGCCGGAGACCATACGGGACGGGCCAAAGACGGGACGGGACGGGCCAGAGACGGGACGGGAGAGACAGGACGAGACAGGCCAGAGACAGGACGAGGTGGGAAGGGACTGGCCAGATACAGGAAGGGACAGGCCAGATACGGGACAGGACAGGCCAGATGCGGGACGGGCCAGATACAATGTGGGACGTGCCAGATATTGGACGGGACGAGGCAGAGATAGGATGGGACGGGCCAGAAACAAGACGGGACGAGCTATACATTATGGGACGGGAAATAGACAGAACGGGACGGGCCAGAGACGGTACACGACAGGCCAGATACAGGACAGGACGAGCCATAGACAGTACGGGACGGGCCAGAATTAGGACGGGACAAGCTATACATTATGGGACGGGCCATAGACAGGACGGGACGGGCCAGAGACAAGACGGAAGGGGACAGATACAGGAAAAGACGGCCAAAGACAGGACGGGATGGCCCAGATACAGTACAGGACAGGCCAGATACAGGACGGTACGGACCAAATAGTGCACAGCCTGCATTGGTGGGTAAGTCGGCGGTCTTGCATGGTGTGAGATGGGAAGCCATGCCAGCACGCCACCAGGGATGTTACAATTAAGTAGTGTAGGTCAGGCATCGAGAAAGTGGAAGTTTTGCAAATAAATATTACAACTATTGTTTAATAGGCAAACGTCACATGTAGAGTTTGCATGATATACCTTCCTAGTACTTTATCTAAATTAGAAGCAAATTGTTTGAAGATTACTTCTACCTAAATGGCAGAAAATGCACCTATCTTGGTGATGGATAGCACAGCTTGAGGGGATATGGAGGAGGCTGTTTTTTGATAGGTGTCATTTAAACATTTTGCTAATAATTTATGGAAAGTATCATATTTTTCTAACTATTAAACTCACCTTAATTTAAAACACACCCCAGGTTAAATTTTCTGGAGGTTTAATTTTGTGGAGGATTTGATAATACTACCTTTAATGGGATGGGCCAGATACAGGACGGGACAGGCCAGATACGGGATGGACCAAATACAGGACGGGCCAGAGACAGGACCGGACGGGACACGCCAGAGACAGGACGAGACGGGCCAGAGACTGGACGGGACGGGCCAAAGACAGGATGAGACTGGCCGGAGATAGGAAGGACCGAGGTGTACCAGAGGCAGGATGGGACGGGCTAGAGACGGGGCGACCAAACACAGGATACAGGATGGTCCAGGGACGGTATGGACCAGAGCAGGACGGGACTGGCCAGAGGCAGGACAGGACGGGCAAGAGAGAGGATGGGACGGGCCAAAGAGATGACGGGACGGGCCAGAGACAGGACGGCACGGGCCAAAGACAGGAAGGGACGGACCAGAGATAGGTTTGGCAAGAGACAGGATTGGACAGGCCAGAGACAGCACCAGACGGGCCAGAGACAGGACGGGACAGGCCAGAAACAGGACGGGACGGGCCAGAGACAGGACAAGATGGGAATGGATTGGCCAGAAACAGGAAGGGACAGGCCAGATACGGGACAGGACAGGCCACATACGGGACGGGCCAGATACGAGATGGGATGGGCCAGATGCAGGACGGGACGAGCCAGAGATAGGACGGGACGGGCCAGAAACAGGACTGGACGAGCTATACATTATGGGACGGGAAATAGACAGGATGGGACGGCCCAGAGATGGTATGGGACGGTCCAGATACAGGAAAAGACGGGCCAGAGACAGGACGGGATGCCCCAGATACAGTACGGGACAGGCCAGATACAGGACGGTACGGGCCAAATATTGGACAGGCCAGATACAGGACGACATGGGCCAGATACGGGACGGGCCAGATATGGGAAAGGACAGGCTAGATATGAGATGAGCCATGGACAGGATGGGATGGGCCAGATACGGGACGGGCCAGATACTGAATGGGCCTGGCCACATACGGGACGGGCCAGATAGGGACTGGTTGGGTCAGATACGGGACAGGAAGTGCCAGAGATGGGAAGGGACGAGGCGGGACAGATACGGGATGAGATGGGCCAGATAAGAGATAGCCAGATACGGGACGGGATGGTCAGATACGGGACCAAACGGGTCAGATATGCGACTGGACGGACCAGATACGGGACGGGGCGGGTTAGACATTACAGGACGGGCCATAGACAGGATTGGAGGGGCCAGGGACAGGCTGGGACGGGCCAGAGACAGGATGGGACGGGCCAGAGACGGGACGGGCCAGAGACGGGATGGGTCAGATATAGTACTGGGGACACATTAGGAATGCGTGCACTGTTCCTTTAAGAATCAGGAAGTGCTGCTGCTACCGCCCTCAAAAAGCAGCCAAGACACATGCACACAGCCAGCATAGGAACATAGTGCGTAGCATTGATGGGTAAGTCGGCGGTCTTGCATGGTGTGAGATGGGAAGCCATGCCAGCTTGCCGCCAGGGATGTTACAATTAAGTAGTGTAGGTCAGGTGTAGAGAAAATGGAAGTTTTGCAAATAAATATTACAACTATTGTTTAATAGGCAAACGTCACATGTAGAGTTTGCATGATATACCTTCCTAGTACTTTATCTAAATTAGAAGCAAATTATTTGAAGATTACTTCTACCTAAATGGCAGAAAATGCACCTATCTTGGTGATGGATAGGACAGCTTGAGGGGATATGGAGGAGGCTGTTTTTTTGATAGGTGTCATTTTAAACATTTTGCTAATAATTTATGGAAAGTATCATATTTTTCTAACTATTGAACTCACCTTAATTTAAAACACACCCAGGTTAAATTTCCTGGAGGTGTAAATTTGTGGAGGATTTGATAATACTACCTTTAATGAGATGGGCCAGATACAGGACGGGACAGGGCAGATACGTGACGGGATGGGCCAGATGCAGGACAGGCCAGAGACAGGACCGGACGTGACGTGCCTGAGAAAGGATGGGATGGGCCAGAGACGGGGCGACCAGATACAGGACGGGAAGGTCCAGATACAGGACGGGACGGACCAGAGCAGGACGGGACTGGCCAGAGGCAGGACAGGACCGGTCAGGCCAGAGACAGGATGGGACGGGCCAGATACAGGAAGGGACGGGCCCGATACGGGACGGGCCAGATTCAAGATGGGATGAACCAGAGACAGGACGGGATGGGACGGGCCAGATACAGGAAGGGACAGGCCAGATACGGGACGACCCAGATTTAAGACGGGACGGGCCACATACGGAACGGGACCGACCAGATACAGGACGGGATGGGCCAGAGACAGGACGGAATGTGCTAGAGACATTAAGGGACAGGCCATAGACAGGACGGGTTGGGCCAGAGACAGGATGCGACGGGCCAGAAACGTGACGAGCCAGATATTGGACGGTATGGGCCAGATATGGGACAGCCCAGATTCATGACGGGACGGGCCAGATTTAGGACGGTACGGACCAGATACGGGACGGGACGGGCCAGATACGGGACGTGTCAGATGCGGGATGGGCCACATACGGGACAGGCCAGATACAGGACGGGCCAGATACGGGACAGGCCGGGCCAGGGATAGGATGTGCCAGATACGGGACAGGCCAGATATTGAACGGGCCAGATACTGGACGGGATGGGCCAGATTCATGGCAGGCCAAATACGGGACGAGACGGGCCAGAGCTGGGCCAGAGACAGGAAGGGATGGGCCAGAGTTAGGACGGGACGGGCCAAAGACTGGACGGGACGGGCTAGAGACGGGACGGGCAAGAGACAGGATTGGACAGGCCAGAGGTAGCACCGGACGGGCCATAGACTGGACGGGACATACCAGAGACAGGACGATATGGGAAGGGACTGGCCAGATACAGGAAGGGACAGGCCAGATACGGGACAGGACAGGCCAGATACGGGGCGGGCCAGATACGAGACGGCACGGGCCAGATATAGGACGGGACGAGGCAGCGATAGGATGGGACGGGCCAGAAACAGGACGGGACGAGCTATACATTATGGGATGGGAAATAGACAGGAGGGGTCGGACCAGAGACGGTACGGGACGTGCCAGAAACAGGACGGGACAAGCTATACATTATGGGACGGGCCATAGACAGGACAGGACGGGCCAGAGACAACACGGAACGGGACAGATACAGGAAAAGACGGGCCAAAGACAGTACCGGACAGGCCAGATACAGGACGGTACGGGCCAAATAGTGCGCAGCCAGCATTGGTGGGTAAGTCGACGGTCTTGCATGGTGTGAGATGGGAAGCCGTGCCAGCACGCCGCCATGGATGTTACAATTAAGTAGTGTAGGTCAGGCGTAGAGAAAATGGAGGTTTTTCAAATAAATATTACAACTATTGTTTAATAGGCAAACATCACATGTAGAGTTTGCATGATATACCTTCCTGGTACTTTATCTAAATTAGAAGCAAATTGTTTGAAGATTACTTCTACCTAAATGGCAGAAAATGCACCTATCTTGGTGATGGATAGGACAGCTTAAGGGGACATGGAGGAGGCTGTTTTTTGATAGGTGTAATTTAAACATTTTGCTAATAATTTATGGAAAGTATTATATTTTTCTAACTGTTGAACTCACCTTAATTTAAAACACACCCCAGGTTAAATTTCCTGGAGGTGTAAATTTGTGGAAGATTTGATAATACTACCTTTAATGAGATGGACCAGATACGTGACGGGATGGGCCAGATGCAGGACAGGCCAGAGACAGGACCGGAAGGGACGTGCCTGAGAAAGGACGGGATGGGCCAGAGACAGGGCGACCAGATACAGGACGGGACGGTCCAGATACAGGACGGGCCAGGGACGGGACGGACCAGAGCAGGACGGGACTGGCCAGAGGCAGGACAGGACCGGTCAGGCCAGAGACAGGACGGGACGGGCCAGATACAGGAAGGGACGGGCCAGGTACATGACGGGATGGGCCAGAAACTTGATGAGCCAGATATGGGACGGTATGGGCCAGATATGGGACCGCCCAGATACATGACGGGATGGGCCAGATACAGGACGGTACTTACCAGATACGGGACTTGACGGGCCAGATACGAAACGGGTCAGATGCGGGACGGGCCAGATACGGGACAGGCAGGGCCAGGGACAAGACGTGCCAGATACGGGACAGGCCAGATATGGAACGGGACAGATACTGGACGGGATGGGCCAGATACAGGGCGGGCCAGATACGGGACCAGACGGGCCAGAGCTGCGCCAGAGACAGGAATGGATGAGCCAGAGACAGGACAGGACGGGCCAAAGACTGGACGGGAAGGGCCAGAGATGGGACGGGGCGAGGCAGAGATAGGACGGAATGGACCAGAAACAGGACGGGACGAGCTATCCATTATGGGACGGGAAATAGACGGGACGGGCCAGAGACGGTACGCGACGGGCCAGATACAGGACAGGACGAGCCAGAGACAGTACGGGATGGGCCAGATACAGTACGGGACAGGCCAGATACAAGACGGAACGGGCCAAATAGTGCGCAGCATGCATTGGTGGGTAAGTCGGCGGTCTTGCATGATGTGAGATGGGAAGCCATGCCAGCATGCCGCCATGGATGTTACAATTAAGTAGTGTAGGTCAGGGGTAGAGAAAATGGAAGTTTTGCAAATAAATATTACAACTATTGTTTAATAGGCAAACATCACATGTAGAGTTTGCATGATATACCTTCCTAGTACTTTATCTAAATTAGAAGCAAATTGTTTGAAGATTACTTCTACCTAAATGGCAGAAAATGCACCTATCTTGGTGATGGATAGGACAGCTTGAGGGGATATGGAGGAGGCTGTTTTTTGGATAGGTGTCATTTAAATATTTTGCTAATAATTTATGGAAAGTATCATATTTTTCTAATTATTGAACTCACCTTAATTTAAAACACACCCTAGGTTAAAGTTCCTTTATGTGTAAATTTGTGGAGGATTTGATAATACTAATAATACTACCTTTAATGGGATGGGCCAGATACAGGACAGGCCAGGCCAGATACAAAATGGGCCAGATAAAGGACGGGCCAGAGACAGGACCGGACGGGACACGCCAGAGACAGGACGAGATGGGCCAGAGACAGTACGGGACGGGCCAAAGACAGGATGAGACTGGCCGGAGATAGGACGGACCGAGGCGTGCCAGAGACAGGACGGGACGGGCTAGAGACAGGGCGACCAGATACAGGATACAGGACGGTCCAGGAACGGGACGGGCCAGAGCAGGACGGGACTGGCCAGAGGCAGGACAGGACCGGCAAGAGAGGACGGGTCGGGCAAGAGACAGGATTGGACAGGACAGAACGGGATGGACCAGAGACGTGACGGGATGGGCCAGAGACAGGATGAGATGGGAAGGGATTGGCCAGATACAAGAAGGGACAAGCCAGATACGGGACAGGACAGGCCACATGCGGGACGGGCCAGATACCAGATGGGACGGGCCAGATACTGGACGGGACGAGCTATACATTATGGGACGGTCCAGATACAGGAAAAGAGGGGCCAGAGACAGGAGGGGATGCCCCAGATACAGTACGGGACAGGCCAGATACAGGACGGTACAGGCCAAATATGGGACGGGCCAGATACAAGACGACATGGGCCTGATACGGGACGGGCCAGATATGGGACAGGACAGGCTAGATATGGGATGTGCCATGGACAGGGTGGGATGGGCCAGATACGAGATGGCCAGATACGGGACGGGCCAGATACTGAATGGGCCTGGCCACATTTAGGTCGGGCCAGATAGGGACTGGTTGGGTCAGATACGGGACAGGACGTTCCAGAGACGAGAAGGGATGAGGCGGGCCAGATACGGGATGAGATAGCCAGATACGGGATAGGATGGTCAGATACGGGACTAAACGGGTCAGATATGGGACTGGACGGACCAGATACGGGACGGGGCGGGTTAGACATTACAGGACGGGCCATAGACAGGATGCGAGGGGCCAGGGACGGGCCAGAGACGGGACGGGTCAGATACAGGACTGGGGACACATTTGGAATGCGTGCACTTTTCCTTTAAGAATCAGGAAGTGCTGCCGCTACCGCCCTCAACAAGCAGCCAAGACACATGCACTCAGCCAGCATAGGAACATAGTGCGTAGCCTGCATTGGTGGGTAAGTCGGCGGTCTTGCATGGTGTGAGATGGGAAGCCATGCCAGCACACCGCCAGGGATGTTACAATTAAGTAGTATAGGTCAGGTGTAGAGAAAATGGAAGTTTTGCAAATAAATATTACAACTATTATTTATTAGGCAAACGTCACATGTAGAGTTTGCATGATATACCTTCCTAGTACTTTATCTAAATTAGAAGCAAATTGAAGATTACTTCTACCTAAATGGCAGAAAATGCACCTATCTTGGTGATGGATAGGACAGCTTGAGGGGATATGGAGGAGGCTGTTTTTTGATAGGTGTCATTTAAACATTTTGCTAATAATTTATGGAAAGTATCATATTATTCTAACTATTGAACTCACCTTAATTTAAAACACACCCCAGGTTAAAGTTCCTTTATGTGTAAATTTGTGGAGGATTTGATAATACTACCTTTAATGGGATGGGCCAGATACAGGACGGAACAGGCCAGATACGTGATGGGATGGGCCAGATACAGGACGGGCCAGATACAGGACGGGCCAGAGACAGAACCAGACAGGATGTGCCTGAGAAAGGACGGGACGGGCCAGAGACGGGGTGACCAGATACAGGACGGGACGGTCCAGATACAGGATGGGCCAGGGACGGGACGCACCAGAGCAGGACGGGACTGGCCAGAGGCAGGACAGGACCGGTCAGGCCAGAGAAAGGACGGGACGGGCCAGATACAGGAAGGCACGGGCCAGATACGGGACGGGCCAGATTCAAGACGGGATGGGTCAGAGACAGGACAGGATAGGACGGGCCATATACAGGAAGGGACGGGCCAGATACGGGACGGGCTAGATTCAGGACGGGACGGGCCAGATACAGGACGGGATGGGCTAGAGACATTACGGGACGGGCCATAGACAGGACGGGTTGGGCCACAGACAGGATAGGATGGGCCAGATACCTGACGGGATGGGCCAGAAACGTGACGAGCCAGATATGGGACAGCCCAGATACATGAAGGGACGGGCCATATACAGGACGGTACGGACCAGATAGGGGACGGGACGGGCCAGATATGGGACGGGTCAGATGCGGGATGGGCCAGATACGGGACAGGCCAGATACAGGACTGGCCAGATACGGGACAGGCCGGGCCAGGGACAGGACGTGCCAGATACGGGACAGGCCAGATATGGAACGGGCCAGATACTGGACGGGATGGGCCAGAGACAGGACAGGACGGGCCAGAGATGGGACGGGCAAGAGACAGGATTGGACAGACCAGAGATAGCACCGGACGGGCCAGAGACAGGACGGGACAGGCCATGGACAGGACTAGATGGGAAGGGACTGGCCAGATACAGGAAGGGACAGGCCAGATACGGGACAGGACAGGCCAGATGCGGGACGGGCCAGATACGAGAGGGGACGCGCGAGAAATAGGACGGGACAAGGCAGAGATAGGATGGCACGGGCCAGAAACAGGACGGGACGAGCTATACATTATGGGACGGGAAATAGACAGGACGGGACGGGCCAGAGACGGTACGCGACGGGCCAGATACAGGACAGGACGAGCCAGAGATAGTACGGGGCTGGCCAGAAACAGGACGGGAAAAGCTATACATTATGGGACGGGCCATAGACAGGACGGGCCTGGTTTAGGACGGGACGGGCCAGATACAGGACGGGACCGACCAGATACAGGATGGGATGGGCCAGAGACAGGACGGAATGTGCTAGAGACATTATGGGACAGGCCATAGACAGGACGGGTCGGGCCATATAAAGGATGGGACGGGCCAGATACATGACGGGATGGGCCAGAAACGTGACGAGCCAGATATGGGATGGCATGGGCCAGCTATGGGACAGCCCAGATACATGACGGAATGGGACAGATACAGGACGGGACAGGCCAGATACAGGACGGGCCAGAGACAGAATCGGACGAGCCAGAGACTGGACGGGACGGGCCAAAGACAGGATGAGGCTGGCCGAAGATAGGACGGACCGAGGCATGCCAGAGACAGGACGGGATGGGCTAAAGACGGGGAGACCAGATACAGGACGTGGCGGTCCAGATACAGGACGGTCCAGGGACGGGACGGGCCAGAGCCGGATGGGACTGGCCAGAGCCAGGACAGGACCGGTCGGGCCAGAGACAGGACGGGACGGGCAAGAGAGAGGACGGGACGGGCCAAAGAGAGGACTTGACGGGCCAGAGACAGGACGGGAAGGGCCAAAGACAGGACGGGAAGGACCAGAGATGGGACGGGCAAGAGACAGGATTGGACAGGCCAGAGATAGCACCGGACGGGCCAGAGACAGGACGGACCAGGCCAGAGACAGGACGGGATGGGCCAGAGACAGGATGAGATGGGAAGGTACTGGCCAGATACAGGAAGGGACAGGCCAGATAAGAGAGAAAACAGGCCAGATGCGGGACGGGCCAGATACAAGATGGGTCGGGCCAGATACCAGACGGGACGAGCCGGAGATAGGACGGGACGGGCCAGAAACAGGACTGGACGAGCTATACATTATGGGACGGGAAATAGTCAGGATGGGACAGGCCAGAGACGGTACAGGACGTGCCAGATACAGGACAGGACGAGCCAGAGACAGGACGGGACAAGCTATACATTATGGGGCGGGACAGAGACCGGGCGGGACGGTCCAGATACAGGAAAAGACAGGCCAGAGACAGGACAAGATGGCCCTGATACAGTACGGGGCAGGCGAGATACAGTACGGTACGGGCCAAATATGGGACAGGCCAGATACAGGACGACATGGGCCAGATACGAGACGGGCCAGATATGGGACAGGACAGGCTAGATATGGGATGAGCCATGGACTGGATGGGATGGGCCAGATACGAGATGGCCAGATACGGGACGGGCCAGATACTGAATGGGCCTGACCACATACGGGACGGGCCATATAGGGACTGGTATGGTCAGATACGGGACAGGATGTGCCAGAGAAGGGAAGGGACGAGGTGGGCCAGATACGGGATGAGATGGGCCAGATAAGGGATAGCCAGATACGGGACGGGATGGTCAGATACGGGACTAAACAGGTCAGATATGGGACTGGACAGACCAGATACGGGACGGGGCGGGTTATACATTACAGGACGGGCCATAGACAAGATGGGAGGGGCCAGGGACGGGCCAGAGACAGGACGGGACGGGCCAGAGACGGGACGGGCCAGAGATGGGACGGGTCAGATACAGGACTGGGGACACATTAGGAATGCGTGCACTGTTCTTTTAAGAATCAAGAAGTACTGCCGCTTCCGCCCTCAACAAGCAGCCAAGACACATGCACACAGCCAGCATAGGAACATAGTGCTTAGCCTGCATTGGTGGGTAAGTCGGCTGTCTTGCATGGTGTGAGATGGAAAGCCATGCCAGCTTGCCGCCAGTGATGTTACCATTAAGTAGTGTAGGTCAGGTGTAGAGAAAATGAAAGTTTTGCAAATAAATATTACAACTATTATTTAATAGGCAAACATCACATGTAGAGTTTGCATGATATACTTTCCTAGTACTTTATCTAAATTAGAAGCAAATTGTTTGAAGATTACTTCTACCTAAATGGCAGAAAATGCACCTATCTTGGTGATGGATAGGACTGCTTGAGGGGATATGGAGGAGGCTGTTTTTTGATAGGTGTCACTTAAACATTTTACTAATAATTTATGGAAAGTATCATATTTTTCTAACTATTGAACTCACCTTAATTTAAAACACACCCCAGGTTAAAGTTCCTTTATGTGTAAATTTGTGGAGGATTTGATAATACTACCTTTAATGGGATGGGCTAGATACAGGACGGGACAAGCCAAATACGAAATGGGCCAGATACTGGACGGGCCAGAGACAGGACCGGACGGGACATGCCAGAGACATGACGAGACGGGCCAGAGACAGGACGGGACGGGACAAAGACAGGATGAGACTGGCCGGAGATAGTACGGACCGAGGCGTGCCAGAGACAGGACAGGACGGGCTAGAGACGGGGCCACAGATATAAGATGGGACGGTCCAGATACAGGACAGTCCAGGGACTGGAAGGGCCAGAGCAGGACGGGACTGGTCAGAGGCAGGACAGGACCGGTCGGGCCAGAGACAGGAGGGGACGGGCAAGAGAGAGGACAGGACGGGTCAAAGAGAGGACGGGACGGGCCAGAGACAGGACGTGATGGGCCAAAGATAGGACGGGACGGACCAGAGATAGGACGGGCAAGAGACAGGATTGGACAGGCCAGAGATAGCACCGGACGGGCCAGAGACAGGACGGGACAGGCCAGAGACAGGATGGGACGGGCCAGAGACAGGACGAGATGGGAAGGGACTGGCCAGATACAGGAATGGACAGGCCAGATACGGGACAGGACAGGCCAGATGCGGGACGGGCCAGATACAAGATGGGACGGGCCAAATACAGGACGGGATGAGCCAGAGATAGGACGGGGCGGGCCAGAAATAGGACATGCCAGACACGGGACAGGCCAGATACGGAGCGGGCCAGATACTGGACGGGATGGGCCAGATACGGGATGAGACAGACCAGAGCTGGGCCAGAGACAGAAAGGGATGGGCCAGAGACAGGACGGGGCGGGCCGAAGACTGGACGCGACGGGCCAGAGACGGGACGGGCAAGAGACAGGATTTGACAGGCCAGAGTTGGCACTCGACGGGCCAGAGACAGGACGGGACAGGCCAGCGACAGGATGAGATGGGAAGGGACTGGCCAGATACAGGAAGGGACAGGCCAGATACGGGACAGGACAGGCCAGATGCGGGACGGGCCAGATACGAGACGGGACGTGCCAGATATAGTACGGGACGAGGCAGAGATAGGATGGGTTGGGCCAGAAATGGGACGGGGAATACAGAGGACGGGACGGGCCAGAGACGGTACGCGACGGGCCAGATACAGGACAGGACGAGCCAGAGACAGTACTGGACGAGCCAGAAACAGGACATTATGGGACGGGCCATAGACATGACAAGACGGGCCAGAGACAAGACGGAACGGGACAGATACAGGAAAAGACGGGCCAAAGACAGGACGGAATGGCCCAGATACAGTATGGGACAGGCCAGATACAGAAAGGTACGGGCCAAATAGTGCACAGCCTGCATTGGTGGGTAAGTCGGCGGTCTTGCATGGTGTGAGATGGGAAGCCATGCCAGCACGCCGCCATGGATGTTACAATTAAGTAGTGTAGGTCAGGCGTAGAGAAAATGGAGGTTTTTCAAATAAATATTACAACTATTGTTTAATAGGCAAACATCACATGTAGAGTTTGCGTGATATACCTTCCTAGTACTTTATCTAAATTAGAAGCAAATTGTTTGAAGATTTCTTCTACCTATATAGCAGAAAATGCACCTATCTTGGTGTTGGATAGGACAGCTTGAGGGGATATGGAGGAGGCTGTTTTTTGATAGGTGTCATTTAAACATTTTGCTAATAATTTATGGAAAGTATCATATTTTTCTAACTATTGAACTCACCTTAATTTAAAACACACTCCAGGTTAAATTTCCTGGAAGTTTAAATTTGTGGAGGATTTGACAATACTACCTTTAATGGGATGGGCCAGATACAGGAAGGGACAGGCCAGATAGGGGATGGGCCAGATACAGGACGGGCCAGAGACAGAACCGGACGGGAGACGCCGGAGACAGGACGAGACGGGCCAGAAACAGGACGGGACGGGCCAAAGACAGGATGAGACTGGCCGGAGATAGGACAGACCGAGGCGTGCCAGAGACAGGATGGGACGGGCTAGAGCCGGGGCGACCAGATACAGGACAGTCCAGATACAGGACAGTCCAGGGACGGGACGGGCCAGAGCAGGATGGGACTGGCCAGAGGCAGGACAGGACCGGTCGGGCCAGAGACAGGACGGGACGGGCAAGAGAGAGGGCGTGACGGGCCAAAGAGAGGACGGGACGGGCCAGAGACTGGACAGGAAGGGCCAAAGACAGGATGGGACGGACCAGAGATGGGACGGGCAAGAGACAGGATTGGACAGGCCAGAGATAGCACCGGATGGGCCAGAGACAGGACGGGACAGGCCAGAGAAAGGACCGGACGGGCCAGAGACAGGACGAGATGGGAAGGGACTGGCCAGATACAGGAAGGGACAGGCCAGATACGGGAAAGGACAGGCCAGATGCGGGACGTGCCAGAAACGAGATGGGACGGGTCAGATACAGGACGGGACGAGCCAGAGATAAGACGGGACGGGCCAGAAACAGGACTGGACGAGCTATACATTATGGGACGGGAAATAGACAGGATTTGACTGGCCAGGGATGTTACAATTAAGTAGTGTAGGTCAGGCGTAGAGAAAATGTAAGTTTTGCCAATAAATATTACAACTATTATTTAGGCAAACATCACATGTTGAGTTTGCATGATATACTTTCCTGGTTCTTTATCTAAATCAGAAGCAAATTGTTTGAAGATTACTTCTACCTAAATGGCAGAAAATGCACCTATCTTGGTGATGGATAGGACAGCTTGAGGGGATATGGAGGAGGCTGTTTTTTGATTGGTGTAATTTAAACATTTTGCTAATAATTTATGGAAAGTATCATAGTTTTCTAACTATTGAACTCGCCTTAATTTAAAACACACCCCAGGTTAAAAATCCTGGAGGTGTAAATTTCTGGAGGAATTGATAATGCTACCTTTAATGGGATGGGCCAGATACAGGACGGGACAGGCCAGATACGTGACGGGATGGGCCAGATACAGGACGGGCCAGATACGGGACAAGCTGGGCCAGGGACAGGACATGCCAGATACGGGAAAGGCAGGGCCAGGACGTGCCAGATATGGGACAGGCCAGATATGGAACGGGACAGATACGTGACGGGATGGGCCAGATACAGGACGGGCCAGATACGGGACAGGCTGGGCCAGGGACAGGACATGCCAGATACGGGAAAGGCCAGATATGGAACGGGCCAGATACTGGACGGGATGGGCCAGATACAGGGCGGGTCAGATACGGGACGAGACGGGCCCGAGCTGGGCCAGAGACAGGAAGGGATGGGCCAGATACAGGACGGGACAGGCTCATCCTATCTCTGCCTCGTCCCGTCCTATATCTGGCCCGTCCCGCATCTGGCCTGTCCTGTCCCGTATCTGGCCTGTCTCTTCCCATCTCGTCCTGTCTCTGGCGTGTCCCGTCCTGTCTCTGGCCCTTCTGGTGCTATCTCTGGCCTGTCCAATCCTGTCTCTTGCCTGTCCCATCTCTAGTCCGTCCCGTCCTGTCTTTGGCTGTCCCATCCTGTCTCTGACCTGTCCCGTCCTCTCTTTGACCCGTCCCGTCCTGTCTCTTGCCCGTCCCGTCCTGTCTCTGGACATACCGGTCCTGTCCTGCCTCTGGCCAGTTCCGTCCTGCTCTGGCCCGTCCCGTCTCTGGCCCGTCCTGTATCTGGACCGTCGCATCCTGTATCTGGTCGCCCTGTCTCTAGCCCATCCCTTCCTGTCTCTGGCACGCCTCGGTCCGTCCTATCTCCGGCCAGTCTCATCCTGTCTTTGGCCCGTCCCGTTCTGTCTCTGGCCCGTCTCTTCCTGTCTCCTGTATCTAAATCAGAAGCAAATTGTTTGAAGATTACTTCTACCTAAATGGCAGAAAATGCACCTATCTTGGTGATGGATAGGACAGCTTGAGGGGATATGGAGGAGGCTGTTTTTTGATTGGTGTAATTTAAACATTTTGCTAATAATTTATGGAAAGTATCATAGTTTTCTAACTATTGAACTCACCTTAATTTAAAACACACCCCAGGTTAAAGTTCCTTTATGTGTAAATTTGTGGAGGATTTGATAATACTACCTTTAATGCTGTAAGGTAGAATAGAGTGGATAGAGATCTAATGTTAGTGTTTCTCTGCGGCATGTGTATTATACTCTTATACTTTTGCAGCAGGCAATTTATATGTATTCTATGCAGCAAACACATAATCACATCACTGCTGAATGCACAGTACATGCACATTGAGCTCTGCTATGCATGCACACAGCTCTGCTGCATATATACACACAGCTCAGTTACACACAGCTGTCTTATATACACACATCTCTGCTATATACGTACACACACCTCTGCAGCATGCACACAGCTCAGCTACATACAAACACACAATTCTCCTACATTCACATACATAGCTTTCCTATATACACACATGTCTCATATATACACATACAGCTCCACTATGTACACTCACACACACACACATATATATATATATATATATATATATATATATGTATATACACAAACGCACATAAAAACAGACATACACACAACCACTGTATACCATGCTGGGTTCTTTTGATGTGCCTTTAGCATTGATAAGTTGTCACACTCTTGCCTATTATGTTAATATTCTTCTAGTAAACTTTATAAGCCTGACTGTCTTTCTAGAAGACATATTGAGATTAATTTAAGTACTTGAGGCCCGATTGATTGCGCCCAGTTCAGGAGCTATACGGATGCTATAGGTGAAGGCCATGTCATTATGTTCCACTACGTACTAAAAAATGAAGTAGTGTAGGTCAAGCATAGAGAAAATGGAAGTTTTGCAAATAAATATTACAACTATTGTTTAATAGGCAAACATCACGTGTAGAGTTTGCATGATATACCTTCCTAGTACTTTATCTAAATTAGAAGCAAATTGTTTGAAGATTAGTTCTACCTAAATGGCAGAAAATGCACCTATCTTGGTGATGGATAGGACAGCTTGAGGGGATATGGAGGAGGCTGTTTTTTGATAGGTGTCATTTAAACATTTTGCTAATAATTTATGGAAAGTATCATATTTTTCTAACTATTGAACTCACCTTAATTTAAAACACACCCCAGGTTAAATTTCCTGGAGGTGTAAATTTGTGGAGGATTTGATAATACTACCTTTAATGGGATGGGCCAGATACAGGACGGGACAGGCCAGATACGTGACGGGATGGGCCATATGCAGGACAGGCCAGAGACCGGACCGGACGGGACGTGCCTGAGAAAGAACGGGACGGGCCATAGTCGGGGCGACCAGATACAGGACGGGACGGTCCAGATACAGGACGGGCCAGGGACGGGACGGACCAGAGCTGGACGCGACTGGCCAGAGGCAGGACAGGACCAGTCAGGCCAGAGACAGGTCGGGACGGGCCAGATACGGGACGGGCCAGATTCAAGACAGGATGGGCCAGAGACAGGACAGGATGGGACGGGCCAGATACAGGAAGGGAAGGGCCAGATACGGGACGGGCCAGATTCAGGATGGGACGGGCCAGATTCAGGACGGGACCGACCAGATACAGGACGGGATGGGCCAGAGACAGGACGGAATGTGCTAGAGACATTATGGGATAGGCCATAAACAGGACGGGTCGGGCCAGAGACAGGATGGGACGGGCCAGATACATGACGGGATGGGCCAGAAATGTGACGAGCCAGATGTGGGACGGTATGGAACAGATATGGGACAGCCCACATACATGACGGGACGGGCCAGATACAGGACGGGATGGGCCAGAAACACTACGGGACAAGCTATATATTATGGGACGGGCCAGAGACCGGACGGGACGGTCCAGATACAGGAAAAGACAGGCCAGAGACAGGACGGGATGGCCCAGATACAGTACGGGACAGGCCAGATACAGTACGGTGCGGGCCAAATATGGGACGGGCCAGATACAGGACGACATGGGCCAGATACAGGACGGGCCAGATATGGGACAGGACAGGCTAGATATGGGATGAGCCATGGACAGGATGGTATGGGCCAGATACAAGATGGCCAGATACGGGACGGACCAGATACTGAATGGGCCTGGCCACATACGGGACGGGCCAGATAGTGACTGGTATGGTCAGATACGGGACAGGATGTGCCAGAGAAGGGAAGGGACGAGGTGGGCCAGATACGGGATGAGATGGGCCAGATAAGGGACAGCCAGATACGGGACGGGATGGTCAGATATGGGACTAAACAGGTCAGATATGGGACTGGACAGACCAGATACGGGACTGTGCGGGTTAGACATTACAGGACGGGCCATAGACAGGATGGGAGGGGCCAGGGATGGGCCAGAGGCGGGACGGGCCAGAGACCGGATGGGTCTGATACAGGACTGGGGACACATTAGGAATGCGTGCACTGTTCCTTTAAGAATCAGGAAGTGCTGCCGCTGCCGCCCTCAGCAAGCAGCCAAGACACATGTACACAGCCAGCATAGGAACATAGTGCGCAGCCTGCATTGGTGGGTAAGTCGGCTGTCTTGCATGGTGTGAGATGGGAAGCCATGCCAGCTTGCCGCCAGGGATGTTACAATTAAGTAGTGTAGGTCAGGTGTAGAGAAAATGGAAGTTTTGCAAATAAATATTACAACTATTATTTAATAGGCAAACTTCACATGTAAAGTTTGCATGATATACCTTCCTAGTACTTTATCTAAATTAGAAGAAAATTGAAGATTACTTCTGCCTAAATGGCAGAAAATGCACCTATCTTGGTGATGGATAGGACAGCTTGAGGGGATATGGAGGAGGCTGTTTTTGATAGGTGTCATTTAAACATTTTGCTAATAATTTATGGAAAGTATCATATTATTCTAACTATTGAACTCACCTTAATTTAAAACACACCCCAGGTTAAATTTCCTGGAGGTGTAAGTTTGTGGAGGATTTGATAATACTACCTTTAGTGGGATGGGCCAGATACAGGACGAGACAGGCCAGATACGTGACGGAATGGGCCAGATACAGGACAGGCCAAAGATAGGACCGGACGGGCCGTGCCTGAAAAAGGACGGGACGGGCCAGAGACGGGGCGACCAGATACAGGACGGGACGGTCCAGATACAGGACGGGCCAGGGAAGGGACGGACCAGAGCAGGACGGGACTGGCCAGAGGCAGGACAGGACCGGTCAGGCCAGAGAAAAGACCGGACAGGCCAGATACAGGAAGGGACGGGCCAGATACGGCACGGGCCAGATTCAAGACGGGATGGGCCAGAGACAGGACAGGATAGGACGGGCCAGATACAGGAAGGGACTAACCAGATACGGGACGTGACGGGCCAGATACGGGACGGGTCAGATGCGGGACGGGCCAGATACGGGACAGGCCAGATACAGAACGGGCCAGATACGGGACAGGCCGGGCCAGGGACAGGACGTGCCAGATATGGGACAGGCCAGATATGGAACGGGCCAGATACTGTACGAGATGGGCCAGATACGGGATGAGACGGGCCAGACCTGGGCCAGAGACAGGAAGGGATGGGCCAGAGACAGGACAGGACGGGCCAGAGACGGGAGGGGCAAGAGACAGGATTGAACAGGCCAGAGATAGCACCGAACGGGCCAGAGACAGGACGGGACAGGCCAGCGACAGGACGAGATGGGAAGGGACTGGCCAGATACAGGAAGGGACAGGCCAGATACGGGACAGGACAGGCCAGATGCGGGATGGGCCAGATACGAGACGGGACGCGCCAGATATAGGACGGGACAAGGCAGAGATAGGATGGGACGGGCCAGAAACTGGACGGGACGAGCTAAACATTATGGGACGGGAAGTAGACAGGACGGGATGGGCCAGAGACGGTACGCGACGGGCCAGATACAGGACAGGACGAGCCAGAGATAGTACGGGACTGGCCAGAAACAGGATGGGACAAGCTATACATTATGGGACGGGCCATAGACAGGACGGGCCAGATTCAGGACGGGACGGGCCAGATACACGATGGGACCGACCAGATACAGGACGGGATGGGCCATAGACAGGACGGAATGTGCTAGAGACATTACGGGACAGGCCATAGACAGGACGGGTCGGGCCATAGACAGGATGGGACGGGCCAGATACATGACGGGATGGGCCAGAAACGTGACGAGCCAGATATGGGATGGTATGGGCCAGCTATTGGACAGCCCATATAAATGACGGGACGGGCCAGATACAGGACGGGACAGGCCAGACACGGGATGGGCCAGATACAGGACGGGCCAGAGACAGGACCGGACGGGCTAGAGACAGACGGGACCGGACGGGCCAAAGACAAGATGATCTGGTCGAAGATAGGACGGACCGAGGCGTGCCAGAGACAGGACGGGACGGGCTAGAGACGGGGCGACCAGATACAGGACGGGGCGGTCCAGATACAGGACGGTCCAGGGACGGGACGGGCCAGAGCAGGATGGGACTGGCCAGAGGCAGGACAGGACCGATCGGGCCAGAGACAGGACAGGACGGGCAAGAGACAGGATTGGACAGGCCAGAGATAGCACCGGTCGGGCCAGAGACAGGACGGACGAGGCCAGAGACAGGATGGGACCGACCAGATACAGGTCGGGACGGGCCAGATACAGGAATGGACGGGCCAGATACGGGACGGGCCAGATTCAAGACAGGATGGGCCAAAGACAGGACAGGATGGGACGGGCCACATACAGGAAGGGACGGGCCAGATACGGGACGGGCCAGATTCAGGATGGGACGGGCCAGATTCAGGACGGGACCGACCAGATACAGGACGGGATGGGCCAGAGACAGGACGGAATGTGCTAGAGACATGGGATAGGCCATACACAGGACGGGTCAGGCCAGAGACAGGATGGGACGGGCCAGATATATGACGGGATGGGCCAGAAACATGACGAGCCAGATATGGGACGGTATGGGCCAGATATGGGACAGCCCACATACATGACGGGACGGGCCAGATAAAGGACGGTACGGACTAGATACGGGACGGGACGGGCCAGATACGGGACGGGTCAGATGCGGGACGGGCCAGATACGGGACTGGCCAGATACAGGACGGGCCAGATACGGGACAGGCCGGGCCAGGGACAGGACGTGCCAGATACGGGACAGGCCAGATATGGAACGGGCCAGATACTGGACGGGATGGGCCAGATACAGGGCGGGCCAGATACAGGACGAGACGGACCAGAACTGCGCCAGAGACAGGAAGGGATGGGCCAGAGACAGAACAGGACGGGCCAGATACTAGACGGGACGGGCCAGAAACGGGACGGACAAGAGACAGGATTGGACAGGCCAGACATAGCACCGGACGGGCCAGAGACAGGACGGGACAGGCCAGAGACAGGACGAGATGGGAAAGGACTGTCCAGATACAGGAAGGGACAGGCCATATACGGGACAGGACAGGCCAAATGCGGGATGGGCCAGATACGAGACGGGACGGGCCAGAAACAGGACGGGACGAGCTATACATTATGGGACGGGAAATAGACAGGACGGGACGGGCCATAGACGGTACTCGACGGGCCAGATACAGGACAAGACGAGCCAGAGACAGTACGGGACGGGCCAGAAACAGGACGGGACAAGCTATACATTATGGGACGGGCCATAGACAGGACGGGACGGGCCAGAGACAAGACAGAACGGGCCAAATAGTGCGCAGCCTGCATTGGTGGGTGAGTCGGCAGTGTTGCATGATGTGAGATGGGAAGCCATGCCAGCACGCTGCCAGTGATGTTAAAATTAAATAGTGTTGGTCAGGCGTAGAGAAAATGGAAGTTTTTCAAATAAATATTACAACTATTGTTTAATAGGCAAACATCACATGTAGAGTTTGCATGATTTACCTTCCTAGTACTTAGAAGCAAATTGTTTGAAGATTACTTCTACCTAAATGGCAGAAAATGCACCTATCTTGGTGATGGATAGGACAGCTTGAGGGGATATGGAGGAGGCTGTTTTTTGATAGGTGTCATTTAAACATTTTGCTAATAATTTATGGAAAGTATCATATTTTTCTAACTATTGAACTCACCTTAATTTAAGACACACCCCAGGTTAAATTTCCTGGACGTGTAAATTTGTGGAGGATTTGATAATACTACCTTTAATGGGATGGGCCAGATCCAGGACGGGACAGGCCAGATACGTGAAGGGATGGGCCAGATGCAGGACAGGCCAGAGACAGGACGGACGGGACGTGCCTGAGAAAGGACGGGACTGGCCAGAGACGGGGCAACCAGATACAGGACGGGACGGTCTAGATACAGGATGGGCCAGGGACGGGATGGACCAGAGGAGGACGCGACTGGCCAGAGGCAGGACAGGACCAGTCAGGCCAGAGACAGGATGGGACGGGCCAGATACTGGAAGAGACGGGCCAGATACGGGACAGAATGTGCTAGAGACATTAAGGGACAGGACATAGACAGGACGGGTCGGGCCAGAGACAGGATGGGTCGGGCTAGAGACAGGATGGGACGGGCCAGATACATGACGGGATGGGCCAGAAACGTGACGAGCCAGATATGGGACGGTATGGGCCAGATATGGGACAGCCCAGATACATGACGGGACGGGCCAGATTTAGGACGGTACGGACCAGATACGGGACAGAACGGGCCAGATACGTGACGGGTCAGATGCGGGATGGGCCAGATACGGGACAGGCCAGATCCAGGACGGGCCAGATACGGGACAGGCCGGGCCAGGGACAGGACGTGCGAGATACGGGACAGGCCAGATATGGAACGGGCCAGATAGTGGACGGGATGGGCCAGATACAGAGCGGGCCAGATACGGGATGAGAAGGGCCAGAGCTGGGCCCGAGACAGGAAGGGATGGGCAAGAGACATGACTGGACGGGCCAAAGACTGGACGGGACGGGCCAGAGACGGGACGGGCAAGAG
Organism: Phyllobates terribilis; assembly: GCF_046119375.1. Taxonomy (NCBI): domain Eukaryota; kingdom Metazoa; phylum Chordata; class Amphibia; order Anura; family Dendrobatidae; genus Phyllobates; species Phyllobates terribilis. The sequence continues at coordinate 269,987 of NW_027363339.1, forward strand.
ACAGGATTGGACATGCCAGAGATAGCACCGGACGGGCCAGAGACAGGACGGGACAGGCCAGAGACAGGACAAGATGGGAAGGGACTGGCCAGATACAGGAAGGGACAGGCCAGATACGGGACAGGACAGGCCAGATGCGGGACGGGCCAGATACGAGACGGGACGGGCCAGATATAGGACGGGACGAGGCAGAGATAGGATGGGACGGGCCAGAAACAGGACGGGACGAGCTATACATTATGGGACGGGAAATAGACAGGACGGGATGGGCCAGAGAGGGTACGCGACGGGCCAGATACAGGACAAGACGAGCCAGAGACAGTACGGGACCGGCCAGAAACAGGACGGGACAAGCTATACATTATGGGACGGCCATAGACAGGACGGGCCAGATTAAGGACGGGACGGGCCAGAGACAATACTGAAGGGGACAGATACAGGAAAAGACGGGCCAAAGACAGGACTGCATGGCCCAGAAACAGTACGGGACAGGCCAGATACAGGACGGTATGGGCCAAATAGTGCGCAGTCTGCATGGTGTGAGATGGGAAGCCATGCCAGCACGCCGCTAGGGATGTTACAATTAAGTAGTGTAGGTCAGGCGTAGAGAAAGTGGAAGTTTTGCAAATAAATATTACAACTATTGTTTAATAGGCAAACATCACATGTAGAGTTTGCATGCTATACCTTCCTAGTACTTTATCTAAATTAGAAGCAAATTGTTTGAAGATTACTTCTACCTAAATGGCAGAAAATGCACCTATCTTGGTGATGGATAGGACAGCTTGAGGGGATATGGAGGAGGCTGTTTTTTGATAGGTGTCATTTAAACATTTTGCTAATAATTTATGGAAAGTATCATAGTTTTCTAACTATTGAACTCACCTTAATTTAAAACACACCCCAGGTTAAATTTCCTGGAGGTGTAAATTTGTGGAGGATTTGATAATACTACCTTTAATGGGATGGGCCAGATACCGGACGGGACAGGCCAGATACGGGACGGACCAAATACAAGACAGGCCAGAGACAGGACTGGACGGGACACGCCAGAGACAGGACGAGACGGGCCAGAGACAGGACGGGACGGGCCAAAGACAGGATGAGACTGGCCGGAGTTAGGACGGACCGAGGCGTGCCAGAGACAGGACGGGATGTGCTAGAGACGGGGTGACCAGATACAGGATTCAGGACGGTCCAGGGATGGGACGGGCCAGAGCAGGACGGGACTGGCCAGAGGCAGGACAGGACGGGCAAGAGAGAGGAAGGGCCAAAGAGAGGACGGGACGGGCCAGAGACAGGACAGGACGGGTCAAAGACAGGACGAGACTGACCAGAGATGGGTCGGGCAAGAGACAGGATTGGACAGTCCAGAGACAGCACCAAACGGGCCTGGCCAGAGACATGACGGGATGGGCCAGAGACAGGACGAGATGGGAAGGGATTGGCCTGATACAGGAAGGGACAGGCCAGATACGGGACAGGACAGGCCACATGCGGGACGGGCCAGATACGAGATGGGACGGGCCAGATACAGGACGGGACGAGCCAGAGATAGGACGGGACGGGCCAGAAACAGGACTGGACGAGCTATACATTATGGGACGAGAAATAGACAGGATGGAACGGGCCAGAGACGGTATGGGTCGTGCCAGATACAGGACAGGACGAGCCAGAGACAGGACGGGGTCGGGCCAGAAACAGGACGGGACAAGCTATACATTATGGGACGGTCCAGATACAGGAAAAGAGGGGCCAGAGACAGGACGGGATGCCCCAGATACAGTACGGGACAGTCCAGATACAGGACGGTACGGGCCAAATATGGGACGGGCCAGATACAGGACGACATGGGCCAGATACGGGACGGGCCAGATATGGGACTGGACAGGCTAGATATGCGATGAGCCATGGACAGGATGGGGTGGGCCAGATACGAGATGGACAGATACGGGATGGGCTAGATACTGAATGGGCCTTGCCACATTTGGGACCGGCCAGATAGGGACTGGTTGGGTCAGATACGGGACAGGACTTTCCAGAGACGGGAAGGGATGAGGCGGGCTAGATACGGCATGAGATAGCCAGATACGGGACGGGATGATCAGACACGGGACTAAACGGGTCAGATATGGGACTGGACGGACCAGATACGGGACAGGGCGGGTTAGACATTACAGGACAGGCCATAGACAGGATGGGAGGGGCCAGGGATGGGCCAGAGACTGGACAGGACGGGCCAGAGACGGGACGGGTCATATACAGGACTAGGGACACATTTGGAATGCATGCACTTTTCCTTTAAGAATCAGGAAGTACTGTCGCTGCCGCCCTCAACAAGCAGCCAAGACACATGCACACAGCCAGCATAGGAACATAGTGCGTAGCCTGCATTGGTGGGTAAGTCGGTGGTCTTGTATGGTGTGAGATGGGAAGCCATGCCAGCACGCCGCCAAGGATGTTACAATTAAGTAGTATAGGTCAGGTGTAGAGAAAATGGAAGTCTTGCAAAAAAATATTACAACTATTATTTAATAGGCAAACATCACATGTAGAGTTTGCATGATATACCTTCCTGGTACTTTATCTAAATTAGGAGCAAATTATTTGAAGATTACTTCTACCTAAATGGCAGAAAATGCACCTATCTTGGTGATGGATAGGACAGCTTGAGGGGATATGGAGGAGGCTGTTTTTTGATAGGTGTCATTTAAACATTTTGCTAATAATTTATGGAAAGTATCATATTTTTCTAACTATTAAACTCACCTTAATTTAAGACACACCCCAGGTTAAATTTCCTGGAGGTGTAAATTTGTGGAGGTTTTGATAATACTACCTTTAATGGGATGGGCCAGATACAGGACTGGACAGGCCAGATATGTGACGGGATGGGCCAGATACAGGATAGGTCAGAGACAGGACCGAACGGGACGTGTTTGAGAAAGGACGGGACGGGCCAGAGAAGGGGCGACCAGATACAGGACGGGACGGTTCAGATACAGGACGGGCCAGGGACGGGACGGACCAGAGCAGGACGGGACTGGCCAGAGGCAGGACAGGACCGGTCAGGCCAGAGATAGGATGGGACGCGCCAGAGACGGGACGGGCCAGATTCAACACGGGATGGGCCAGAGATAGGACGTGATGGGACGGGCCAGATACAGGAAGGGATGGGCCAGATACGGGACGGGACAGATTCACGACGGGACGGTCCAGATACAGGACGGGACCGACCAGATACAGGACGGGATGGGCCAAAGACAGGACGTAATGTGCTCGAGACATTACGGGACAGGCCATAAACAGGACGGGTCGGGCCAGAGACAGGATGGGACGGGCAAGATACATGACGGGATGGGCCAGAAACGTGACGAGTCAGATATGGGACGGTATGGGCCAGATATGGGACAGCCCAGATACATGACGGGACGGGCCAGATATGGGATGGGATGGGCCAGATACTGGACGGGTCAGATGCGGAATGGGCCAGATACGGGACAGGACAGGTATGGAACGTGCCAGATACTAGACGGGATGGGCCAGATACCGGGCGAGCCAGATACGGGACGAGACTGGCCAGAGACAGGAAGGGATGGGCCAGAGACAGGACGGGATGGGCCAAAGACTGGACGGGACGGGCCAGAGACGGGACGGGCAAGAGACAGGATTGGACAGGCCAGAGATAGCACCGGACGGGCCAGAGACAGGACGGGACAGGCCAGCGACAGGACGAGATGGGAAGGGACTTGCCAGATACAGGAAGGGACAGGCCAGATATGGGACAGGACAGGCCAGATGCGGGACGGGCCAGATACGAGACGGGACGCGCCAGATATAGGACGGGACGAGGCAGAGATAGGATGGGACGGGCCAGAAACAGGACGGGAAGAGCTATACATTATGGGACGGGAAATGGACGGGACGGGCCAGATACAGGACAAGACGAGCCAGAGATAGTACGGGACTGCTCAAAAACAGGACGGGACAAGCTATACATTATCGGACGGGCCATAGACAGGACGGGCCAGATTCAGGATGGGACGGGCCAGATACAGGACGGAATGTACTAGAGACATTACGGGACAGGCCATAGACAGGACGGATCGGGCCAAAGACAGGATGGGATGGGCCAGATACATGACGGGATGGGCCAGAAACGTGACGAGCCAGATATGGGATGGTATGGGCCAGCTATGGGACAGCCCAGATACATGACGGGACGGGCCAGATACAGGACGGGACAGGCCAGATACTGGATGGGCCAGATACGGGACGGGCCAGAGACAGGACCGGACTTGCCAGAGACAGACGGGACGGGACGGGCCAAAGACAGGATGAGACTGGCCGAAGATAGGACGGACCGAGGCGTGCCAGAGACAGGACGGGACCTGCTAGAGACGGGGCGACCAGATACAGGATGGGGCGGTCCAGATACAGGACGGTCTAGGGACGGGACTGGCCAGAGCAGGATGGGACTGGCCTGAGGCAGGACAGGACCGGTCGGGCTAGAGACAGGACGGGACAGGCAAGAGAGAGGACGGGACGGGCCAAAGAGAGGACGGGACGGGCCAGAGACAGGACGGGAAGGGCCAAAGACAGGACGGGACGGACCAGAGATGGGACGGGCAAGAGACAGGATTGGACAGGCCAGAGATAGCACCGGTCGGGCCAGAGACAGGCTGGGACAGGCCAGAGACAGGACGGGACGGGCCAGAGACGGGACGGGCCAGAGACGGGATGGGTCAGATACAGGACTGGGGACACATTAGGAATGCATGCACTGTTCCTTTAAGAATCAGGAAGTGCTGCCGCTGCCGCCCTCAACAAGCAGCCAAGGCACATGTACACAGCCAGCATAGGAACATAGTGTTCAGCCTGCATTGGTGGGTAAGTCGACGGTCTTGCGTGGTGTGAGATTGGAAGCCATGCCAGCACGCCACCAGTGATGTTACAATTAAGTAGTGTAGGTCAGGTGTAGAGAAAATGGAAGTTTTGCAAATAAATATTACAACTATTATTTAATAGGCAAACGTCACATGTAGAGTTTACATGATATACCTTCCTGGTACTTTATCTAAATTAGAAGCAAATTGAAGATTACTTCTGCCTAAATGGCAGAAAATGCACCTATCTTGGTGATGGATAGGACAGCTTGAGGGGATATGGAGGAGGCTGTTTTTTGATAGGTGTCATTTAAACATTTTGCTAATAATTTATGGAAAGTATCATATTATTCTAACTATTGAACTCACCTTAATTTAAAACACACCCCAGGTTAAATTTCCTGGAGTTGTAAATTTGTGGAGGATTTGATAATACTACCTTTAGTGGGATGGGCCAGATACAGGACGAGACAGGCCAGATACGTGACGGAATGGGCCAGATACAGGACAGGCCAAAGATAGGACCGGACGGGCCGTGCCTGAAAAAGGACGGGACGGGCCAGAGACGGGGCGACCAGATACAGGATGAGACTGGCCGAAGATTGGACGGAGCGAGGCATGCCAGAGACAGGACGGGACGTGCTAGAGACGGGGCGACCAGATACAGGACGGGGCGGTCCAGATACAGGACCGTCCAGGGACGGGACTGGCCAGAGCAGGATGGGACTGGCCTGAGGCAGGACAGGATCGGTCGAGCCAGAGACAGGACGGGACGGGCAAGAGAGAGGACGGGACGGGCCAGAGACAGGACGGGATGGACCAGAGATGGGACGGGCAAGAGACAGGATTGGACAGGCCAGAGATAGCATCGGTCGGGCCAGAGACAGGACTGACCAGGCCTGAGACAGGATCGGACGGGCCAGAGACAGGATGAGATGGGAAGGTACTGGCCAGATACAGGAAGGGACTGGCCAGATAAGGGACAAGACAGGCCAGATGCGGGACGGGCAAGATACGAGATGGGACGGGCCAGATACAAGACGGGACGAGCCGGAGATAGGACGGGACGGGCCAGAAACAGGACTGGACGAGCTATACATTATGGGACGGGAAATAGACAGGATGGGACGGGCCAGAGACGGTACGGGACGTGCCAGATACAGGACAGGACGAGCCAGAGACCGGACGGGACGGGCCAGAAACAGGACGGGACAGAGACCAGACGGTCCAGATACTGGAAAAGACGTGCCAGAGACAGGACAGGATGGCCCAGATACACTACGGGACAGGCCAGATACAGGACGGTACTGGCCAAATATGGGACGGGCCAGATACAGGACGACATGGGCCAGATTCGGGATGAGCCAGATATGGGACAGGAGAGGCTAGATATGGGATGAGCCATGGACAGGATGGGATGGGGCTCATACGAGATGGCCAGATACGGGACGGGCCAGATACTGAATGGGCCTGGCCACATACGGGACGGTCCAGATAGGGACTGGTATGGTCAGATACGGGACAGGACGTGCCACAGATGGGAAGGGACGATGCGGGCCAGATACGGGATGAGATGGGCTAGATAAGGGAAAGCCAGATACGGGACGGGATGGTCAGATACGGGACTAATCGGGTCAGATATGCGACTGGACGGACCAGATACGGGACGGGGCGGGTTAGACATTACAGAACGGGTCATAGACAGGATGGATGGGGCCAGGGACAGGCTGGGACGGGCCAGAGACCGGACCGGACAGGCCAGACACGGGACGGGTCAGATACAGGACTGGGGATACAAAAGGAATGCGTGCACTGTTCCTTTAAGAATCAGGAAGTGCTGCCGCTGCCGCCCTCAAAAAGCAGCCAAGACACATGCACACAGCCCACATAGGAACATAGTGCGCAGCCTGCATTGGTGGGTAAGTCGGCGGTCTTGCATGGTGTGAGATGGGAAGCCATGCCAGCACGCCACCAGGGATGTTACAATTAAGTAGTGTAGGTCAGGTGTACAGAAAATGGAAGTTTTGCAAATAAATATTACAACTATTGTTTAATAGGCAAACATCACATGTAGAGTTTGCATGATATACCTTCCTAGTACTTTATCTAAATTAGAAGCAAATTGTTTGAAGATTACTTCTACCTAAATGGCAGAAAATGCACCTATCTTGGTGATGGATAGGACAGCTTGAGGGGATATGGAGGAGGCTGTTTTTTGATAGGTGTCATTTAAACATTTTGCTAATAATTTATGGAAAGTATCATATTTTTCTAACTATTGAACTCACCTTAATTTAAAACACACCCCAGGCTAAAGTTCCTTTATGTGTAAATTTGTGGAGGATTTGATAATACTACCTTTAATGGGGTGGGCCAGATACAGGACGGGACAGACAAGATACGGAATTGGCCAGATACAGGACGGGCCAGAGACAGGACCGGACGGCACACGCCAGAGACATGACGAGACGGGCCAGAGACAGGACGGGACAGGCGAAAGACAGGATGAGACTGGCCGGAGATATTATGGACTGAGGCGTACCAGAGACAGGACGGGACGGGCTAGAGACAGGGCGACAGATACAGGACGGGACGGTCCAGATACAGGACAGTCCAGGGACGGGACGGGCCAGAGCAGGACGAGACTGGTCAGAGACAGGACAGGACCGGTCGGGCCAGAGACAGGAGGGGACGGGCAAGATAGAGGATGGGACGGGTCAAAGAGAGGACGGGACGGGCCAGATACAGGAAGGGACGGGCCAGAAACAGGACGGGACAAGCTATACATTATGGGATGGGCCAGAGACCGGACGGGACGGTCCAGATACAGTACGGGACAGGCCCGATACAGGACGGTACGGGCCAAATATAGGACGGGCCAGATACAGGACAACATGGGCAAGATACAGGACGGGCCAGATATGGGACAGGACAGGCTGGATATGGGATGAGCCATGGACAGGATGGGATGGGCCAGATACGAGATGGCCAGATACGGGACAGGCCAGATACTGAATGGGCCTGGCCACATACGGGACGGGCCAGATAGGGACTGGTTGGGTCAGACACGGGACTGGACGTGCCAGAGTTGGGAAGGGGCAAGGCAGGCCAGATACGGGATGAGATGGGCCAGATAAGGGAAAGCCAGATACGGGACGGGATGGTCAGATACGGCACTAAACGGGTCAGATATGGAACTGGACAGACCAGATACGGGACGGGGCGACTAGATACAGAATGGGACGGTCCAGATACAGGACGGGCCAGGGAAGGGACGGACCAGAGCAGCACTGGACTGGCCAGAGTCAGGACAGGACCGGTCAGGCCAGAGAAAGGACGGGACGGGCCAGATACAGGAAGGGACGGTCCAGATACGGCACGGGCCAGATTCAAGACTTAATGGGCCAGAGACAGGACAGGATAGGACGGGCCAGATACAGGAAGGGACGAGCCAGATACGGGATGGGCTAGATTCAGGACGGGACGGGCCAGATACAGGACTGGACCGAACCGATGCAGGACGGGATGGGCCAGAAACAAGACTGAATGTGCTAGAGACATTACGGGATGGGCCATAGACAGGACGGGTCGGGCCAGAGACAGGATGGGATGGGCCAGATACATGACGGGATGGTCCAGAAACGTGACGAGCCAGATATGGGACGGTATTGGCCAGATATGCGACAGCCCAGATACATGACGGGATGGGCCAGATACAGGACGGTACGGACCCGATACGGGATGGGACGGGCCAGATACGGGACTGGTCAGATGCGGGACGGGCCAGATACTGGACAGGCAAGATACAGGACGGGCCAGATACGGGACAGGCCGGGCCAGGGACAGGACGTGCCAGATACGAGACTGGCCAGATATGGAACGGGTCAGATACTGGACGGGATGGGCCAGATACGGGATGAGACGGGCCAGACCTGGGCCAGAGACAGGAAGGGATGGGCCAGAGACGGGACCGGCAAGAGACAGGATTGGACAGGCCAGAGATAGCACCGGACGGGCCAGAGACAGGACGGAACAGGCCAGCGACAGGACGAGATGGGAAGGGACTGGCCAGATACAGGAAGGGACAGGCCAGATACGGGACAGGACAGGCCAGATGCGGGACGGGCCACATACGAGACGGGACGCACCAGATATAGGACGAGACAAGGCAGAGATAGGATGGGACGGGCCAGAAACAGGATGGGACGAGCTATACATTATGGGACGGGAAATGGATGGGACGGGCCAGATACAGAACAAGACGAGCCAGAGATAGCACGGGACTGGCCAGAAACAGGACGGGACAAGCTATACATTATCGGACGGGCCATAGACAGGACGGGCCAGATTCAGGATGGGACGGGCCAGATACAGGACGGGACCAACCAGATACAGGACAGGATGGGCCAGAGACAGGACGGAATGTGCTAGAGACATTACGGGACAGGCCATAGACAGGAAAAATCGGGCCATAGACAGGATGGGACGGGCCAGATACATGACGGGATGGGCCAGAAATGTGACGAGCCGGATATGGGATGGTATGGGCCAGCTATGGGACAGCCCAGATACATGACGGGATGGGCCAGATACAGGACGGGACAGGCCAGATACTGGATGGGCCAGATACGGGACGGGCCAGAGACAGGACCGGACTTGCCAGAGACAGACGGGACGGGACGGGCCAAAGACAGAATGAGACTGGCCGAAGATAGGACGGACCGAGGCGTGCTAGAGATAGGACGGGACCTGCTAGAGACGGGGCGACCAGATACAGGACGGGGCGGTCCAGATACAGGACGGTCCAGGGACGGGACTGGCCAGAGCAGGATGGGACTGGCCTGAGGCAGGACAGGACCGGTCGGGCCAGGGACAGGATCGGTCGAGCCAGAGACAGGACGGGACGGGCAAGAGAGAGGACGGGACGGGCCAGAGACAGGACGGGAAGGGCCAAAGACAGGACGGGACGGACCAGAGATGGGACGGGCAAGAGACAGGATTGGACAGGCCAGAGATAGCATCGGTCGGGCCAGAGACAGGACTGACCAGGCCTGAGACAGGATCGGACGGGCCAGAGACAGGATGAGATGGGAAGGTACTGGCCAGATACAGGAAGGGACTGGCCAGATAAGGGACAAGACAGGCCAGATGCGGGACGGGCCAGATACGAGATGGGACGGGCCAGATACAAGACGGGACGAGCCGGAGATAGGACGGGACGGGCCAGAAACAGGACTGGACGAGCTATACATTATGGGACGGGAAATAGACAGGATGGGACGGGCCAGAGACGGTACGGGACGTGCCAGATACAGGACAGGACGAGCCAGAGACCGGACGGGACGGGCCAGAAACAGGACGGGACAAGCTATACATTATGGGACGGGACAGAGACCAGACGGTCCAGATACAGGAAAAGACGGGCCAGAGACAGGACAGGATGGCCCAGATACACTACGGGACAGGCCAGATACAGGACGGTACGGGCCAAATATGGGACGGGCCAGATACAGGACGACATGGGCCAGATACGGGACGAGCCAGATATGGGACAGGAGAGGCTAGATATGGGATGAGCCATGGACAGGATGGGATGGGGCTGATACGAGATGGCCAGATACGGGACTGGCCAGATACTGAATGGGCCTGGCCACATACGAGACGGGCCAGATAGGGACTGGTATGGTCAGATACGGGACAGGACGTGCCACAGATGGGAAGGGACGATGCGGGCCAGATACGGGATGAGATGGGCTAGATAAGGGAAAGCCAGATACGGGACGGGATGGTCAGATACGGGACTAAACGGGTCAGATATGCGACTGGACGCACCAGATACGGGACGGGGCGGGTTAGACATTACAGAACGGGTCATAGACAGGATGGATGGGGCCAGGGACAGGCTGGGACGGGCCAGAGACAGGACCGGACAGGCCAGACACGGGACGGGTCAGATACAGGACTGGGGATACAAAAGGAATGCGTGCACTGTTCCTTTAAGAATCAGGAAGTGCTGCCGCTGCCGCCCTCAAAAAGCAGCCAAGACACATGCACACAGCCCACATAGGAACATAGTGCGCAGCCTGCATTGGTGGGTAAGTCGGCGGTCTTGCATGGTGTGAGATGGGAAGCCATGCCAGCACGCCACCAGGGATGTTACAATTAAGTAGTGTAGGTCAGGTGTACAGAAAATGGAAGTTTTGCAAATAAATATTACAACTATTGTTTAATAGGCAAACGTCACATGTAGAGTTTGCATGATATACCTTCTTAGTACTTTATCTAAATTAGAAGCAAATTGTTTGAAGATTACTTCTACCTAAATGGCAGAAAATGCACCTATCTTGGTGATGGATAGGACAGCTTGAGGGGATATGGAGAAGGCTGTTTTTTTGATAGGTGTCATTTAAACATTTTGCTAATAATTTATGGAAAGTATCATATTTTTCTAACTATTGAACTCACCTTAATTTAAAACACACCCCAGGCTAAAGTTCCTTTGTGTGTAAATTTGTGGAGGATTTGATAATACTACTTTTAATGGGGTGGGCCAGATACAGGACGGGACAGACAAGATACGGAATGGGCCAGATACAGGACGGGCCAGATACAGGACCGGACGGCACACGCCAGAGACATGACGAGACGGGCCAGAGACAGGACGGGACAGGCGAAAGACAGGATGAGACTGGCCGGAGATATTATGGACTGAGGCGTACCAGAGACAGGACGGGACGGGCTAGAGACGGGGCGACAGATACAGGACGGGACGGTCCAGATACAGGACAGTCCAGGGACGGGACGGGCCAGAGCAGTGCGAGACTGGTCAGAGACAGGACAGGACCGGTCGGGCCAGAGACAGGAGGGGGCGGGCAAGATAGAGGACGGGACGGGTCAAAGAGAGGACGGGCCAGATACAGGAAGGGACGGGCCAGAAACAGGACGAGACAAGCTATACATTATGGGATGGGCCAGAGACCGGACGGGACGGTCCAGATACAGTACGGGACAGTCCCGATACAGGACGGCACAGGCCAAATATAGGACGGGCCAGATACAGGACAACATGGGCAAGATACAGGACGGGCCAGATATGGGACAGGACAGGCTGGATATGGGATGAGCCATGGACAGGATGGGATGGGCCAGATACGAGATGGCCAGATACGGGACAGGCCAGATACTGAATGGGCCTGGCCACATACGGCACGGGCCAGATAGGGACTGGTTGGGTCAGACACGGGACAGGACGTGCCAGAGTTGGGAAGGGGCAAGGCAGGCCAGATACGGGATGAGATGGGCCAGATAAGGGAAAGCCAGATACGGGACGGGATGGTCAGATACGGCACTAAACGGGTCAGATATGGAACTGGACAGACCAGATACGGGACGGGGCGACTAGATACAGAATGGGACGGTCCAGATACAGGACGGGCCAGGGAAGGGACGGACCAGAGCAGCACTGGACTGGCCAGAGTCAGGACAGGACCGGTCAGGCCAGAGAAAGGACGGGACGGGCCAGATACAGGAAGGGACGGTCCAGATACGGCACGGGCCAGATTCAAGACTTAATGGGCCAGAGACAGGACAGGATAGGACGGGCCAGATACAGGAAGGGACGAGCCAGATACGGGATGGGCTAGATTCAGGACGGGACGGGCCAGATACAGGACTGGACCGAACCGATGCAGGACGGGATGGGCCAGAAACAAGACTGAATGTGCTAGAGACATTACGGGATGGGCCATAGACAGGACGGGTCGGGCCAGAGACAGGATGGGATGGGCCAGATACATGACGGGATGGGCCAGAAACGTGACGAGCCAGATATGGGACGGTATTGGCCAGATATGCGACAGCCCAGATACATGACGGGATGGGCCAGATACAGGACGGTACGGACCCGATACGGGATGGGACGGGCCAGATACGGGACTGGTCAGATGCGGGACGGGCCAGATACTGGACAGGCCAGATACAGGACGGGCCAGATACGGGACAGGCCGGGCCAGGGACAGGACGTGCCAGATACGAGACTGGCCAGATATGGAACGGGTCAGATACTGGACGGGATGGGCCAGATACGGGATGAGACGGCCCAGACCTGGGCCAGAGACAGGAAGGGATGGGCCAGAGACGGGACCGGCAAGAGACAGGATTGGACAGGCCAGAGATAGCACCGGACGGGCCAGAGACAGGACGGAACAGGCCAGCGACAGGACGAGATGGGAAGGGACTGGCCAGATACAGGAAGGGACAGGCCAGATACGGGACAGGACAGGCCAGATGCGGGACGGGCCAGATACGAGACGGGACGCGCCAGATATAGGACGGGACAAGGCAGAGATAGGATGGGACGGGCCAGAAACAGGATGGGACAAGCTATACATTATGGGACGGGAAATGGATGGGACGGGCCAGATACAGGACAAGACGAGCCAGAGATAGCACGGGACTGGCCAGAAACAGGACGGGACAAGCTATACATTATCGGACGGGCCATAGACAGGACGGGCCAGATTCAGGATGGGACGGGCCAGATACAGGACGGGACCAACCAGATACAGGACGGGATGGGCCAGAGACAGGACGGAATGTGCTAGAGACATTACGGGACAGGCCATAGACAGGACAAATCGGGCCATAGACAGGATGGGACGGGCCAGATACATGACGGGATGGGCCAGAAATGTGACGAGCCGGATATGGGATGGTATGGGCCAGCTATGGGACAGCCCAGATACATGACGGGACAGGCCAGATACTGGATGGGCCAGATACGGGACGGGCCAGAGACAGGACCGGACTTGCCAGAGACAGACGGGACGGGACGGGCCAAAGACAGGATGAGACTGGCCGAAGATAGGACGGACCGAGGCGTGCTAGAGATAGGACGGGACCTGCTAGAGACGGGGCGACCAGATACAGGACGGGGCGGTCCAGATACAGGACAGTCCAGGGACGGGACTGGCCAGAGCAGGATGGGACTGGCCTGAGGCAGGACAGGACCGGTCGGGCCAGGGACAGGATCGGTCGAGCCAGAGACAGGACGGGACGGGCAAGAGAGAGGACGGGACGGGCCAGAGACAGGACGGGAAGGGCCAAAGACAGGACGGGACGGACCAGAGATGGGACGGGCAAGAGACAGGATTGGACAGGCCAGAGATAGCATCGGTCGGGCCAGAGACAGGACTGACCAGGCCTGAGACAGGATCGGACGGGCCAGAGACAGGATGAGATGGGAAGGTACTGGCCAGATACAGGAAGGGACTGGCCAGATAAGGGACAAGACAGGCCAGATGCGGGACGGGCCAGATACGAGATGGGACGGGCCAGATACAAGACGGGACGAGCCGGAGATAGGACGGGACGGGCCAGAAACAGGACTGGACGAGCTATACATTATGGGACGGGAAATAGACAGGATGGGACGGGCCAGAGACGGTACGGGACGTGCCAGATACAGGACAGGACGAGCCAGAGACCGGACGGGACGGGCCAGAAACAGGACGGGACAAGCTATACATTATGGGACGGGACAGAGACCAGACGGTCCAGACACAGGAAAAGACGGGCCAGAGACAGGACAGGATGGCCCAGATACACTACGGGACAGGCCAGATACAGGACGGTACGGGCCAAATATGGGACGGGCCAGATACGGGACGAGCCAGATATGGGACAGGAGAGGCTAGATATGGGATGAGCCATGGACAGGATGGGATGGGGCTGATACGAGATGGCCAGATACGGGACTGGCCAGATACTGAATGGGCCTGGCCACATACGAGACGGGCCAGATAGGGACTGGTATGGTCAGATACGGGATAGGACGTGCCACAGATGGGAAGGGACGATGCGGGCCAGATACGGGATGAGATGGGCTAGATAAGGGAAAGCCAGATACGGGACGGGATGGTCAGATACGGGACTAAACGGGTCAGATATGCGACTGGACGCACCAGATACGGGACGGGGCGGGTTAGACATTACAGAACGGGTCATAGACAGGATGGATGGGGCCAGGGACAGGCTGGGACGGGCCAGAGACAGGACCGGACAGGCCAGACACGGGACGGGTCAGATACAGGACTGGGGATACAAAAGGAATGCGTGCACTGTTCCTTTAAGAATCAGGAAGTGCTGCCGCTGCCGCCCTCAAAAAGCAGCCAAGACACATGCACACAGCCCACATAGGAACATAGTGCGCAGCCTGCATTGGTGGGTAAGTCGGCGGTCTTGCATGGTGTGAGATGGGAAGCCATGCCAGCACGCCACCAGGGATGTTACAATTAAGTAGTGTAGGTCAGGTGTACAGAAAATGGAAGTTTTGCACATAAATATTACAACTATTGTTTAATAGGCAAACGTCACATGTAGAGTTTGCATGATATACCTTCTTAGTACTTTATCTAAATTAGAAGCAAATTGTTTGAAGATTACTTCTACCTAAATGGCAGAAAATGCACCTATCTTGGTGATGGATAGGACAGCTTGAGGGGATATGGAGGAGGCTGTTTTTTGATAGGTGTCATTTAAACATTTTGCTAATAATTTATGGAAAGTATCATATTTTTCTAACTATTGAACTCACCTTAATTTAAAACACACCTCAGGCTAAAGTTCCTTTGTGTGTAAATTTGTGGAGGATTTGATAATACTACTTTTAATGGGGTGGGCCAGATACAGGACGGGACAGACAAGATACGGAATGGGCCAGATACAGGACGGGCCAGAGACAGGACCGGACGGCACACGCCAGAGACATGACGAGACGGGCCAGAGACAGGACGGGACAGGCGAAAGACAGGATGAGACTGGCCGGAGATATTATGGACTGAGGCGTACCAGAGACAGGACGGGACGGGCTAGAGACGGGGCGACAGATACAGGACGGGACGGTCCAGATACAGGACAGTCCAGGGACGGGACGCGCCAGAGCAGGACGAGACTGGTCAGAGACAGGACAGGACCGGTCGGGCCAGAGACAGGAGGGGGCGGGCAAGATAGAGGACGGGACGGGTCAAAGAGAGGACGGGCCAGATACAGGAAGGGACGGGCCAGAAACAGGACGAGACAAGCTATACATTATGGGATGGGCCAGAGACCGGACGGGACGGTCCAGATACAGTACGGGACAGTCCCGATACAGGACGGCACAGGCCAAATATAGGACGGGCCAGATACAGGACAACATGGGCAAGATACAGGACGGGCCAGATATGGGACAGGACAGGCTGGATATGGGATGAGCCATGGACAGGATGGGATGGGCCAGATACGAGATGGCCAGATACGGGACAGGCCAGATACTGAATGGGCCTGGCCACATACGGGACGGGCCAGATAGGGACTGGTTGGGTCAGACACGGGACAGGACGTGCCAGAGTTGGGAAGGGGCAAGGCAGGCCAGATACGGGATGAGATGGGCCAGATAAGGGAAAGCCAGATACGGGACGGGATGGTCAGATACGGCACTAAACAGGTCAGATATGGGACTGGACAGACCAGATACGGGACGGGGCGACTAGATACAGAATGGGACGGTCCAGATACAGGACGGGCCAGGGAAGGGACGGACCAGAGCAGCACTGGACTGGCCAGAGTCAGGACAGGACCGGTCAGGCCAGAGAAAGGACGGGACGGGCCAGATACAGGAAGGGACGGGACAGATACGGCACGGGCCAGATTCAAGACGGAATGGGCCAGAGACAGGACAGGATAGGACATGCCAGATACAGGAAGGGACGAGCCAGATACGGGATGGGCTAGATTCAGGACGGGACGGGCCAGATGCAGGACTGGACCGAACCGATGCAGGACGGGATGGGCCAGAGACAAGACGGAATGTGCTAGAGACATTACAGGATGGGCCATAGACAGGACGGGTCGGGCCAGAGACAGGATGGGATGGGCCAGATACATGACGGGATGGGCCAGAAACATGACGAGCCAGATATGGGACGGTATTGGCCAGATATGCGACAGCCCAGATACATGACGGGATGGGCCAGATACAGGACGGTACGGACCAGATACGGGATGGGACGGGCCAGATACGGGACGGGTCAGATGCGGGACGGGCCAGATACTGGACAGGCCAGATACAGGACGGGCCAGATACGGGACAGGCCGGGCCAGGGACAGGACGTGCCAGATACGAGACTGGCCAGATATGGAACGGGTCAGATACTGGACGGGATGGGCCAGATACGGGATGAGACGGGCCAGACCTGGGCCAGAGACAGGAAGGGATGGGCCAGAGACGGGACCGGCAAGAGACAGGATTGGACAGGCCAGAGATAGCACCGGACGGGCCAGAGACAGGACGGAACAGGCCAGCGACAGGACGAGATGGGAAGGGACTGGCCAGATACAGGAAGGGACAGGCCAGATACGGGACAGGACAGGCCAGATGCGGGACGGGCCAGATACGAGACGGGACGCGCCAGATATAGGACGGGACAAGGCAGAGATAGGATGGGACGGGCCAGAAACAGGACGGGACGAGCTATACATTATGGGACGGGAAATGGACGGGACGGGCCAGATACAGGACAAGACGAGCCAGAGATAGTACGGGACTGGCCAGAAACAGGACGGGACAAGCTATACATTATCGGACGGGCCATAGACAGGACGGGCCAAATTCAGGATGGGACGGGCCAGATACAGGGCGGGACTGACCAGATACAGGACGGGATGGGCCAGAGACAGGACGGAATGTGCTAGAGACATTACGGGACAGGCCATAGACAGGACAAATCGGGCCATAGACAGGATGGGACGGGCCAGATACATGACGGGATGGGCCAGAAACGTGACGAGCCAGATATGGGATGGTATGGGCCAGCTATGGGACAGCCCAGATACATGACGGGACGGGCCAGATACAGGACGGGACAGGCCAGATACTGGATGGGCCAGATACGGGACGGGCCAGAGACAGACGGGACGGGATGGGCCAAAGACAGAATGAGACTGGCCGAAGATAGGACGGACCGAGGCGTGCCAGAGACAGGACGGGACCTGCTAGAGACGGGGCGACCAGATACAGGACGGGGCGGTCCAGATACAGGACGGTCCAGGGACGGGACTGGCCAGAGCAGGATGGGACTGGCCTGAGGCAGGACAGGACCGGTCTGGCCAGAGACAGGACGGGACGGGCAAGAGAGAGGACGGGACGGGCCAAAGAGAGGACGGGACGGGCCAGAGATAGGACGGGAAGGGCCAAAGACAGGACGGGACGGACCAGAGATGGGACGGGCAAGAGACAGGATTGGACAGGCCAGAGATAGCACCGGTCGGGCCAGAGACAGGCTGGGACAGGCCTGAGACAGGACGGGACGGGCCAGAGACGGGACGGGCCAGAGACGGGATGGGTCAGATACAGGACTGGGGACACATTAGGAATGCGTGCACTGTTCCTTTAAGAATCAGGAAGTGCTGCCGCTGCCGCCCTCAACAAGCAGCCAAGACACATGTACACAGCCAGCATAGGAACATAGTGTTCAGCCTGCATTGGTGGGTAAGTCGACGGTCTTGCATGGTGTGAGATTGGAAGCCATGCCAGCTTGCCGCCAGTGATGTTACAATTAAGTAGTGTAGGTCAGGTGTAGAGAAAATGGAAGTTTTGCAAATAAATATTACAACTATTATTTAATAGGCAAACGTCACATGTAGAGTTTGCATGATATACCTTCCTAGTACTTTATCTAAATTAGAGGCAAATTGAAGATTACTTCTGCCTAAATGGCAGAAAATGCACCTATCTTGGTGATGGATAGGACAGCTTGAGGGGATATGGAGGAGGCTGTTTTTTGATAGGTGTCATTTAAACATTTTGCTAATAATTTATGGAAAGTATCATATTATTCTAACTATTGAACTCACCTTAATTTAAAACACACCCCAGGTTAAATTTCCTGGAGTTGTAAATTTGTGGAGGATTTGATAATACTACCTTTAGTGGGATGGGCCAGATACAGGACGTGACAGGCCAGATACGTGACGGAATGGGCCAGATACAGGACAGGCCAAAGATAGGACCGGACGGGCCGTGCCTGAAAAAGGACGGGACGGGCCAGAGACGGGGCGACCAGATACAGGATGAGACTGGCCGAAGATAGGACGGAGCGAGGCATGCCAGAGACAAGACGGGACGTGCTAGAGACGGGGCGACCAGATACAGGACGGGGCGGTCCAGATACAGGACCGTCCAGGGCCTGGACTGGCCAGAGCAGGATGGGACTGGCCTGAGGCAGGACAGGATCGGTCGAGCCAGAGACAGGACGGGACGGGCAAGAGAGAGGACGGGACGGGCCAGAGACAGGACGGGAAGGGCCAAAGACAGGACGGGACGGACCAGAGATGGGACGGGCAAGAGACACGATTGGACAGGCCAGAGATAGCATCGGTCGGGCCAGAGACAGGACTGACCAGGCCTGAGACAGGATCGGACGGACCAGAGACAGGATGAGATGGGAAGGTACTGGCCAGATACAGGAAGGGACTGGCCAGATAAGGGACAAGACAGGCCAGATGCGGGACGGGCCAGATACGAGATGGGACGGGCCAGATACAAGACGGGACGAGCCGAAGATAGGACGGGACGGGCCAGAAACAGGACTGGACGAGCTATACATTATGGGACGGGAAATAGACAGGATGGGACGGGCCAGAGACGGTACGGGACGTGCCAGATACAGGACAGGACGAGCCAGAGACCGGACGGGACGGGCCAGAAACAGGACGGGACAAGCTATACATTATGGGACGGGACAGAGACCAGACGGTCCAGATACAGGAAAAGACGGGCCAGAGACAGGACAGGATGGCCCAGATACACTACGGGACAGGCCAGATACAGGACCGTACGGGCCAAATATGGGACGGGCCAGATACAGGACGACATGGGCCAGATACGGGACGAGCCAGATATGGGGCAGGAGAGGCTAGATATGGGATGAGCCATGGACAGGATGGGATGGGGCTGATACGAGATGGCCAGATACGGGACGGGCCAGATACTGAAAGGGCCTGGCCACATACGGGACGGGCCAGAGAGGGACTGGTATGGTCAGATACGGGACAGGACGTGCCACAGATGGGAAGGGACGATGCGGGCCAGATACGGGATGAGATGGGCTAGATAAGGGAAAGCCAGATACGGGACGGGATGGTCAGATACGGGACTAAACGGGTCAGACATGCGACTGGACGGACCAGATACAGGACGGGGCGGGTTAGACATTACATAACGGGTCATAGACAGGATGGATGGGGCCAGGGACAGGCTGGGACGGGCCAGAGACAGGACCTCACAGGCCAGACACGGGACGGGTCAGATACAGGACTGGGGATACAAAAGGAATGCGTGCACTGTTCCTTTAAGAATCAGGAAGTGCTGCCGCTGCCGCCCTCAAAAAGCAGCCAAGACACATGCACACAGCCCACATAGGAACATAGTGCGCAGCCTGCATTGGTGGGTAAGTCGGCGGTCTTGCATGGTGTGAGATGGGAAGCCATGCCAGCACGCCACCAGGGATGTTACAATTAAGTAGTGTAGGTCAGGTGTACAGAAAATGGAAGTTTTGCAAATAAATATTACAACTATTGTTTAATAGGCAAACGTCACATGTAGAGTTTGCATGATATACCTTCCTAGTACTTTATCTAAATTAGAAGCAAATTGTTTGAAGATTACTTCTACCTAAATGGCAGAAAATGCACCTATCTTGGTGATGGATAGGACAGCTTGAGGGGATATGGAGGAGGCTGTTTTTTGATAGGTGTCATTTAAACATTTTGCTAATAATTTATGGAAAGTATCATATTTTTCTAACTATTGAACTCACCTTAATTTAAAACACAACCCAGGCTAAAGTTCCTTTATGTGTAAATTTGTGGAGGATTTGATAATACTACCTTTAATGGGGTGGGCCAGATACAGGACGGGACAGACAAGATACGGAATGGGCCAGATACAGGACAGGCCAGAGACAGGACCGGACGGCACACGCCAGAGACATGACGAGACGGGCCAGAGAAAGGACGGGACAGGCGAAAGACAGGATGAGACTGGCCGGAGATATTATGGACTGAGGCGTACCAGAGACAGGACGGGACGGGCTAGAGACGGGGCGACAGATACAGGACGGGACGGTCCAGATACAGTACAGTCCAGGGACGGGACGGGCCAGAGCAGGACGAGACTGGTCAGAGACAGGACAGGACCAGTCGGGCCAGAGACAGGAGGGGACGGGCAAGATAGAGGACGGGATGGGTCAAAGAGAGGACGGGACGGGCCAGATACAGGAAGGGACGGGCCAGAAACAGGACGGGACAAGCTATACATTATGGGATGGGCCAGAGACCGGACGGGACTGTCCAGATACAGTACGGGACAGGCCCGATACAGGACGGTACGGGCCAAATATAGGACGGGCCAGATACAGGACAACATGGGCAAGATACAGGACGGGCCAGATATGGGACAGGACAGGCTGGATATGGGATGAGCCATGGACAGGATGGGATGGGCCAGATACGAGATGGCCAGATACGAGACAGGCCAGATACTGAATGGGCCTGGCCACATACGGGACGGGCCAGATAGGGACTGGTTGGGTCAGACTCGGGACAGGACGTGCCAGAGTTGGGAAGGGGCAAGGCAGGCCAGATACGGGATGAGATGGGCCAGATAAGGGAAAGCCATATACGGGACGGGATGGTCAGATACGGCACTAAACGGGTCAGATATGGGACTGGACAGACCAGATACCGGACGGGGCGACTAGATACAGAATGGGACGGTCCAGATACAGGACGGGCCAGGGAAGGGACGGACCAGAGCATCACTGGACTGGCCAGAGTCAGGACAGGACCGGTCAGGCCAGAGAAAGGACGGGACGGGCCAGATACAGGAAGGGACGGGCCAGATACGGCACGGGCCAGATTCAAGACGGAATGGGCCAGAGACAGGACAGGATAGGACGGGCCAGATACAGGAAGGGACGAGCCAGATACGGGATGGGCTAGATTCAGGACGGGACGGGCCAGATACAGGACTGGACCGAACCGATGCAGGACGGGATGGGCCAGAGACAAGACGGATTGTGCTAGAGACATTACGGGATGGGCCATAGACAGGACGGGTCGGGCCAGAGACAGGATGGGATGGGCCAGATACATGACGGGATGGGCCAGAAACGTGACGAGCCAGATATGGGACGGTATTGGCCAGATATGCGACAGCCCAGATACATGACGGGATGGGCCAGATACAGGACGGTACGGACCAGATACGGGATGGGACGGGCCAGATACGGGACGGGTCAGATGCGGGACGGGCCAGATACTGGACAGGCCAGATACAGGACGGGCCAGATACGGGACAGGCCGGGCCAGGGACAGGACGTGCCAGATACGAGACTGGCCAGATATGGAACGGGTCAGATACTGGACGGGATGGGCCAGATACGGGATGAGATGGGCCAGACCTGGGCCAGAGACAGGAAGGGATGGGCCAGAGACGGGACCGGCAAGAGACAGGATTGGACAGGCCAGAGATAGCACCGGACGGGCCAGAGACAGGACGGAACAGGCCAGCGACAGGACGAGATGGGAAGGGACTGGCCAGATACAGGAAGGGACAGGCCAGATACGGGACAGGACAGGCCAGATGCGGGACGGGCCAGATACGAGACGGGACGCGCCAGATATAGGACGGGACAAGGCAGAGATAGGATGGGACGGGCCAGAAACCGGACGGGACGAGCTATACATTATGGGACGGGAAATGGACGGGACGGGCCAGATACAGGACAAGACGAGCCAGAGATAGTACGGGACTGGCCAGAAACAGGACGGGACAAGCTATACATTATCGGACGGGCCATAGACAGGACGGGCCAGATTCAGGATGGGACGGGCCAGATACAGGACGAGACCGACCTGATACAGGACGGGATGGGCCAGAGACAGGACGAAATGTGCTAGAGACATTACGGGACAGGCCATAGACAGGACAAATCGGGCCATAGACAGGATGGGACGGGCCAGATACATGACGGGATGGGCCAGAAACGTGACGAGCCAGATATGGGATGGTATGGGCCAGCTATGGGACAGCCCAGATACATGACGGGACGGGCCAAATACAGGACGGGACAGGCCAGATACTGGATGGGCCAGATACGGGACGGGCCAGAGACAGGACCGGACTTGCCAGAGACAGACGGGACGGGACGGGCCAAAGACAGGATGAGACTGGCCGAAGATAGGACGGACCGAGGCGTGCCAGAGACAGGACGGGACCTGCTAGAGACGGGGCGACCAGATACAGGACGGGGCGGTCCAGATACAGGACGGTCCAGGGACGGGACTGGCCAGAGCAGGATGGGACTGGCCTGAGGCAGGACAGGACCGGTCGGGCCAGAGACAGGACGGGACGGGCAAGAGAGAGGACGGGACGGGCCAAAGAGAGGACGGGACGGGCCAGAGATAGGACGGGAAGGGCCAAAGACAGGACGGGACGGACCAGAGATGGGACGGGCAAGAGACAGGATTGGACAGGCCAGAGATAGCACCGGTCGGGACTGGCCAGAGCAGGATGGGACTGGCCTGAGGCAGGACAGGACCAGTCGGGCCAGAGACAGGACGGGACGGGCAAGAGAGAGGACGGGACGGGCCAAAGAGAGGATGGGACGGGCCAGAGATAGGCTGGGACAGGCCAGAGACAGGACGGGACGGGCCAGAGACGGGACGGGCCAGAGACGGGATGGGTCAGATACAGGACTGGGGACACATTAGGAATGCGTGCACTGTTCCTTTAAGAATCAGGAAGTGCTGCCGCTGCCGCCCTCAACAAGCAGCCAAGACACATGTACACAGCCAGCATAGGAACATAGTGTTCAGCCTGCATTGGTGGGTAAGTCGACGGTCTTGCATGGTGTGAGATTGGAAGCCATGCCAGCTTGCCGCCAGTGATGTTACAATTAAGTAGTGTAGGTCTGGTGTAGAGAAAATGGAAGTTTTGCAAATAAATATTACAACTATTATTTAATAGGCAAACATCACATGTAAAGTTTGCATGATATACCTTCCTAGTACTTTATCTAAATTAGAGGCAAATTGAAGATTACTTCTGCCTAAATGGCAGAAAATGCACCTATCTTGGTGATGGATAGGACAGCTTGAGGGGATATGGAGGAGGCTGTTTTTTGATAGGTGTCATTTAAACATTTTGCTCATAATTTATGGAAAGTATCATATTATTCTAACTATTGAACTCACCTTAATTTAAAACACACCCCAGGTTAAATTTCCTGGAGTTGTAAATTTGTGGAGGATTTGATAATACTACCTTTAATGGGATGGGCCAGATACAGGACGAGACAGGCCAGATACGTGACGGAATGGGCCAGATACAGGACAGGCCAAAGATAGGACCGGACGGGCCGTGCCTGAAAAAGGACGGGACGGGCCAGAGACGGGGCGACCAGATACAGGATGAGACTGGCCGAAGATAGGACAGAGCGAGGCATGCCAGAGACAGGACGGGACGTGCTAGAGACTGGGCGACCAGATACAGGACGGGGCGGTCCAGATACAGGACCGTCCAAGGACGGGACTGGCCAGAGCAGGATGGGACTGGCCTGAGGCAGGACAGGATCGGTCGAGCCAGAGACAGGACGGGACGGGCAAGAGAGAGGACGGGACGGGCCAAAGAGAGGACGAGACGGGCCAGAGACAGGACGGTAAGGGCCAAAGACAGGACGGGACGGACCAGAGATGGGACGGGCAAGAGACAGGATCGGACGGGCCAGAGACAGGATGAGATCTGAAGGTACTGGCCAGATACAGGAAGGGACTGGCCAGATAAGGGACAAGACAGGCCAGATGCGGGACGGGCCAGATACGAGATGGGACGGGCCAGATACAAGACGGGACGAGCCGGAGATAGGACGGGACGGGCCAGAAACAGGACTGGACGAGCTATACATTATGGGACGGGAAATAGACAGGATGGGACGGGCCAGAGACGGTACGGGACGTGCCAGATACAGGACAGGACGAGCCAGAGACCGGACCGGACGGGCCAGAAACAGGACGGGACAAGCTATACATTATGGGACGGGACAGAGACCAGATGGTCCAGATACAGGAAAAGACGGGCCAGAGACAGGACAGGATGGCCCAGATACACTACGGGACAGGCCAGATACAGGACGGTACGGGCCAAATATGGGACGGGCCAGATACAGGACGACATGGGCCAGATACAGGACGAGCCAGATATGGGACAGGAGAGGCTAGATATGGGATGAGCCATGGACAGGATGGGATGGGGCTGATACGAGATGGCCAGATACGGGACGGGACAGATACTGAATGGGCCTGGTCACATACGGGACGGGCCAGATAGGGACTGGTATGGTCAGATACGGGATAGGACGTGCCACAGATGGGAAGGGACGATGCGGGCCAGATACGGGATGAGATGGGCTAGATAAGGGAAAGCCAGATACGGGACGGGATGGTCAGATACGGGACTAAACGGGTCAGATATGCGACTGGACGGACCAGATACGGGACGGGGCGGGTTAGACATTACAGAACGGGTCATAGACAGGATGGGTAGGGCCAGGGACAGGCTAGGACGGGCCAGAGACAGGACCAGACAGGCCAGACACGGGACGGGTCAGATACAGGACTGGGGATACAAAAGGAATGCGTGCACTGTTCCTATAAGAATCAGGAAGTGCTGCCGCTACCGCCCTCAAAAAGCAGCCAAGACACATGCACACAGCCCGCATAGGAACATAGTGCGCAGCCTGCATTGGATGGCTAAGTCGGCGGTCTTGCATGGTGTGAGATGGGAAGCCATGCCAGCACGCCGCCATGGATGTTACAATTAAGTAGTGTAGGTCAGGCGTAGAGAAAATGGAAGTTTTTCAAATAAATATTACAACTATTGTTTAATAGGCAAACATCACATGTAGAAGTTTGTATGATATACCTTCCTAGTACTTTATCTAAATTAGAAGCAAATTGTTTGAAGATTACTTCTACCTAAATGGCAGAAAATGCACCTATCTTGGTGATGGATAGGACAGCTTGAGGGGATATGGAGGAGGCTGTTTTTTGATAGGTGTCATTTAAACATTTTGCTAATAATTTATGGAAAGTATCATATTTTTCTAACTATTGAGCTCACCTTAATTTAAAGCACAGAGGACGGCACGGGCCAAAGACCAGATGGGACGGGCCAAAGACCGGATGGGACGGGCCAGAGACCGGATGGGACGGGCCAGAGACCGACGGGGCGGGCCAGAGACCGGACGGGACATATACAGGACGGGACAGGCCAGAGACGAGGCGGGCCAGATACAGGATGGGGCACATACAGGATGGGCCAGGGACGGGCCACTGCAGTACCGGACGGGTCAGAGGCAGGACAGGACGGGTCGGGCCAGAGACAGGACGGGACGGGCCAGAAACAGGACAAGACGGGCCAGAGGCAAGACGAGATGGGCCAGAGACAGGACGAGCCAGAGATAGGACAGGACGGGCCAAATACGGGATGGTACGGGCCAGAAATGGGACGGCACGGGCCAGATACATGACGGGACGGGCCAGATACATGACGAGATGGAACAGATATGGAACAGGACGGGCCAGATACGGGACGAGCCAGATACGGGACAGGCCAGTTACGGGATGGGGCAGATATGGGACGGGGCAGATACGGGACGGTACAGATACAGGACGGGCCAGAGATACAGGACGGGCCAGAGACAGGAATAGGACGGACCATAGACAGGACTGGACGGGCCAGAGACGAGATGGGTCAGATACAGGACTGGGGACACATTAGGAATGCGTGCACTGTTCCTTTAAAAATCAGGAAGTGCTGCCGCTGTCGCCCTCAACAAGCAGCCAAGACACATGCACACAGCCAGCAGAGGAACACAGTGTGCAGCCTGGATTGGTGGGTAAGTCGGCGGTCTTGCATGGTGTGAGATGGGAAGCCATGCCAGCACGCCGCCAGGGATGTTACAATTAAATAGTGTAGGACAGGCATAGAGAAAATGGAAGTTTTGCAAATAAATATTACAACTATTGTTTAATAGGCAAACATCACATGTAGAGTTTGCATGATATACCTTCCTGCTACTTTATCTAAATTAGAAGCAAATTGTTTGAAGATTACTTCTACCTAAATGGCAGAAAATGCACCTATCTTGGTGATGGATAGGACAGCTTGAGGGGATATGGAGGAGGCTGTTTTTTAATAGGTGTCATTTAAACATTTTGCTAATAATTTATAGAAAGTATCATACTTTTCTAACTATTGAGCTCACCTTAATTTAAAGCACAGAGGACGGCACGGGCCAAAACCAGATGGAACGGGCCAAAGACCGGATGGGATGGGCCAAAGACCGGATGGGACGGGCCAAAGACCGGATGGGACGGGCCAGAGACAGGACGGGACGGGGCGGGCCAGAGACAGGACGGGACATATACAGGACGGGATGGGCCAGATACAGGATGGGCCAGATACAGGATGGGCCAGGGACGGGCCACTGCAGTACCAGACGGGTCTGAGGCAGGACAGGACGGGTCGGGCCAGAGACAGGACGGGACGGGACAGAGATAGGACAAGACGGGCCAGAGACAGAACGAGATGGGCCAGAGACAGAATGAGCCGGAGATAGGACAGGACGGGCCAGAGAAAGGACGGGACTAGCTAGAAACAGGAAGGGACGGGCCAGATACGGGACGGGCCAGATACAGGACGGGACAGGCGAGAGACAGGATGGGATGGGCCAGATATGGGTCGGGAGAGACCAGATACGTGACGGGACCCGACAGGATAGACACGGGACGGTACAAGCCAGATACGCGACGGGCCAGATACAAGATGGGACTAGATGGGCCAGATACAGGATGGTACGGAACGGGCCAGATGCAGGAGGGGACGGTCCGAGTACAGGATGGGACAGGCCAGATAGAGAACTGCACGGGATGGGCCAGAGACAGGACTGGACGGGCCAGAGATAGGATGGGACAGGCCAGATACGGGACGGGACAGGAAAGATACGGAACAGGACGTGCCAGATACAAGATGGTACGGGCCAGATACAGGACGGTACAGGCCAGATACAGAACTGTATGGGACGGGCCAGAGACAGGAGGGGATGGGCCGGGTACAGGATGGGACGGGCCAGATACGGAACTGCCCGGTACGGGCCAGAGACAGGACTGGACGGGCCAGAGACAGGATGGGATAGGCCAGATACGGGATGGGGCAGGCCAGATACGGGACAAGACGGGCCAGATACAGGATGGTACGGGCCAGATATGGGACGGTATGGGCCAGATACATGACGGGACGGGCCAGATACAGGACGAGACAGACCAGATACAGAACAGGACGGGCCAGATACGGGACAAGCCAGATACGGGACAGGTCATATATGGGATGGGGCAGATATGGGACGGTACAGATACGGGACGTGCCAGCGACAGGACGGGACAGATACTGGACGGGATGGGCTAGATACGGGGCGGGCCAGATACGGGACGATACTAGCCAGAGACAGGATGGGACTGGCTAGAGACAGGATGGGATGAGCCAAAGACAGGACGGGTCAGAGACAGGATGGGACGAGCCAAAGACAGGACGGGAGGGGCCAGACACAGGACTGGACAGGCCAGAGACAGAACGGGACGGGCAAGACACAGGACTGGACAGGCCAGAGACAGGACGGGACGGGCCAGATACAGGACGGGACTGGCTAGATACGGGACAGGACCGGCCAGATACTGGACAGGTCAGATACGGGACAGGATGGGCCAGATTCAGGACGGGACGAGATGGGCCAGATACAAGACGGTACGGGACGGGTCAGATACAGGACGGGACGGGCTAGATACGGAACGGGCCAAATACAGGATGGGACGGGCCAGAGACAGGATGGGCGGGCTTGACATTACGGGCCGGGCCATAGACAGAATGGCCAGATACAGGACGGTACTGCCCAGATATGGGACGGCACGGGCCAGATACGCGATGGGACGGGCCAGATACGGGATGGGCCAGATACGGGACGGTCCAGATATGAGACGGGCCAGATATGGGACAGGACGGGCCAGATACGACATGAACCAGGGATGGGAAAGGACAGAAACTGAACGGGATGTGCCATTTATGGTGATGGGCCAGATACGTGACACGCTGGGCCATATACGGGACGGGCCAGATACGGGACTGGTTGGGCCATATACGGGATAGGACGGGCTAGATAGTGAAGGGACGAGACGTGCCAGATAAGAGATGGGCCAGATACGGGACTGGACTGGCCAGATATGGGACTGGACTGGCCAGATACGGGACTTGTCGGGTCAGATATGGGACTAAGCAGGCCAGATATGGGACGGACGGGCTAGACATTACAGGACGGGCCATAGACAGGAGGGGAGGGGCCAGGGACAGCACGGGACGGGCCAGAGACAGGTCAGGACGGTACGGGCCAACTATGGGACGGGCCAGATACAGGACGACATGGGCCAGATACGGGACAAGCCAGATATGGGACAGGAGAGGCTACATATGGGATGAGCCATGGACAGGATGGGATGGGGCTGATACGAGATGGCCAGATACGGGACGGGCCAGATAGGGACTGGTATGGTCAGATACGGGACAGGACGTGCCAGAGACGGGAAGGGACGAGATGGGCCAGATAAGGGACAGCCAGATACGGGACTAAACAGGTCAGATATGGGACTGGACGGACCAGATACGGGAAGGGGCGGGTTAGACATTACAGGACGTGCCATAGACAGGATGGGAGGGGCCAGGGACGGGCAAGAGACAGGACGGGACGGACCAGAGATGGGACAGGCAAGAGACAGGATTGGACAGGCCAGAGGTAGCACCGGACGGGTCAGAGACAGGACGGGACAGGCCAGAGACAGAACGGGACAGGCCAGAGACAGGACGAGATGGGAAGGGACTGGCCAGATACAGGAAGGGACAGGCCAGATATGGGACAGGACAGGCCAGATGCGGGACGGGCCAGATACGAGATGGGACGGGCCAGATACAGGACGGGACGAGCCAGAGATAGGACAGGACGGGCCAGAAACAGGACTGGACGAGCAATACATTATGGGACGGGATATAGACAGGATGGGACGGGCCAGAGACGGTACGGGACGTGCCAGATACAGGACAGGACGAGCAAGTGACAGGACGGGACGGGCCAGAAACAGGACAGGACATGCTATACATTATGAGACCGTCCAGAGACTGGACGGGACGGTCCAGATACAGGAAAAGACGGGCCAGAGACAGGATGGGATGGCCCAGATACAGTACGGGGTGACCAGATACAGGACGGGACGGTTCAGATACAGGATGGGCCAGGGACGGGACGGACCAGAGCAGGACGAGACTGGCCAGAGGCAGGACTGGACCGGTCAGGCCAGAGACAGGACGGGACGGGCCAGATACAGGAAGGGACGGGCCAGATACGGGACGGGCCAGATTCAAGACGGGATGGGCCAGAGATAGGACGTGATGGGACGGGCCAGATACAGGAAGGGACGGGCCATATACTGGACGTGCCACATTCAGGACGGGACGGGCCAGATACAGGACGGGACGGGCCAGATACAGGACGGGACCGACCAGATACAGGACGGGATGGGCCAGAGACAGGACGGAATGTGCTAGAGACATTACGGGACAGGCCATAGACAGGACGGGTCGGGCCAGAGACAGGATGGGACAGGCCAGATTCATGACGGGATGGGCCAGAAACGTGACGAGCCAAATATGGGACGGTATGGGACAGATATGGGACAGCCCACATACATTACGGGACGGGCCAGATACAGGACGGTACGGACCAAATACGTGACGGGACGGGCCAGATACGGGACGGGTCAGATGCGGGACGGGCCAGATACGGGACAGGCCAGATACAGGACGGGCCAGATACGGGACAGGCTGGGCCAGGGACAGGACGTGCCAGATACGGGACAGGCCAGATATGGAACGGGCCAGATACTGGATGGGATGGGCCAGATACAGGGCGGGCCAGATACAGGACGAAACGGACCAGAGCTGCGCCAGAGACAGGAAGGGATGGGCCAGAGACAGGACAGGACGGGCCAAAGACTGGACCGGACGGGCCAGAGACGGGACGGGTAAGAGACAGGATTGGACATGCCAGAGATAGCACCGGACGGGCCAGAGACAGGACGGGACAGGCCAGAGACAGGACAAGATGGGAAGGGACTGGCCAGATACAGGAAGGGACAGGCCAGATACGGGACAGGACAGGCCAGTTGCGGGACGGGCTAGATACGAGACGGGATGGGCCATATATAGGACGGGATGAGGCAGAGATAGGATGGGACGGGCCAGAAACAGGACGGGACGAGCTATACATTATGGGACGGGAAATAGACAGGACGGGACGGGCCATAGACGGTACGCGACGGGCCAGATACAGGACAGGACGAGCCAGAGACAGTACGTGACGGGCCAGAAACAGGACGGGACAAGCAATACATTTTGGGACGGGCCATATACAGGACGGGACGGGCCAGAGACAAGACGGAACGGGACAGATACAGGAAAAGACTGGCCAAAGACAGGACTGTACGGGCCAAATAGTGCGCAGCCTGCATTGGTGGGTAAGTCGGCTCTCTTGCATGGTGTGAGATGGGGAAGGGGCGGGTTAGACATTACAGGACGTGCCATAGACAGGATGGGAGGGGCCATGGACGGGCAAGAGACAGGACGGGACGGGCCAGAGACCGGGACGGGCCAGAGATGGGACGGGTGAGATACAGGACTGGGGACACATTAGGAATGCGTGCACTGTTCCTTTAAGAATCAGGAAGTGCTGCCGCTACAGCCCTCAACAAGCAGCCAAGACACATGCACACAGCCAGCATAGGAACATAGTGCGCAGCCTGCATTGGTGGATAAGTCGGCGGTCTTGCATGGTGTGAGATGGGAAGCCATGCCAGCACGCCGCCATGGATGTTACAATTAAGTAGTGTAGGTCAGGTGTAGAGAAAATGGAAATTTTGCAAATAAATATTACAACTATTGTTTAATAGGCAAACATCACATGTAGAGTTTGCATGATATACCTTCCTGGTACTTTATCTAAATTAGAAGCAAATTGTTTGAAGATTACTTCTACCTAAATGGCAGAAAATGCACCTATCTTGGTGATGGATAGGACAGCTTGAGGGGATATGGAGGAGGCTGTTTTTTTGATAGGTGTCATTTAAACATTTTGCTAATAATTTATGGAAAGTATCATATTTTTCTAACTATTGAACTCACCTTAATTTAAAACACACCCAGGTTAAAGTTCCTTTATGTGTAAATTTGTGGAGGATTTGATAATACTACCTTTAATGGGATGGGCCAGATACAGGACGGAACAGGCCAGATACGGAATGGGCCAGATACAGGACGGGCCAGAGTCAGGACCGGACGGGACGATCCAGAGACATGACAAGACGGGCCAGAGACATTACGGGACGGGCCGAAGATAGGACGGACTGAGGCGTGCCAGAGACAAGACTGGACGGGCTAGAAACGGGGCGACAGATACAGGACAGGACGGTCCAGATACAGGACAGTCCAGGGATGGGACGGGACAGAGCAGTACGGGACTGGTCTGAGGTAGGACAGGACAGGTCGGGCCAGAGACAGGAGGGGACGGGCAAGAGAGAGGACGGGACGGGCAAAAGAGAGGACGGGACGTTCCAGAGACAGGACGTGATGGGCCAAAGACAGGACGGGACGGACCAGAGATGGGACAGGCAAGAGACAGGATTGGACAGGCCAGAGGTAGCACCGGACGGGTCAGAGACAGGACGGGACAGGCCAGAGACAGAACGGGACAGGCCAGAGACAGGACGAGATGGGAAGGGACTGGCCAGATACAGGAAGGGACAGGCCAGATATGGGACAGGACAGGCCAGATGCGGGACGGGCCAGATACGAGATGGGACGGGCCAGATACAGGACGGGACGAGCCAGAGATAGGACAGGACGGGCCAGAAACAGGACTGGACGAGCAATACATTATGGGACGGGATATAGACAGGATGGGACGGGCCAGAGACGGTACGGGACGTGCCAGATACAGGACAGGACGAGCAAGTGACAGGACGGGACGGGCCAGAAACAGGACAGGACATGCTATACATTATGAGCCCGTCCAGAGACTGGACGGGACGGTCCAGATACAGGAAAAGACGGGCCAGAGACAGGATGGGATGGCCCAGATACAGTACGGGGTGACCAGATACAGGACGGGACGGTTCAGATACAGGATGGGCCAGGGACGGGACGGACCAGAGCAGGACGAGACTGGCCAGAGGCAGGACTGGACCGGTCAGGCCAGAGACAGGACGGGACGGGCCAGATACAGGAAGGGACGGGCCAGATACGGGACGGGCCAGATTCAAGACGGGATGGGCCAGAGATAGGACGTGATGGGACGGGCCAGATACAGGAAGGGACGGGCCATATACTGGACGTGCCACATTCAGGACGGGACGGGCCAGATACAGGACGGGACGGGCCAGATACAGGACGGGACCGACCAGATACAGGACGGGATGGGCCAGAGACAGGACGGAATGTGCTAGAGACATTACGGGACAGGCCATAGACAGGACGGGTCGGGCCAGATACAGGATGGGACAGGCCAGATTCATGACGGGATGGGCCAGAAACGTGACGAGCCAAATATGGGACGGTATGGGACAGATATGGGACAGCCCACATACATTACGGGACGGGCCAGATACAGGACGGTACGGACCAAATACGTGACGGGACGGGCCAGATACGGGACGGGTCAGATGCGGGACGGGCCAGATACGGGACAGGCCAGATACAGGACGGGCCAGATACGGGACAGGCTGGGCCAGGGACAGGACGTGCCAGATACGGGACAGGCCAGATATGGAACGGGCCAGATACTGGATGGGATGGGCCAGATACAGGGCGGGCCAGATACAGGACGAAACGGACCAGAGCTGCGCCAGAGACAGGAAGGGATGGGCCAGAGACAGGACAGGACGGGCCAAAGACTGGACCGGACGGGCCAGAGACGGGACGGGTAAGAGACAGGATTGGACATGCCAGAGATAGCACCGGACGGGCCAGAGACAGGACGGGACAGGCCAGAGACAGGACAAGATGGGAAGGGACTGGCCAGATACAGGAAGGGACAGGCCAGATACGGGACAGGACAGGCCAGTTGCGGGACGGGCTAGATACGAGACGGGATGGGCCATATATAGGACGGGATGAGGCAGAGATAGGATGGGACGGGCCAGAAACAGGACGGGACGAGCTATACATTATGGGACGGGAAATAGACAGGACGGGACGGGCCATAGACGGTACGCGACGGGCCAGATACAGGACAGGACGAGCCAGAGACAGTACGTGACGGGCCAGAAACAGGACGAGACAAGCAATACATTTTGGGACGGGCCATATACAGGACGGGACGGGCCAGAGACAAGACGGAACGGGACAGATACAGGAAAAGACTGGCCAAAGACAGGACTGTACGGGCCAAATAGTGCGCAGCCTGCATTGGTGGGTAAGTCGGCTCTCTTGCATGGTGTGAGATGGGGAAGGGGCGGGTTAGACATTACAGGACGTGCCATAGACAGGATGGGAGGGGCCATGGACGGGCAAGAGACAGGACGGGACGGGCCAGAGACCGGGACGGGCCAGAGATGGGACGGGTGAGATACAGGACTGGGGACACATTAGGAATGCGTGCACTGTTCCTTTAAGAATCAGGAAGTGCTGCCGCTACAGCCCTCAACAAGCAGCCAAGACACATGCACACAGCCAGCATAGGAACATAGTGCGCAGCCTGCATTGGTGGATAAGTCGGCGGTCTTGCATGGTGTGAGATGGGAAGCCATGCCAGCACGCCGCCATGGATGTTACAATTAAGTAGTGTAGGTCAGGTGTAGAGAAAATGGAAATTTTGCAAATAAATATTACAACTATTGTTTAATAGGCAAACATCACATGTAGAGTTTGCGTGATATACCTTCCTGGTACTTTATCTAAATTAGAAGCAAATTGTTTGAAGATTACTTCTACCTAAATGGCAGAAAATGCACCTATCTTGGTGATGGATAGGACAGCTTGAGGGGATATGGAGGAGGCTGTTTTTTTGATAGGTGTCATTTAAACATTTTGCTAATAATTTATGGAAAGTATCATATTTTTCTAACTATTGAACTCACCTTAATTTAAAACACACCCCAGGTTAAAGTTCCTTTATGTGTAAATTTGTGGAGGATTTGATAATACTACCTTTAATGGGATGGGCCAGATACAGGACGGAACAGGCCAGATACGGAATGGGCCAGATACAGGACGGGCCAGAGTCAGGACCGGACGGGACGATCCAGAGACATGACAAGACGGGCCAGAGACATTACGGGACGGGCCGAAGATAGGACGGACTGAGGCGTGCCAGAGACAAGACTGGACGGGCTAGAAACGGGGCGACAGATACAGGACAGGACGGTCCAGATACAGGACAGTCCAGGGATGGGACGGGACAGAGCAGTACGGGACTGGTCTGAGGTAGGACAGGACAGGTCGGGCCAGAGACAGGAGGGGACGGGCAAGAGAGAGGACGGGACGGGCAAAAGAGAGGACGGGACGTTCCAGAGACAGGACGTGATGGGCCAAAGACAGGACGGGACGGACCAGAGATGGGACAGGCAAGAGACAGGATTGGACAGGCCAGAGGTAGCACCGGACGGGTCAGAGACAGGACGGGACAGGCCAGAGACAGAACGGGACAGGCCAGAGACAGGACGAGATGGGAAGGGACTGGCCAGATACAGAAAGGGACAGGCCAGATATGGGACAGGACAGGCCAGATGCGGGACGGGCCAGATACGAGATGGGACGGGCCAGATACAGGACGGGACGAGCCAGAGATAGGACAGGACGGGCCAGAAACAGGACTGGACGAGCAATACATTATGGGACGGGAAATAGACAGGATGGGACGGGCCAGAGACGGTACGGGACGTGCCAGATACAGGACAGGACGAGCAAGTGACAGGACGGGACGGGCCAGAAACAGGACAGGACATGCTATACATTATGAGACCGTCCAGAGACTGGACGGGACGGTCCAGATACAGGAAAAGACGGGCCAGAGACAGGATGGGATGGCCCAGATACAGTACGGGGTGACCAGATACAGGACGGGACGGTTCAGATACAGGATGGGCCAGGGACGGGACGGACCAGAGCAGGACGAGACTGGCCAGAGGCAGCACTGGACCGGTCAGGCCAGAGACAGGACGGGACGGGCCAGATACAGGAAGGGACGGGCCAGATACGGGACGGGCCAGATTCAAGACGGGATGGGCCAGAGATAGGACGTGATGGGACGGGCCAGATACAGGAAGGGACGGGCCATATACTGGACGTGCCACATTCAGGACGGGACGGGCCAGATACAGGACGGGACGGGCCAGATACAGGACGGGACCGACCAGATACAGGACGGGATGGGCCAGAGACAGGACGGAATGTGCTAGAGACATTACGGGACAGGCCATAGACAGGACGGGTCGGGCCAGAGACAGGATGGGACAGGCCAGATTCATGACGGGATGGGCCAGAAACGTGACGAGCCAAATATGGGACGGTATGGGACAGATATGGGACAGCCCACATACATTACGGGCGGGCCAGATACAGGACGGTACGGACCAAATACGTGACGGGACGGGCCAGATACGGGACGGGTCAGATGCGGGACGGGCCAGATACGGGACAGGCCAGATACAGGACGGGCCAGATACGGGACAGGCTGGGCCAGGGACAGGACGTGCCAGATACGGGACAGGCCAGATATGGAACGGGCCAGATACTGGATGGGATGGGCCAGATACAGGGCGGGCCAGATACAGGACGAAACGGACCAGAGCTGCGCCAGAGACAGGAAGGGATGGGCCAGAGACAGGACAGGACGGGCCAAAGACTGGACCGGACGGGCCAGAGACGGGACGGGTAAGAGACAGGATTGGACATGCCAGAGATAGCACCGGACGGGCCAGAGACAGGACGGGACAGGCCAGAGACAGGACAAGATGGGAAGGGACTGGCCAGATACAGGAAGGGACAGGCCAGATACGGGACAGGACAGGCCAGTTGCGGGACGGGCCAGATACGAGACGGGATGGGCCATATATAGGACGGGATGAGGCAGAGATAGGATGGGACGGGCCAGAAACAGGACGGGACGAGCTATACATTATGGGACGGGAAATAGACAGGACGGGACGGGCCATAGACGGTACGCGACGGGCCAGATACAGGACAGGACGAGCCAGAGACAGTACGTGACGGGCCAGAAACAGGACGGGACAAGCAATACATTATGGGACGGGCCATATACAGGACGGGACGGGCCAGAGACAAGACGGAACGGGACAGATACAGGAAAAGACTGGCCAAAGACAGGACTGTACGGGCCAAATAGTGCGCAGCCTGCATTGGTGGGTAAGTCGGCTCTCTTGCATGGTGTGAGATGGGAAGCCATGCCACAACGCCGCCATGGATGTTACAATTAAGTAGTGTAGGTCAGGCATAGAGAAAATGGAAGTTTTGTAAATAAATATTACAACTATTGTTTACTAGGCAAACATCACATGTAGAGTTTGCATGATATACCTTCCTAGTGCTTTATCTAAATTAGAAGCAAATTGTTTGAAGATTACTTCTACCTAAATGGTAGAAAATGCACCTATCTTGGTGATGGATAGGACAGCTTGAGGGGATATGGAGGAGGCTGTTTTTTGATAGGTGTCATTTCAACATTTTGCTAATAATTTATGGAAAGTATCATATTTTTCTAACTATTGAACTCACCTTAATTTAAAACACACCCCAGGTTAAATTTCCTGGAGGTTTAAAT
This sequence comes from Phyllobates terribilis, assembly GCF_046119375.1. Lineage (NCBI taxonomy): Eukaryota > Metazoa > Chordata > Amphibia > Anura > Dendrobatidae > Phyllobates > Phyllobates terribilis. The sequence goes on from NW_027363339.1 coordinate 307,905, forward strand.
TTGTGGAGGATTTGATAATACTACCTTTAATGGGATGGGCCAGATGCAGGACAGGCCAGAGACAGGACCGGACGGGACGTGCCTGAGAAAGGACGGGACGGGCCAGAGACGAGGCGACCAGATACAGGATGGGACGGTCCAGATACAGGACGGGCCAGGGATGGGACGGATCAGAGCAGGACGGGACTGGCCAGAGGCAGGACAGGACCAGTTAGGCCATGACAGGTCGGGACGGGCCTGATACAGGAAGGGACGGGCCAGATACGGGACGGGCCAGATTCAAGACAGGATGGGCCATAGACAGGACAGGATGGGACGGGCCCGATACAGAAAGGGACAGGCCAGATACGGGACGGGCCAGATTCAGGATAGGACGGGCCAGATACAGGACGGGACCGACCAGATACAGGACGGGATGGGCCAGAGAGAGGACGGAATGTGCTAGAGACATTAAGGAATAGGCCATACACAGGACGGGTCGAGCCAGAGACAGGATGGGACGGGCCAGATACATGACGGGATGGGCCAGAAACGTGACGAGCCAGATATGGGACGGGCCAGATACAGGACGGTACGGACCAAATACGGGACGGGACGGGCCAGATACGGGACGGGTCAGATGCGGGACGGGCCAGATACGGGACAGGCCAAATACAGGACGGGCCAGATACGGGACAGGCCGGGCCAGGGACAGGACGTGCCAGATACGGGACAGGCCAGATATGGAACGTGCCAGATACTAGACGGGATGGGTCAGATATGGGACAGCCCAGATACATGATGGGACGGGCCAGATATGGGATGGGATGGGCCAGATATGGGACGGGTCAGATGCGGGATGGGCCAGATACGGTACAGGACAGATACAGGACGGGACAGATACGGGACAGGCCGGGCCAGGGACAGGACGTGCCAGATACGGGACAGGCCAGATATGGAATGTGCCAGATACTAGACGGGATGGGCCAGATATCGGGCGGGCCAGATATGGGACGAGACGGGCCAGAGCTGGGCCAGAGACAGGAAGGGATGGGCCAGAGACAGGACGGGACGGGCCAAAGACTGGACCGGACGGGCCAGAGACGGGACGGGCAAGAGACAGGATTGGACAGGCCAGAGATAGCACCAGACGTGCCAGAGACAGGACGGGACAGGCCAGAGACAGGACGAGATGGGAAGGGACTGGCCAGATACAGGAAGGGACAGGCCAGATACGGGACAGGACAGGCCAGATGCGGGACGGGCTATATACGAGACGGGACGGGCCAGATTTAGGACGGGACGAGGCAGAGATAGGATGGGCCAGAAACAGGATGGGACGAGCTATGCGTTATGGGACGGTAAATAGAAAGGACGGGACGGGCCAGAGACGGTACGCGATGGGCCAGATACAGGACAGGACGAGCCAGAGACAGTACGGGACGGGCCAGAAACAGGACGGGACAAGCAATACATTATGGGACGGGCCATAGACAGGACGGGACGTGCCAGAGACAAGACGGAACGGGACAGATACAGGAAAAGATGGGCCAAAGACAGGACGGGATGGCCCAGATACAGTACAGGACAGGCCAGATACAGGACGGTACGGACCAAATAGTGCGCAGCCTGCATTGGTGGGTAAGTCGGCGGTCTTCCATGGTGTGAGATGGGAAGCCATGCCAGCACGCCGCCATGGATGTTACAATTAAGTAGTGTAGGTCAGGCGTAGAGAAAATGGAAGTTTTTCAAATAAATATTACAACTATTGTTTAATAGGCAAACATCACATGTAGAGTTTGCATGATATACCTTCCTAGTACTTTATCTAAACTAGAAGCAAATTGTTTGAAGATTACTTCTACCTAAATGGCAGAAAATGCACCTATCTTGGTGATGGATAGGACAGCTTGAGGGGATATGGAGGAGGCTGTTTTTTGATAGGTGTCATTTAAACATTTTGCTAATAATTTATGGAAAGTATCATATTTTTCTAACTATTAAACTCACCTTAATTTAAAACACACCCCAGGTTAAATTTCCTGGAGGTGTAAATTTGTGGAGGATTTGATAATACTACCTTTAATGAGATGGGCCAGATACAGGACGGGACAGGCCAGATACGTGACAGGATGGGCCAGATACAGGACAGGCCAGAGACAGGACCGGACGGACCGTGTCTGAAAAATGACGGGACGGGCCCGAGACGGGGCGACCAGATACAGGACGGGACGGTCCAGATACAGGACGGGCAGCGAAGGGACGGACCAGAGCAGGACGGGACTGGCCAGAGGCAGGACAGGACCGGTCAGGCCAGAGACAGGACGAGACGGGCCCGATACAGGAAGGTACGGGCCAAATACGGGACGGGCCAGATTCAGGATAGGATGGGCCAGAGATAGGACGTGATGGGACGGGCCACATACAGGAAGGGATGGGCCAGATACAGGACGGATCAGATTCAGGACGGGACGGACCAGATACAGGACGGGACCGAACAGTTACAGGACGGGATCGGCCAGAGACAGGACGGAATGTGCTAGAGACATTACGGGACAGGCCATAGACAGGACGGGTCGGGCCAGAGACAGGACGGGACGGGCCAGATACATGACTGAATTTGTCAGAAACGTGACGAGGCAGATATGGGACGGTATGGGCTAGAAATGGGACAGACCAGATACATGACGGGACTGGCCAGTTACAGGACGGTACGGACCAGATATGTGACGGGCCAGATACGGGACGATTCATATGCGGGACGGGCCAGATATGGGACAGTCCAGATACAGGACGGGCCAGATACGGGACAGGCCGGCCCAGGGACAGGACATGCCAGATACGGGACAGGCCAGATATGGAACGGGCCAGATACTGGACGGGATGGGCCACATACAGGGCGGGCCAGATTCGGGATGAGACGGGCCAGAGCTGGGCCAGAAACAGGAAAGCACGGGCCGGAGACCATACGGGACGGGCCAAAGACGGGACGGGACGGGCCAGAGACGGAACGGGAGAGACAGGACGAGACAGGTCAGAGACAGGACGAGATGCGAAGGGACTGGCCAGATACAGGAAGGGACAGGCCAGATACGGGACAGGACAGGCCAGATGCGGGACGGGCCAGATACAATGTGGGACGTGCCAGATATTGGACGGGACGAGGCAGAGATAGGATGGGACGGGCCAGAAACAAGACGGGACGAGCTATACATTATGGGACGGGAAATAGACAGGACGGGACGGGCCAGAGACGGTACACGACAGGCCAGATACAGGACAGGACGAGCCATAGACAGTACGGGACGGGCCAGAATCAGGACGGGACAAGCTATACATTATGGGACGGGCCATAGACAGGACGGGACGGGCCAGAGACAAGACGGAAGGGTACAGATACAGGAAAAGACGGCCAAAGACAGGACGGGATGGCCCAGATACAGTACAGGACAGGCCAGATACAGGACGGTACGGACCAAATAGTGCACAGCCTGCATTGGTGGGTAAGTCGGCGGTCTTGCATGGTGTGAGATGGGAAGCCATGCCAGCACGCCGCCATGGATGTTACAATTAAGTAGTGTAGGTCAGGCATCGAGAAAGTGGAAGTTTTGCAAATAAATATTACAACTATTGTTTAATAGGCAAACGTCACATGTAGAGTTTGCATAATATACCTTCCTAGTACTTTATCTAAATTAGAAGCAAATTGTTTGAAGATTACTTCTACCTAAATGGCAGAAAATGCACCTATCTTGGTGATGGATAGGACAGCTTGAGGGGATATGGAGGAGGCTGTTTTTTGATAGGTGTCATTTAAACATTTTGCTAATAATTTATGGAAAGTATCATATTTTTCTAACTATTAAACTCACCTTAATTTAAAACACACCCCAGGTTAAATTTTCTGGAGGTTTAATTTTGTGGAGGATTTGATAATACTACCTTTAATGGGATAGGCCAGATACAGGACGGGACAGGCCAGATACGGGATGGACCAAATACAGGACGGGCCAGAGACAGGACCGGACGGGACACGCCATAGACAGGACGAGACGGGCCAGAGACTGGACGGGACGGGCCAAAGACAGGATGAGACTGGCCGTAGATAGGAAGGACCGAGGTGTACCAGAGGCAGGATGGGACGGGCTAGAGACTGGGCGACCAAACACAGGATACAGGATGGTCCAGGGACGGTATGGACCAGAGCAGGACGGGACTGGCCAGAGGCAGGACAGGACGGGCAAGAGAGAGGATGGGACGGGCCAAAGAGAGGACGGGACGGGCCAGAGACAGGACGGCACGGGCCAAAGACAGGAAGGGACGGACCAGAGATAGGTCTGGCAAGAGACAGGATTGGACAGGCCAGAGACAGCACCAGACGGGCCAGAGACAGGACGGGACAGGCCAGAAACAGGACGGGACGGGCCAGAGACAGGACAAGATGGGAATGGATTGGCCAGAAACAGGAAGGGACAGGCCAGATACGGGACAGGACAGGCCACATACGGGACGGGCCAGGTACGAGATGGGATGGGCCAGATGCAGGACGGGACGAGCCAGAGATAGGACGGGACGGGCCAGAAACAGGACTGGACGAGCTATACATTATGGGACGGGAAATAGACAGGATGGGACGGCCCAGAGATGGTATGGGACGGTCCAGATACAGGAAAAGACGGGCCAGAGACAGGACGGGATGCCCCAGATACAGTACGGGACAGGCCAGATACAGGACGGTACGGGCCAAATATTGGACAGGCCAGATACAGGACGACATGGGCCAGATACGGGACGGGCCAGATATGGGAAAGGACAGGCTAGATATGAGATGAGCCATGGACAGGATGGGATGGGCCAGATACGGGACGGGCCAGATACTGAATGGGCCTGGCCACATACGGGACGGGCCAGATAGGGACTGGTTGGGTCAGATACGGGACAGGAAGTGCCAGAGACGGGAAGGGACGAGGCGGGACAGATACGGGATGAGATGGGCCAGATAAGAGATAGCCAGATACGGGACGGGATGGTCAGATACGGGACCAAACGGGTCAGATATGCGACTGGACGGACCAGATACGGGACGGGGCGGGTTAGACATTACAGGACGGGCCATAGACAGGATTGGAGGGGCCAGGGACAGGCTGGGACGGGCCAGAGACAGGATGGGACGGGCCAGAGACGGGACGGGCCAGAGACGGGATGGGTCAGATATAGTACTGGGGACACATTAGGAATGCGTGCACTGTTCCTTTAAGAATCAGGAAGTGCTGCTGCTACCGCCCTCAAAAAGCAGCCAAGACACATGCACACAGCCAGCATAGGAACATAGTGCGTAGCATTGATGGGTAAGTCGGCGGTCTTGCATGGTGTGAGATGGGAAGCCATGCCAGCTTGCCGCCAGGGATGTTACAATTAAGTAGTGTAGGTCAGGTGTAGAGAAAATGGAAGTTTTGCAAATAAATATTACAACTATTGTTTAATAGGCAAACGTCACATGTAGAGTTTGCATGATATACCTTCCTAGTACTTTATCTAAATTAGAAGCAAATTATTTGAAGATTACTTCTACCTAAATGGCAGAAAATGCACCTATCTTGGTGATGGATAGGACAGCTTGAGGGGATATGGAGGAGGCTGTTTTTTTGATAGGTGTCATTTTAAACATTTTGCTAATAATTTATGGAAAGTATCATATTTTTCTAACTATTGAACTCACCTTAATTTAAAACACACCCAGGTTAAATTTCCTGGAGGTGTAAATTTGTGGAGGATTTGATAATACTACCTTTAATGAGATGGGCCAGATACAGGACGTGACAGGGCAGATACGTGACGGGATGGGCCAGATGCAGGACAGGCCAGAGACAGGACCGGACGTGACGTGCCTGAGAAAGGATGGGATGGGCCAGAGACGGGGCGACCAGATACAGGACGGGAAGGTCCAGATACAGGACGGGACGGACCAGAGCAGGACGGGACTGGCCAGAGGCAGGACAGGACCGGTCAGGCCAGAGACAGGATGGGACGGGCCAGATACAGGAAGGGACGGGCCCGATACGGGACGGGCCAGATTCAAGATGGGATGAACCAGAGACAGGACGGGATGGGACGGGCCAGATACAGGAAGGGACGGGCCAGATACGGGACGACCCAGATTTAAGACGGGACGGGCCACATACGGGACGGGACCGACCAGATACAGGACGGGATGGGCCAGAGACAGGACGGAATGTGCTAGAGACATTAAGGGACAGGCCATAGACAGGACGGGTTGGGCCAGAGACAGGATGCGACGGGCCAGAAACGTGACGAGCCAGATATTGGACGGTATGGGCCAGATATGGGACAGCCCAGATTCATGACGGGACGGGCCAGATTTAGGACGGTACGGACCAGATACGGGACGGGACGGGCCAGATACGGGACGTGTCAGATGCGGGATGGGCCACATACGGGACAGGCCAGATACAGGACGGGCCAGATACGGGACAGGCCGGGCCAGGGATAGGATGTGCCAGATACGGGACAGGCCAGATATTGAACGGGCCAGATACTGGACGGGATGGGCCAGATTCATGGCAGGCCAAATACGGGACGAGACGGGCCAGAGCTGGGCCAGAGACAGGAAGGGATGGGCCAGAGTTAGGACAGGACGGGCCAAAGACTGGACGGGACGGGCTAGAGACGGGACGGGCAAGAGACAGGATTGGACAGGCCAGAGGTAGCACCGGACGGGCCATAGACTGGACGGGACATACCAGAGACAGGACGATATGGGAAGGGACTGGCCAGATACAGGAAGGGACAGGCCAGATACGGGACAGGACAGGCCAGATACGGGGCGGGCCAGATACGAGACGGCACGGGCCAGATATAGGACGGGACGAGGCAGCGATAGGATGGGACGGGCCAGAAACAGGACGGGACGAGCTATACATTATGGGACGGGAAATAGACAGGAGGGGTCGGACCAGAGACGGTACGGGACGTGCCAGAAACAGGACGGGACAAGCTATACATTATGGGACGGGCCATAGACAGGACAGGACGGGCCAGATACAGGACGGTACGGGCCAAATAGTGCGCAGCCAGCATTGGTGGGTAAGTCGACGGTCTTGCATGGTGTGAGATGGGAAGCCGTGCCAGCACGCCGCCATGGATGTTACAATTAAGTAGTGTAGGTCAGGCGTAGAGAAAATGGAGGTTTTTCAAATAAATATTACAACTATTGTTTAATAGGCAAACATCACATGTAGAGTTTGCATGATATACCTTCCTGGTACTTTATCTAAATTAGAAGCAAATTGTTTGAAGATTACTTCTACCTAAATGGCAGAAAATGCACCTATCTTGGTGATGGATAGGACAGCTTAAGGGGACATGGAGGAGGCTGTTTTTTGATAGGTGTAATTTAAACATTTTGCTAATAATTTATGGAAAGTATTATATTTTTCTAACTTTTGAACTCACCTTAATTTAAAACACACCCCAGGTTAAATTTCCTGGAGGTGTAAATTTGTGGAAGATTTGATAATACTACCTTTAATGAGATGGACCAGATACGTGACGGGATGGGCCAGATGCAGGACAGGCCAGAGACAGGACCGGAAGGGACGTGCCTGAGAAAGGACGGGATGGGCCAGAGACAGGGCAACCAGATACAGGACGGGACGGTCCAGATACAGGACGGGCCAGGGACGGGACGGACCAGAGCAGGACGGGACTGGCCAGAGGCAGGACAGGACCGGTCAGGCCAGAGACAGGACGGGACGGGCCAGATACAGGAAGGGACGGGCCAGGTACATGACGGGATGGGCCAGAAACTTGATGAGCCAGATATGGGACAGTATGGGCCAGATATGGGACCGCCCAGATACATGACGGGATGGGCCAGATACAGGACGGTACTTACCAGATACGGGACTTGACGGGCCAGATACGAAACGGGTCAGATGCGGGACGGGCCAGATACAGGACAGGCAGGGCCAGGGACAAGACGTGCCAGATACGGGACAGGCCAGATATGGAACGGGACAGATACTGGACGGGATGGGCCAGATACAGGGCGGGCCAGATACGGGACCAGACGGGCCAGAGCTGCGCCAGAGACAGGAATGGATGGGCCAGAGACAGGACAGGACGGGCCAAAGACTGGACGGGAAGGGCCAGAGATGGGACGGGGCGAGGCAGAGATAGGACGGGATGGACCAGAAACAGGACGGGACGAGCTATCCATTATGGGACGGGAAATAGACGGGACGGGCCAGAGACGGTACGCGACGGGCCAGATACAGGACAGGACGAGCCAGAGACAGTACGGGATGGGCCAGATACAGTACGGGACAGGCCAGATACAAGACGGAACGGGCCAAATAGTGCGCAGCCTGCATTGGTGGGTAAGTCGGCGGTCTTGCATGATGTGAGATGGGAAGCCATGCCAGCATGCCGCCATGGATGTTACAATTAAGTAGTGTAGGTCAGGGGTAGAGAAAATGGAAGTTTTGCAAATAAATATTACAACTATTGTTTAATAGGCAAACATCACATGTAGAGTTTGCATGATATACTTTCCTAGTACTTTATCTAAATTAGAAGCAAATTGTTTGAAGATTACTTCTACCTAAATGGCAGAAAATGCACCTATCTTGGTGATGGATAGGACAGCTTGAGGGGATATGGAGGAGGCTGTTTTTTGATAGGTGTCATTTAAACATTTTACTAATAATTTATGGAAAGTATCATATTTTTCTAACTATTGAACTCACCTTAATTTAAAACACACCCCAGGTTAAAGTTCCTTTATGTGTAAATTTGTGGAGGATTTGATAATACTACCTTTAATGGGATGGGCTAGATACAGGACGGGACAAGCCAAATACGAAATGGGCCAGATACTGGACGGGCCAGAGACAGGACCGGACGGGACATGCCAGAGACATGACGAGACGGGCCAGAGACAGGACGGGACGGGACAAAGACAGGATGAGACTGGCCGGAGATAGTACGGACCGAGGCGTGCCAGAGACAGGACAGGACGGGCTAGAGACGGGGCCACAGATATAAGATGGGACGGTCCAGATACAGGACAGTCCAGGGACTGGAAGGGCCAGAGCAGGACGGGACTGGTCAGAGGCAGGACAGGACCGGTCGGGCCAGAGACAGGAGGGGACGGGCAAGAGAGAGGACAGGACGGGTCAAAGAGAGGACGGGACGGGCCAGAGACAGGACGTGATGGGCCAAAGATAGGACGGGACGGACCAGAGATAGGACGGGCAAGAGACAGGATTGGACAGGCCAGAGATAGCACCGGACGGGCCAGAGACAGGACGGGACAGGCCAGAGACAGGATGGGACGGGCCAGAGACAGGACGAGATGGGAAGGGACTGGCCAGATACAGGAATGGACAGGCCAGATACGGGACAGGACAGGCCAGATGCGGGACGGGCCAGATACAAGATGGGACGGGCCAAATACAGGACGGGATGAGCCAGAGATAGGACGGGGCGGGCCAGAAATAGGACGTGCCAGACACGGGACAGGCCAGATACGGAGCGGGCCAGATACTGGACGGGATGGGCCAGATACGGGATGAGACAGACCAGAGCTGGGCCAGAGACAGAAAGGGATGGGCCAGAGACAGGACGGGGCGGGCCGAAGACTGGACGCGACGGGCCAGAGACGGGACGGGCAAGAGACAGGATTTGACAGGCCAGAGTTGGCACTCGACGGGCCAGAGACAGGACGGGACAGGCCAGCGACAGGATGAGATGGGAAGGGACTGGCCAGATACAGGAAGGGACAGGCCAGATACGGGACAGGACAGGCCAGATGCGGGACGGGCCAGATACGAGACGGGACGTGCCAGATATAGTACGGGACGAGGCAGAGATAGGATGGGATGGGCCAGAAATGGGACGGGGAATACAGAGGACGGGACGGGCCAGAGACGGTACGCGACGGGCCAGATACAGGACAGGACGAGCCAGAGACAGTACTGGACGAGCCAGAAACAGGACATTATGGGACGGGCCATAGACATGACAAGACGGGCCAGAGACAAGACGGAACGGGACAGATACAGGAAAAGACGGGCCAAAGACAGGACGGAATGGCCCAGATACAGTATGGGACAGGCCAGATACAGAAAGGTACGGGCCAAATAGTGCACAGCCTGCATTGGTGGGTAAGTCGGCGGTCTTGCATGGTGTGAGATGGGAAGCCATGCCAGCACGCCGCCATGGATGTTACAATTAAGTAGTGTAGGTCAGGCGTAGAAAAATGGAGGTTTTTCAAATAAATATTACAACTATTGTTTAATAGGCAAACATCACATGTAGAGTTTGCGTGATATACCTTCCTAGTACTTTATCTAAATTAGAAGCAAATTGTTTGAAGATTTCTTCTACCTAAATAGCAGAAAATGCACCTATCTTGGTGTTGGATAGGACAGCTTGAGGGGATATGGAGGAGGCTGTTTTTTGATAGGTGTCATTTAAACATTTTGCTAATAATTTATGGAAAGTATCATATTTTTCTAACTATTGAACTCACCTTAATTTAAAACACACCCCAGGTTAAATTTCCCGGAAGTTTAAATTTGTGGAGGATTTGATAATACTACCTTTAATGGGATGGGCCAGATACAGGAAGGGACAGGCCAGATAGGGGATGGGCCAGATACAGGACGGGCCAGAGACAGGACCGGACGGGAGACGCCAGAGACAGGACGAGACGGGCCAGAAACAGGACGGGACGGGCCAAAGACAGGATGAGACTGGCCGGAGATAGGACAGACCGAGGCGTGCCAGAGACAGGATGGGACGGGCTAGAGCCGGGGCGACCAGATACAGGACAGTCCAGATACAGGACAGTCCAGGGACGGGACGGGCCAGAGCAGGATGGGACTGGCCAGAGGCAGGACAGGACCGGTCGGGCCAGAGACAGGACGGGACGGGCAAGAGAGAGGGCGTGACGGGCCAAAGAGAGGACGGGACGGGCCAGAGACTGGACAGGAAGGGCCAAAGACAGGATGGGACGGACCAGAGATGGGACGGGCAAGAGACAGGATTGGACAGGCCAGAGATAGCACCGGATGGGCCAGAGACAGGACGGGACAGGCCAGAGAAAGGACCGGACGGGCCAGAGACAGGACGAGATGGGAAGGGACTGGCCAGATACAGGAAGGGACAGGCCAGATACGGGAAAGGACAGGCCAGATGCGGGACGTGCCAGAAACGAGATGGGACGGGTCAGATACAGGACGGGACGAGCCAGAGATAAGACGGGACGGGCCAGAAACAGGACTGGACGAGCTATACATTATGGGACGGGAAATAGACAGGATTTGACTGGCCAGGGATGTTACAATTAAGTAGTGTAGGTCAGGCGTAGAGAAAATGTAAGTTTTGCCAATAAATATTACAACTATTATTTAATAGGCAAACATCACATGTTGAGTTTGCATGATATACTTTCCTGGTACTTTATCTAAATCAGAAGCAAATTGTTTGAAGATTACTTCTACCTAAATGGCAGAAAATGCACCTATCTTGGTGATGGATAGGACAGCTTGAGGGGATATGGAGGAGGCTGTTTTTTGATAGGTGTCATTTAAACATTTTACTAATAATTTATGGAAAGTATCATATTTTTCTAACTATTGAACTCACCTTAATTTAAAACACACCCCAGGTTAAAGTTCCTTTATGTGTAAATTTGTGGAGGATTTGATAATACTACCTTTAATGGGATGGGCTAGATACAGGACGGGACAAGCCAAATACGAAATGGGCCAGATACTGGACGGGCCAGAGACAGGACCGGACGGGACATGCCAGAGACATGACGAGACGGGCCAGATACGGGACAGGCCGGGCCAGGGACAGGACGTGCCAGATATGGGACAGGCCAGATATGGAACGGGCCAGATACTGGACGGGATGGGCCAGATACGGGATGAGACGGGCCAGACCTGGGCCAGAGACAGGAAGGGATGGGCCAGAGACAGGACAGGACGGGCCAGAGACGGGAGGCGCAAGAGACAGGATTGAACAGGCCAGAGATAGCACCGAACGGGCCAGAGACAGGACGGGACAGGCCAGCGACAGGACGAGATGGGAAGGGACTGGCCAGATACAGGAAGGGACAGGCCAGATACGGGACAGGACAGGCCAGATGCGGGATGGGCCAGATACGAGACGGGACGCGCCAGATATAGGACGGGACAAAGCAGAGATAGGATGGGACGGGCCAGAAACTGGACGGGACGAGCTAAACATTATGGGACGGGAAGTAGACAGGACGGGATGGGCCAGAGACGGTACGCGACGGGCCAGATACAGGACAGGACGAGCCAGAGATAGTACGGGACTGGCCAGAAACAGGACGGGACAAGCTATACATTATGGGACGGGCCATAGACAGGACGGGCCAGATTCAGGACGGGACGGGCCAGATACACGATGGGACCGACCAGATACAGGACGGAATGTGCTAGAGACATTACGGGACAGGCCATAGACAGGACGGGTCGGGCCATAGACAGGATGGGACGGGCCAGATACATGACGGGATGGGCCAGAAACGTGACGAGCCAGATATGGGATGGTATGGGCCAGCTATTGGACAGCCCATATAAATGACGGGACGGGCCAGATACAGGACGGGACAGGCCAGACACGGGATGGGCCAGATACAGGACGGGCCAGAGACAGGACCGGACGGGCTAGAGACAGATGGGACCGGACGGGCCAAAGACAAGATGATCTGGTCGAAGATAGGACGGACCGAGGCGTGCCAGAGACAGGACGGGACGGGCTAGAGACGGGGCGACCAGATACAGGACGGGGCGGTCCAGATACAGGACGGTCCAGGGACGGGACGGGCCAGAGCAGGATGGGACTGGCCAGAGGCAGGACAGGACCGATCGGGCCAGAGACAGGACAGGACGGGCAAGAGACAGAATTGGACAGGCCAGAGATAGCACCGGTCGGGCCAGAGACAGGACGGACGAGGCCAGAGACAGGATGGGACCGACCAGATACAGGTCGGGACGGGCCAGATACAGGAATGGACGGGCCAGATACGGGACGGGCCAGATTCAAGACAGGATGGGCCAAAGACAGGACAGGATGGGACGGGCCACATACAGGAAGGGACGGGCCAGATACGGGACGGGCCAGATTCAGGATGGGACGGGCCAGATTCAGGACGGGACCGACCAGATACAGGACGGGATGGGCCAGAGACAGGACGGAATGTGCTAGAGACATGGGATAGGCCATACACAGGACGGGTCAGGCCAGAGACAGGATGGGGCGGGCCAGATATATGACGGGATGGGCCAGAAACGTGACGAGCCAGATATGGGACGGTATGGGCCAGATATGGGACAGCCCACATACATGACGGGACGGGCCAGATACAGGACGGTACGGACTAGATACGGGACGGGACGGGCCAGATACGGGACGGGTCAGATGCGGGACGGGCCAGATACGGGACTGGCCAGATACAGGACGGGCCAGATACGGGACAGGCCGGGCCAGGGACAGGACGTGCCAGATACGGGACAGGCCAGATATGGAACGGGCCAGATACTGGACGGGATGGGCCAGATACAGGGTGGGCCAGATACAGGACGAGACGGACCAGAACTGCGCCAGAGACAGGAAGGGATGGGCCAGAGACAGAACAGGACGGGCCAAATACTAGACGGGACGGGCCAGAAACGGGACGGACAAGAGACAGGATTGGACAGGCCAGACATAGCACCGGACGGGCCAGAGACAGGACGGGACAGGCCAGAGACAGGACGAGATGGGAAAGGACTGTCCAGATACAGGAAGGGACAGGCCATATACGGGACAGGACAGGCCAAATGCGGGATGGGCCAGATACGAGACGGGACGGGCCAGAAACAGGACGGGACGAGCTATACATTATGGGACGGGAAATAGACAGGACGGGACGGGCCATAGACGGTACTCGACGGGCCAGATACAGGACAAGACGAGCCAGAGACAGTACGGGACGGGCCAGAAACAGGACGGGACAAGCTATACATTATGGGACGGGCCATAGACAGGACGGGATGGGCCAGAGACAAGACAGAACGGGCCAAATAGTGCGCAGCCTGCATTGGTGGGTAAGTCGGCAGTGTTGCATGATGTGAGATGGGAAGCCATGCCAGCACGCTGCCAGTGATGTTAAAATTAAATAGTGTTGGTCAGGCGTAGAGAAAATGGAAGTTTTTCAAATAAATATTACAACTATTGTTTAATAGGCAAACATCACATGTAGAGTTTGCATGATTTACCTTCCTAGTACTTAGAAGCAAATTGTTTGAAGATTACTTCTACCTAAATGGCAGAAAATGCACCTATCTTGGTGATGGATAGGACAGCTTGAGGGGATATGGAGGAGGCTGTTTTTTGATAGGTGTCATTTAAACATTTTGCTAATAATTTATGGAAAGTATCATATTTTTCTAACTATTGAACTCACCTTAATTTAAGACACACCCCATGTTAAATTTCCTGGACGTGTAAATTTGTGGAGGATTTGATAATACTACCTTTAATGGGATGGGCCAGATCCAGGACGGGACAGGCCAGATACGTGAAGGGATGGGCCAGATGCAGGACAGGCCAGAGACAGGACGGACGGGACGTGCCTGAGAAAGGACGGGACGGGCCAGAGACGGGGCAACCAGATACAGGACGGGACGGTCTAGATACAGGATGGGCCAGGGACGGGATGGACCAGAGCAGGACGCGACTGGCCAGAGGCAGGACAGGACCAGTCAGGCCAGAGACAGGATGGGACGGGCCAGATACTGGAAGAGACGGGCCAGATACGGGACAGAATGTGCTAGAGACATTAAGGGACAGGACATAGACAGGACGGGTCGGGCCAGAGACAGGATGGGTTGGGCTAGAGACAGGATGGGACGGGCCAGATACATGACGGGATGGGCCAGAAACGTGACGAGCCAGATATGGGACGGTATGGGCCAGATATGGGACAGCCCAGATACATGACGGGACGGGCCAGATTTAGGACGGTACGGACCAGATACGGGACAGGACGGGCCAGATACGTGACGGGTCAGATGCGGGATGGGCCAGATACGGGACAGGCCAGATCCAGGACGGGCCAGATACGGGACAGGCCGGGCCAGGGACAGGACGTGCGAGATACGGGACAGGCCAGATATGGAACGGGCCAGATAGTGGACGGGATGGGCCAGATACAGAGCGGGCCAGATACGGGATGAGAAGGGCCAGAGCTGGGCCCGAGACAGGAAGGGATGGGCAAGAGACATGACTGGACGGGCCAAAGACTGGACGGGACGGGCCAGAGACGGGACGGGCAAGAGACAGGATTGGACATGCCAGAGATAGCACCGGACGGGCCAGAGACAGGACGGGACAGGCCAGAGACAGGACAAGATGGGAAGGGACTGGCCAGATACAGGAAGGGACAGGCCAGATACGGGACAGGACAGGCCAGATGCGGGACGGGCCAGATACGAGACGGGACGGGCCAGATATAGGACGGGACGAGGCAGAGATAGGATGGGACGGGCCAGAAACAGGACGGGACGAGCTATACATTATGGGACGGGAAATAGACAGGACGGGATGGGCCAGAGAGGGTACGCGACGGGCCAGCTACAGGACAAGACGAGCCAGAGACAGTACGGGACCGGCCAGAAACAGGACGGGACAAGCTATACATTATGGGACGGCCATAGACAGGACGGGCCAGATTAAGGACGGGACGGGCCAGAGACAATACTGAAGGGGACAGATACAGGAAAAGACGGGCCAAAGACAGGACTGCATGGCCTAGAAACAGTACGGGACAGGCCAGATACAGGACGGTATGGGCCAAATAGTGCGCAGTCTGCATGGTGTGAGATGGGAAGCCATGCCAGCACGCCGCTAGGGATGTTACAATTAAGTAGTGTAGGTCAGGCGTAGAGAAAGTGGAAGTTTTGCAAATAAATATTACAACTATTGTTTAATAGGCAAACATCACATGTAGAGTTTGCATGCTATACCTTCCTAGTACTTTATCTAAATTAGAAGCAAATTGTTTGAAGATTACTTCTACCTAAATGGCAGAAAATGCACCTATCTTGGTGATGGATAGGACAGCTTGAGGGGATATGGAGGAGGCTGT
Organism: Phyllobates terribilis; assembly: GCF_046119375.1. Classification (NCBI taxonomy): domain Eukaryota; kingdom Metazoa; phylum Chordata; class Amphibia; order Anura; family Dendrobatidae; genus Phyllobates; species Phyllobates terribilis. The sequence goes on from NW_027363339.1 coordinate 324,076, forward strand.
TTTTTGATAGGTGTCATTTAAACATTTTGCTAATAATTTATGGAAAGTATCATAGTTTTCTAACTATTGAACTCACCTTAATACACCCCAGGTTAAATTTCCTGGAGGTGTAAATTTGTGGAGGATTTGATAATACTACCTTTAATGGGATGGGCCAGATACCGGACGGGACAGGCCAGATACGGGACGGACCAAATACAAGACGGGCCAGAGACAGGACTGGACGGGACACGCCAGAGACAGGACGAGACGGGCCAGAGACAGGACGGGACGGGCCAAAGACAAGATGAGACTGGCCGGAGTTAGGACGGACCGAGGCGTGCCAGAGACAGGACGGGATGTGCTAGAGACGGGGTGACCAGATACAGGATTCAGGACGGTCCAGGGATGGGACGGGCCAGAGCAGGACGGGACTGGCCAGAGGCAGGACAGGACGGGCAAGAGAGAGGAAGGGCCAAAGAGAGGACGGGACGGGCCAGAGACAGGACAGGACGGGTCAAAGACAGGACGAGACTGACCAGAGATGGGTCGGGCAAGAGACAGGATTGGACAGTCCAGAGACAGCACCAAACGGGCCTGGCCAGAGACATGACGGGATGGGCCAGAGACAGGACGAGATGGGAAGGGATTGGCCTGATACAGGAAGGGACAGGCCAGATACGGGACAGGACAGGCCACATGCGGGACGGGCCAGATACGAGATGGGACGGGCCAGATACAGGACGGGACGAGCCAGAGATAGGACGGGACGGGCCAGAAACAGGACTGGACGAGCTATACATTATGGGACGAGAAATAGACAGGATGGAACGGGCCAGAGACGGTATGGGTCGTGCCAGATACAGGACAGGACGAGCCAGAGACAGGACGGGGTCGGGCCAGAAACAGGACGGGACAAGCTATACATTATGGGACGGTCCAGATACAGGAAAAGAGGGGCCAGAGACAGGACGGGATGCCCCAGATACAGTACGGGACAGGCCAGATACAGGACGGTACGGGCCAAATATGGGACGGGCCAGATACAGGACGACATGGGCCAGATACGGGACGGGCCAGATATGGGACTGGACAGGCTAGATATGCGATGAGCCATGGACAGGATGGGGTGGGCCAGATACGAGATGGACAGATACGGGACGGGCCAGATACTGAATGGGCCTTGCCACATTTGGGACCGGCCAGATAGGGTCTGGTTGGGTCAGATACGGGACAGGACTTTCCAGAGACGGGAAGGGATGAGGCGGGCTAGATACGGCATGAGATAGCCAGATACGGGACGGGATGATCAGACACGGGACTAAACGGGTCAGATATGGGACTGGACGGACCAGATACGGGACAGGGCGGGTTAGACATTACAGGACAGGCCATAGACAGGATGGGAGGGGCCAGGGATGGGCCAGAGACTGGACAGGACGGGCCAGAGACGGGACGGGTCATATACAGGACTAGGGACACATTTGGAATGCATGCACTTTTCCTTTAAGAATCAGGAAGTACTGTCGCTGCCGCCCTCAACAAGCAGCCAAGACACATGCACACAGCCAGCATAGGAACATAGTGCGTAGCCTGCATTGGTGGGTAAGTCAGTGGTCTTGTATGGTGTGAGATGGGAAGCCATGCCAGCACGCCGCCAAGGATGTTACAATTAAGTAGTATAGGTCAGGTGTAGAGAAAATGGAAGTCTTGCAAAAAAATATTACAACTATTATTTAATAGGCAAACATCACATGTAGAGTTTGCATGATATACCTTCCTGGTACTTTATCTAAATTAGGAGCAAATTATTTGAAGATTACTTCTACCTAAATGGCAGAAAATGCACCTATCTTGGTGATGGATAGGACAGCTTGAGGGGATATGGAGGAGGCTGTTTTTTGATAGGTGTCATTTAAACATTTTGCTAATAATTTATGGAAAGTATCATATTTTTCTAACTATTAAACTCACCTTAATTTAAGACACACCCCAGGTTAAATTTCCTGGAGGTGTAAATTTGTGGAGGTTTTGATAATACTACCTTTAATGGGATGGGCCAGATACAGGACTGGATAGGCCAGATATGTGACGGGATGGGCCAGATACAGGATAGGTCAGAGACAGGACCGAACGGGACGTGTCTGAGAAAGGACGGGACGGGCCAGAGAAGGGGCGACCAGATACAGGACGGGACGGTTCAGATACAGGACGGGCCAGGGACGGGACGGACCAGAGCAGGACGGGACTGGCCAGAGGCAGGACAGGACCGGTCAGGCCAGAGATAGGATGGGACGCGCCAGAGACGGGACGGGCCAGATTCAACACGGGATGGGCCAGAGATAGGACGTGATGGGACGGGCCAGATACAGGAAGGGATGGGCCAGATACGGGACGGGACAGATTCACGACGGGACGGTCCAGATACAGGACGGGACCGACCAGATACAGGACGGGATGGGCCAAAGACAGGACGTAATGTGCTCGAGACATTACGGGACAGGCCATAAACAGGACGGGTCGGGCCAGAGACAGGATGGGACGGGCAAGATACATGACGGGATGGGCCAGAAACGTGACGAGTCAGATATGGGACGGTATGGGCCAGATATGGGACAGCCCAGATACATGACGGGACGGGCCAGATACGGGATGGGATGGGCCAGATACTGGACGGGTCAGATGCGGGATGGGCCAGATACGGGACAGGACAGATATGGAACGTGCCAGATACTAGACGGGATGGGCCAGATACCGGGCGAGCCAGATACGGGACGAGACTGGCCAGAGACAGGAAGGGATGGGCCAGAGACAGGACGGGATGGGCCAAAGACTGGACGGGACGGGCCAGAGACGGGACGGGCAAGAGACAGGATTGGACAGGCCAGAGATAGCACCGGACGGGCCAGAGACAGGACGGGACAGGCCAGCGACAGGACGAGATGGGAAGGGACTTGCCAGATACAGGAAGGGACAGGCCAGATACGAGACGGGACGTGCCAGATATAGGACGGAACGAGGCAGAGATAGGATGGGACGGGCCAGAAACAGGACGGGAAGAGCTATACATTATGGGACGGGAAATGGACGGGACGGGCCAGATACAGGACAAGACGAGCCAGAGATAGTACGGGACTGCTCAGAAACAGGACGGGACAAGCTATACATTATCGGACGGGCCATAGACAGGACGGGCCAGATTCAGGATGGGACGGGCCAGATACAGGACGGGACCGACCAGATACAGGATGGGATGGGCCAGAGACAGGACGGAATGTGCTAGAGACATTACGGGACAGGCCATAGACAGGACGGATCGGGCCAAAGACAGGATGGGATGGGCCAGATACATGACGGGATGGGCCAGAAATGTGACGAGCCAGATATGGGATGGTATGGGCCAGCTATGGGACAGCCCAGATACATGACGGGACGGGCCAGATACAGGACGGGACAGGCCAGATACTGGATGGGCCAGATACGGGACGGGCCAGAGACAGGACCGGACTTGCCAGAGACAGACGGGACGGGACGGGCCAAAGACAGGATGAGACTGGCCGAAGATAGGACGGACCGAGGCGTGCCAGAGACAGGACGGGACCTGCTAGAGACGGGGCGACCAGATACAGAATGGGGCGGTCCAGATACAGGACGGTCTAGGGACGGGACTGGCCAGAGCAGGATGGGACTGGCCTGAGGCAGGACAGGACCGGTCGGGCTAGAGACAGGACGGGACAGGCAAGAGAGAGGACGGGACGGGCCAAAGAGAGGACGGGACGGGCCAGAGACAGGACGGGAAGGGCCAAACACAGGACGGGACGGACCAGAGATGGGACGGGCAAGAGACAGGATTGGACAGGCCAGAGATAGCACCGGTCGGGCCAGAGACAGGCTGGGACAGGACAGAGACAGGACGGGATGGGCCAGAGACGGGACGGGCCAGAGACGGGATGGGTCAGATACAGGACTGGGGACACATTAGGAATGCGTGCACTGTTCCTTTAAGAATCAGGAAGTGCTGCCGCTGCCGCCCTCAACAAGCAGCCAAGACACATGTACACAGCCAGCATAGGAACATAGTGTTCAGCCTGCATTGGTGGGTAAGTCGACGGTCTTGCATGGTGTGACATTGGAAGCCATGCCAGCATGCCGCCAGTGATGTTACAATTAAGTAGTGTAGGTCAGGTGTAGAGAAAATGGAAGTTTTGCAAATAAATATTACAACTATTATTTAATAGGCAAACGTCACATGTAGAGTTTACATGATATACCTTCCTGGTACTTTATCTAAATTAGAAGCAAATTGAAGATTACTTCTGCCTAAATGGCAGAAAATGCACCTATCTTGGTGATGGATAGGACAGCTTGAGGGGATATGGAGGAGGCTGTTTTTTGATAGGTGTCATTTTAAACATTTTGCTAATAATTTATGGAAAGTATCATATTTTTCTAACTATTGGACTCACCTTAATTTAAAACACACCCCAGGTTAAATTTCCTGGAGTTGTAAATTTGTGGAGGATTTGATAATACTACCTTTAGTGGGATGGGCCAGATACAGGACGAGACAGGCCAGATACGTGACGGAATGGGCCAGATACAGGACAGGCCAAAGATAGGACCGGACGGGCCGTGCCTGAAAAAGGACGGGACGGGCCAGAGACGGGGCGACCAGATACAGGATGAGACTGGCCGAAGATTGGACGGAGCGAGGCATGCCAGAGACAGGACGGGACGTGCTAGAGACGGGGCGACCAGATACAGGACGGGGCGGTCCAGATACAGGACCGTCCAGGGACGGGACTGGCCAGAGCAAGATGGGACTGGCCTGAGGCAGGACAGGATCGGTCGAGCCAGAGTCAGGACGGGACGGGCAAGAGAGAGGACGGGACGGGCCAGAGACAGGACGGGATGGACCAGAGATGGGACGGGCAAGAGACAGGATTGGACAGGCCAGAGATAACATCGGTCGGGCCAGAGACAGGACTGACCAGGCCTGAGACAGGATCGGACGGGCCAGAGACAGGATGAGATGGGAAGGTACTGGCCAGATACAGGAAGGGACTGGCCAGATAAGGGACAAGACAGGCCAGATGCGGGACGGGCAAGATACGAGATGGGACGGGCCAGATACAAGACGGGACGAGCCGTAGATAGGACGGGACGGGCCAGAAACAGGACTGGACGAGCTATACATTATGGGACGGGAAATAGACAGGATGGGACGGGCCAGAGACGGTACGGGACGTGCCAGATACAGGACAGGACGAGCCAGAGACCGGACGGGACGGGCCAGAAACAGGACGGGACAAGCTATACATTATGGGACGGGACAGAGACCAGACGGTCCAGATACTGGAAAAGACGGGCCAGAGACAGGACAGGATGGCCCAGATACACTACGGGACAGGCCAGATACAGGACGGTACGGGCCAAATATGGGACGGGCCAGATACAGGATGACATGGGCCAGATACGGGATGAGCCAGATATGGGACAGGAGAGGCTAGATATGGGATGAGCCATGGACAGGATGGGATGGGGCTCATACGAGATGGCCAGATACGGGACGGGCCAGATACTGAATGGGCCTGGCCACATACGGGACGGTCCAGATAGGGACTGGTATGGTCAGATACGGGACAGGACGTGCCACAGATGGGAAGGGACGATGCGGGCCAGATACGGGATGAGATGGGCTAGATAAGGGAAAGCCAGATACGGGACGGGATGGTCAGATACGGGACTAAACGGGTCAGATATGCGACTGGACGGACCAGATACGGGACGGGGCGGGTTAGACATTACAGAACGGGTCATAGACAGGATGGATGGGGCCAGGGACAGGCTGGGACGGGCCAGAGACAGGACCGGACAGGCCAGACACGGGACGGGTCAGATACAGGACTGGGGATACAAAAGGAATGCGTGCACTGTTCCTTTAAGAATCAGGAAGTGCTGCCGCTGCCGCCCTCAAAAAGCAGCCAAGACACATGCACACAGCCCACATAGGAACATAGTGCGCAGCCTGCATTGGTGGGTAAGTCGGCGGTCTTGCATGGTGTGAGATGGGAAGCCATGCCAGCACGCCACCAGGGATGTTACAATTAAGTAGTGTAGGTCAGGTGTACAGAAAATGGAAGTTTTGCAAATAAATATTACAACTATTGTTTAATAGGCAAACATCACATGTAGAGTTTGCATGATATACCTTCCTAGTACTTTATCTAAATTAGAAGCAAATTGTTTGAAGATTACTTCTACCTAAATGGCAGAAAATGCACCTATCTTGGTGATGGATAGGACAGCTTGAGGGGATATGGAGGAGGCTGTTTTTTGATAGGTGTCATTTAAACATTTTGCTAATAATTTATGGAAAGTATCATATTTTTCTAACTATTGAACTCACCTTAATTTAAAACACACCCCAGGCTAAAGTTCCTTTATGTGTAAATTTGTGGAGGATTTGATAATACTACCTTTAATGGGGTGGGCCAGATACAGGACGGGACAGACAAGATACGGAATGGGCCAGAGACAGGACCGGACGGCACACGCCAGAGACATGACGAGACGGGCCAGAGACAGGACGGGACAGGCGAAAGACAGGATGAGACTGGCCGGAGATATTATGGACTGAGGCGTACCAGAGACAGGACGGGACGGGCTAGAGACGGGGCGACAGATACAGGACGGGACGGTCCATATACAGTACAGTCCAGGGACGGGACGGGCCAGAGCAGGACGAGACTGGTCAGAGACAGGACAGGACCAGTCGGGCCAGAGACAGGAGGGGACGGGCAAGATAGAGGACGGGATGGGTCAAAGAGAGGACGGGACGGGCCAGATACAGGAAGGGACGGGCCAGAAACAGGACGGGACAAGCTATACATTATGGGATGGGCCAGAGACCGGACGGGACTGTCCAGATACAGTACGGGACAGGCCCGATACAGGACGGTACGGGCCAAATATAGGACGGGCCAGATACAGGACAACATGGGCAAGATACAGGACGGGCCAGATATGGGACAGGACAGGCTGGATATGGGATGAGCCATGGACAGGATGGGATGGGCCAGATACGAGATGGCCAGATACGGGACAGGCCAGATACTGAATGGGCCTGGCCACATACGGGACGGGCCAGATAGGGACTGGTTGGGTCAGACTCGGGACAGGAAGTGCCAGAGTTGGGAAGGGGCAAGGCAGGCCAGATACGGGATGAGATGGGCCAGATAAGGGAAAGCCAGATACGGGACGGGATGGTCAGATACGGCACTAAACGGGTCAGATATGGGACTGGACAGACCAGATACGAGACGGGGCGACTAGATACAGAATGGGACGGTCCAGATACAGGACGGGCCAGGGAAGGGACGGACCAGAGCAGCACTGGACTGGCCAGAGTCAGGACAGGACCGGTCAGGCCAGAGAAAGGACGGGACGGGTCAGATACAGGAAGGGACGGGCCAGATACGGCACGGGCCAGATTCAAGACGGAATGGGCCAGAGACAGGACAGGATAGGACGGGCCAGATACAGGAAGGGACGAGCCAGATACGGGATGGGCTAGATTCAGGACGGGACGGGCCAGATACAGGACTGGACCGAACCGATGCAGGACGGGATGGGCCAGAGACAAGACGGATTGTGCTAGAGACATTACGGGATGGGCCATAGACAGGACGGGTCGGGCCAGAGACAGGATGGGATGGGCCAGATACATGACGGGATGGGCCAGAAACGTGACGAGCCAGATATGGGACGGTATTGGCCAGATATGCGACAGCCCAGATACATGACGGGATGGGCCAGATACAGGACGGTACGGACCAGATACGGGATGGGACGGGCCAGATACGGGACGGGTCAGATGCGGGACGGGCCAGATACTGGACAGGCCAGATACAGGACGGGCCAGATACGGGACAGGCCGGGCCAGGGACAGGACGTGCCAGATACGAGACTGGCCAGATATGGAACGGGTCAGATACTGGACGGGATGGGCCAGATACGGGATGAGACGGGCCAGACCTGGGCCAGAGACAGGAAGGGATGGGCCAGAGACGGGACCGGCAAGAGACAGGATTGGACAGGCCAGAGATAGCACCGGACGGGCCAGAGACAGGACGGAACAGGCCAGCGACAGGACGAGATGGGAAGGGACTGGCCAGATACAGGAAGGGACAGGCCAGATACGGGACAGGACAGGCCAGATGCGGGACGGGCCAGATACGAGACGGGACGCGCCAGATATAGGACGGGACAAGGCAGAGATAGGATGGGACGGGCCAGAAACAGGACGGGACGAGCTATACATTATGGGACGGGAAATGGACGGGACGGGCCAGATACAGGACAAGACGAGCCAGAGATAGTACGGGACTGGCCAGAAACAGGACGGGACAAGCTATACATTATCGGACGGGCCATAGACAGGACGGGCCAGATTCAGGATGGGACGGGCCAGATACAGGACGAGACCGACCAGATACAGGACGGGATGGGCCAGAGACAGGACGAAATGTGCTAGAGACATTACGGGACAGGCCATAGACAGGACAAATCGGGCCATAGACAGGATGGGACGGGCCAGATACATGACGGGATGGGCCAGAAACGTGACGAGCCAGATATGGGATGGTATGGGCCAGCTATGGGACAGCCCAGATACATGACGGGACGGGCCAGATACAGGACGGGACAGGCCAGATACTGGATGGGCCAGATACGGGACGGGCCAGAGACAGGACCGGACTTGCCAGAGACAGACGGGACGGGACGGGCCAAAGACAGGATGAGACTGGCCGAAGATAGGACGGACCGAGGCGTGCCAGAGACAGGACGGGACCTGCTAGAGACGGGGCGACCAGATACAGGACGGGGCGGTCCAGATACAGGACGGTCCAGGGACGGGACTGGCCAGAGCAGGATGGGACTGGCCTGAGGCAGGACAGGACCGGTCGGGCCAGAGACAGGACGGGACGGGCAAGAGAGAGGACGGGACGGGCCAAAGAGAGGACGGGACGGGCCAGAGATAGGACGGGAAGGGCCAAAGACAGGACGGGACGGACCAGAGATGGGACGGGCAAGAGACAGGATTGGACAGGCCAGAGATAGCACCGGTCGGGACTGGCCAGAGCAGGATGGGACTGGCCTGAGGCAGGACAGGACCAGTCGGGCCAGAGACAGGACGGGACGGGCAAGAGAGAGGACGGGACGGGCCAAAGAGAGGATGGGACGGGCCAGAGATAGGCTGGGACAGGCCAGAGACAGGACGGGACGGGCCAGAGACGGGACGGGCCAGAGACGGGATGGGTCAGATACAGGACTGGGGACACATTAGGAATGCGTGCACTGTTCCTTTAAGAATCAGGAAGTGCTGCCGCCCTCAACAAGCAGCCAAGACACATGTACACAGCCAGCATAGGAACATAGTGCGCAGCCTGCATTGGTGGGTAAGTCGACAGTCTTGCATGGTGTGAGATTGGAAGCCATGCCAGCTTGCCGCCAGTGATGTTACAATTAAGTAGTGTAGGTCTGGTGTAGAGAAAATGGAAGTTTTGCAAATAAATATTACAACTATTATTTAATAGGCAAACATCACATGTAAAGTTTGCATGATATACCTTCCTAGTACTTTATCTAAATTAGAGGCAAATTGAAGATTACTTCTGCCTAAATGGCAGAAAATGCACCTATCTTGGTGATGGATAGGACAGCTTGAGGGGATATGGAGGAGGCTGTTTTTTGATAGGTGTCATTTAAACATTTTGCTCATAATTTATGGAAAGTATCATATTATTCTAACTATTGAACTCACCTTAATTTAAAACACACCCCAGGTTAAATTTCCTGGAGTTGTAAATTTGTGGAGGATTTGATAATACTACCTTTAGTGGGATGGGCCAGATACAGGACGAGACAGGCCAGATACGTGACGGAATGGGCCAGATACAGGACAGGCCAAAGATAGGACCGGACGGGCCGTGCCTGAAAAAGGACGGGACGGGCCAGAGACGGGGCGACCAGATACAGGATGAGACTGGCCGAAGATAGGACGGAGCGAGGCATGCCAGAGACAGGACGGGACGTGCTAGAGACTGGGCGACCAGATACAGGACGGGGCGGTCCAGATACAGGACCGTCCAAGGACGGGACTGGCCAGAGCAGGATGGGACTGGCCTGAGGCAGGACAGGATCGGTCGAGCCAGAGACAGGACGGGACGGGCAAGAGAGAGGACGGGACGGGCCAAAGAGAGGACGAGACGGGCCAGAGACAGGACGGTAAGGGCCAAAGACAGGACGGGACGGACCAGAGATGGGACGGGCAAGAGACAGGATCGGACGGGCCAGAGACAGGATGAGATGGGAATGTACTGGCCAGATACAGGAAGGGACTGGCCAGATAAGGGACAAGACAGGCCAGATGCGGGACGGGCCAGATACGAGATGGGACGGGCCAGATACAAGACGGGACGAGCCGGAGATAGGACGGGACGGGCCAGAAACAGGACTGGACGAGCTATACATTATGGGACGGGAAATAGACAGGATGGGACGGGCCAGAGACGGTACGGGACGTGCCAGATACAGGACAGGACGAGCCAGAGACCGGACCGGACGGGCCAGAAACAGGACGGGACAAGCTATACATTATGGGACGGGACAGAGACCAGATGGTCCAGATACAGGAAAAGACGGGCCAGAGACAGGACAGGATGGCCCAGATACACTACGGGACAGGCCAGATACAGGACGGTACGGGCCAAATATGGGACGGGCCAGATACAGGACGACATGGGCCAGATACAGGACGAGCCAGATATGGGACAGGAGAGGCTAGATATGGGATGAGCCATGGACAGGATGGGATGGGGCTGATACGAGATGGCCAGATACGGGACGGGACAGATACTGAATGGGCCTGGTCACATACGGGACGGGCCAGATAGGGACTGGTATGGTCAGATACGGGATAGGACGTGCCACAGATGGGAAGGGACGATGCGGGCCAGATACGGGATGAGATGGGCTAGATAAGGGAAAGCCAGATACGGGACGGGATGGTCAGATACGGGACTAAACGGGTCAGATATGCGACTGGACGGACCAGATACGGGACGGGGCGGGTTAGACATTACAGAACGGGTCATAGACAGGATGGGTAGGGCCAGGGACAGGCTGGGACGGGCCAGAGACAGGACCAGACAGGCCAGACACGGGACGGGTCAGATACAGGACTGGGGATACAAAAGGAATGCGTGCACTGTTCCTATAAGAATCAGGAAGTGCTGCCGCTACCGCCCTCAGAAAGCAGCCAAGACACATGCACACAGCCCGCATAGGAACATAGTGCGCAGCCTGCATTGGATGGCTAAGTCGGCGGTCTTGCATGGTGTGAGATGGGAAGCCATGCCAGCACGCCGCCATGGATGTTACAATTAAGTAGTGTAGGTCAGGCGTAGAGAAAATGGAAGTTTTTCAAATAAATATTACAACTATTGTTTAATAGGCAAACATCACATGTAGAAGTTTGTATGATATACCTTCCTGGTACTTTATCTAAATTAGAAGCAAATTGTTTGAAGATTACTTCTACCTAAATGGCAGAAAATGCACCTATCTTGGTGATGGATAGGACAGCTTGAGGGGATATGGAGGAGGCTGTTTTTTGATAGGTGTCATTTAAACATTTTGCTAATAATTTATGGAAAGTATCATATTTTTCTAACTATTAAACTCACCTTAATTTAAAACACACCCCAGGTTAAATTTCCTGGAGGTGTAAATTTGTGGAGGATTTGATAATACTACCTTTAATGAGATGGGCCAGATACAGGACGGGATGGGTCTGATACGGGACGGGCCAGATTCAGGACGGGCCGGGCCAGATACAGGACGGGACCGACCGACCAGATACAGGATGGGATGGGCCAGAAACAGGACGGAATGTGCTAGAGACATTAAGGGACAGGCCATAGACAGGATGGTTCGGGCCAGAGACAGGATGGGACGGGTCAGATACATGACGGGAAGGGCTAGAAACGTGACGAGCCAGATATGGGACGGTATGGGCCAGATATGGGACAGCCCAGATACATGACGGGACAGGCCAGATTTAGGACGGTACGGACCAGATACGGGACGGGACGGGCCAGATACGGGACGGGTCAGATGCGGGATGGGCCAGATACGGGACAGGCCAGATACAGGACGGGCTAGATACGGGACAGGCCGGACAGGGACAGGACGTGCCAGATACGGGACTGGTCAGATATGAAACGGGCCAGATACTGGACGGGATGGGCCAGATGCAGGGCGGACCAAATACGGGACGAGACGGGCCAGAACTGGGCCAAACACAGGAAGGGATGGGCCAGAGACGGGACGGGACGGGCCAAAGACTGGACGGGACGGGCCAGAGAAGGGACGGGCAAGAGACTGGATTGGACAGGCCAGAGATAGCGACGGACCGGCCAGAGACAGGACGGGACAGGCCAGAGACAGGACGACATGGGAAGGGACTGGCCAGATACAGGAAGGGACAGTCCAGATACGCGACAGGACATGCCAGATGCGGAACGGGCCAGATACGAGACGGGACGGGCCAGATATATGACGGGACGACGCAGAGATAGGATGGGACGGGCCAGAAATAGGACGGGGCGAGCTATACATTATGGGACGGGAAATAGACAGGACGGGACGGACCAGAGAGGGTACGTGACGGGCCAGATACAGGACAGGACGAGCCAGAGAAAGTACGGGATGGGCCAGAAACAGTTCGGGACAAGCTATACATTATGGGACGGGCCATAGACAGGACTGGACGGGCCAGAGACAAGACGGAACGGGACAGATACAGGAAAAGACGGGCCAAAGACAGGACGGGATGGCCCAGATACAGTACGGGACAGGCCACATACAGGACGGTACAGGCCAAATAGTGTGCAGCCTGCTTTGGTGGGTATGTCGGCGGTCTTGCATGGTGTGAGATGGGAAGCCATGCCAGCACGCCGCCATAGATGTTACAATTAAGTAGTGTAGGTCAGGCGTAGAGAAAATGGAAGTTTTTCAAATAAATATTACAACTATTGTTTAATAGGCAAACATCACATGTAGAGTTTGCATGATATACCTTCCTAGTACTTTATCTAAATTAGAAGCAAATTGAAGATTACTTCTACCTAAATGGCAGAAAATGCACCTATCTTGGTGATGGATAGGACAGCTTGAGGGGATATGGAGGAGGTTGTTTTTTTGATAGGTGTCATTTAAACATTTTGCTAATAATTTATGGAAAGTATCATATTTTTCTAACTATTGAACTCACCTTAATTTATAACACACCCCAGATTAAAGTTCCTTTATGTGTAAATTTGTGGAGGATTTGATAATACTACCTTTAATGGGATGGGCCAGATACAGGACGGGACGGGCCAGATACGGAATGGGCCAGATACAGGACGGGCCAGAGACAGGACCGGACGGATCACGCCAGAGACATGACGAGACGGGCCAGAGACAGGACTGGACAGGCCAAAGACAGGATGAGACTGGCTGGAGATAGGACGGACCGAGGCGTACCAGAGACAGGACGGGACGGGCTAGAGACGGGGCGACAGATAGTGGACGGGACGGTCCAGATACAGGACAGTCCAGGGACAGGACGGGCCAGAGCAGGACGGGACTGGTCAGAGGCAGGACAGGACCGATCAGGCCAGAGACAGGACGGGACGGGCAAGAGAGAGGACGGGACGGGCAAGAGAGAGGACGGGACGGGCCAAAGAGAGGACGGGATGGACAAGAGATGGGATGGGCAAGAGACAGGATTGGACAGGCCAGAGATAGCACCGAACGGGCCAGAGACATGACGGGACAGGCCAGAGACAGGACGGGACGGGCCAGAGACAGGACGAGATGGGAAGGGACAGGCCAGATATGGGACAGGACAGGCCAGATGCGGGACGGGCCAGATACGAGATGGGACGGGCCAGATACAGGACGGGACGAGCCAGAGATAGGATGGGACGGGCCAGAAACAGGACTTCACGAGCTATACATTATGGGAAGGGAAATAGACAGGATGGGACGGGCCAGAGACGGTACAGGATGTGCCAGATACAGGACAGGACTAGCCAGTGACAGGACGGGACGGGCCAGAAACAGGACGGGACAAGCTATACATTATGGGACCGTCCAGAGACCGGACGGGACGGTCCAGATACAGGATAAGACGGGCCAGAGACAGGACAGGATGTCCCAGATACAGTACGGGACAGGCCACATACAGGACGGTCCGGGCCAAAAATGAGACGGGCCAGATACAGGACGACATGGGCCAGATACGGGACGGGCCAGATATGGGACAGGACAGGCTAGATATGGGATGAACCATGGACAGGATGGAATGGGCCAGATACGAGATGGCCAGATACGGGACGGGCCACATACTGAATGGGCATGGACACATACGGGACGGGCCAGATAGGGACTGGTTGGGTCACATACAGGACAGGACGTGCCAGAGACGGGAAGGGACGAGGCGGGCCAGATACGGGATGAGATGGGCCAGATAAGGGACAGCCAGATACGGGACGGGATGGTCAGATACGGGACTAAACGGGTCAGATATGGGACTGGACGGACCAGATACGGGACGGGGCGGGTTAGACATTACAGGACAGGACATAGACAGAATGGGAGGGGTCAGGGACAGGCTGAGACTGGCCAGAGACAGGATGTGACGGGCCAGAGACGGGACGGGTTAGAGATGGGACGGGTCAGATACAGGACTGGGGACACATTAGGAATGCGTGCACTGATCCTTTAAGAATCAGGAAGTGCTGCTGCTACCGCCCTCAACAAGCAACCAAGACACATGCACACAGACAGCATAGGAACATAGTGCGCAGCCTCCATTGGTGGGTAAGTCGGCGGTCTTGCATGGTGTGAGATGGGAAGCCATGCCAGCATGCCGCCATGGATGTTACAATTAAGTAGTGTAGGTCAGGCGTAGAGAAAATGGAAGTTTTGCAAATAAATATTACAACTATTATTTAATAGGCAAACATCACATGTAGTGTTTGCATGATATACTTTCCTGGTACTTTATCTAAATTAGAAGCAAATTGTTTGAAGATTACTTCTACCTAAATGGCAGAAAATGCACCTATCTTGGTGATGGATATGACTGCTTGAGGGGATATGGAGGAGGCTGTTTTTGATAGGTGTAATTTAAACATTTTGCTAATAATTTATGGAAAGAATCATATTTTTCTAACTATTGAACTCACCTTAATTTAAAACACACCCCAGGTTAAATTTCCTGGAGGTGTAAATTTGTGGAGGATTTGATAATACTACCTTTAATGGGATGGGCCAGATACAGGACGGGACAGGAAAGATACGGGATGAGCCAGACACAGGACGGGCCAGATACAGGACGGGCCAGAGACAGGACCGGACGGGACACGCCAGAGACAGGACGAGACGGGTTATAGACAGGACGGGACGGACTAAATACAGGATGAGACTGGCCGGAGATAGCACGGACCGAGGCGTGCCAGAGACAGGACGGGACGGGCTAGAGACGGGGCGACCAGATACAGGATGGGACGGTCCAGATACAGGACGGTCCAGGGACGGGACGGGCCAGAGCAGAACGGGACTGGCCAAAGGCAGGACAGGACAGGTCGGGCCAGAGACAGGACGAGACAGGCCAAATACAGGACGGGACGGACCAGAGATGGGACGGGCAAGAGACAGGATTGGACAGGCCAGAGATAGCATCGGACGGGCCATACCATAGACAGGACGGGGCAGGCCAGAGACAGGACGAGATGGGAAGGGACTGGCCAGATACAGGAAGGGACAGGCCAGATACAGGACAGGACAGGCCAGATGCGGGACGGGCCAGATACGAGATGGGACGGGCCAGATACAGGACGGAACGGGCCAGAAACAGGACAGGATGAGTCAGAGACAGGACGGGACGGGCCAGAAACAGGACAGGACAAGCTATACTTTATCGGACAGGCCAGAGACCGGACGGGACGGTCCAGATACAGGAAAAGACAGGCCAGAGACTGGACGGGATGGCCCAGATACAGTACGGGACAGGCCAGATACAGGACGGTACGGGCAAAATATGGGACGGGCCAGATACAGGACGACATGGGCCAGATACGGGACGGGCCAGATATGGGACAGGACATGCTAGATATGGGATGAGCCATGGACAGGATGGGATGGGCCAGATACGAGATGGCCAGATACGGGACGGGCCAGATACTGAATGGGCCTGGCCACATACGGGACGGGCCAGATAGGGACTGGTTGGGTCAGATACGGGACAGGAAGTGCCAGAGACGGGAAAGGATGAGGCGGGCCAGATACGTGATGAGATGGGCCAGATAAGGGATAGCCAGATACGGGACGGGATGGTCAGATACGGGACCAAACGGGTCAGATATGGGACTGGACGGACCAGATACGGGACGGGGCGGGTTAGACATTACAGGACGGGCCATAGACAGGATGGGAGGGGCCAGGGACAGGCTGGGACGGGCCAGAGACAGAACGGGACGGCCAGAGACGGGACGGGCCAGAGACGGGATGGATCAGATGCAGGACTGGGGACACATTAGGAATGCGTGCACTGTTCCTTTAAGAATCAGGAAGTGCTGCCGCTTCCGCCCTCAACAAGCAGCCAAGACACATGTACACAGCCAGCATAGGAACATAGTGCGCAGCCTGCATTGGTGGGTAAGTCGACGGTCTTGCATGGTGTGAGATGGGAAGCCATGCCAGCTTGCCGCCAGGGATGTTACCATTAAGTAGTGTAGGTCAGGTGCTGAGAAAATGGAAGTTTTGCAAATAAATATTACAACTATTATTTAATAGGCAAACATCACATGTAAAGTTTGCATGATATACCTTCCTAGTACTTTATCTAAATTAGAAGCAAATTGAAGATTACTTCTGCCTAAATGGCAGAAAATGCACCTATCTTGGTGATGGATAGGACAGCTTGAGGGGATATGGAGGAGGCTGATTTTTGATAGGTGTCATTTAAACATATTGCTAATAATTTATGGAAAGTATCATATTATTCTAACTATTGAACTCACCTTAATTTAAAACACACCCCAGGTTAAATTTGCTGGAGGTGTAAATTTGTGGAGGATTTGATAATACTACCTTTAGTGGGATGGGCCAGATACAGGACGAGACAGGCCAGATACGTGACGGAATGAGCCAGATACAGGACAGGCCAGAAATAGGACCGGACGGGCCGTGCTTGAAAAAGGACGGGACGGGCCAGAGACGGAGCGACTAGATACAGGACGGGCCAGATACGGGACAGGCTGGGCCAGGGATAGGACGTGCTAGATACGGGACTGGCCAGATATGGAACGGGCCAGATACTGGACGGGATGGGCCAGATACGGGATGAGATGGGCTAGATAAGGGAAAGCCCGATACGGGACAGGATGGTCAGAAACGGGACTAAACGGGTGAGATATGGACTGGACGGACCAGATACAGGAAGGGGCGGGTTAGACATTAGAGGACGGGCCATAGACAGGATGGGATGGGCCAGGGACAGGCTGGGATGGGCCAGAGACGGGACGGGTCAGATACAGGACTGGGGACACATTAGGAATGCACACAGCCAGCATAGGAACATAGTGCGCAGCCTGCATTGGTGGGTAAGTCGGCGGTCTTGCATGGTGTGAGATGGGAAGCCATGCCAGCACGCCGCCAGGGATGTTACAATTAAGTAGTGTAGGTCAGGTGTAGAGAAAATGGAAGTTTTGCAAATAAATATTACAATTATTGTTTAATAGGCAAACATCACATGTAGAGTTTGCATGATATACCTTCCTAGTACTTTATCTAAATTAGAAGCAAATTGTTTGAAGATTACTTCTACCTAAATGGCAGAAAATGCACCTATCTTGGTGATGGATAGGACAGCTTGAGGGGATATGGAGGAGGCTGTTTTTTGATAGGTGTCATTTAAACATTTTGCTAATAATTTATGGAAAGTATCATATTTTTCTAACTATTGAACTCACCTTAATTTAAAACACACCCCAGGTTAAATTTCCTGGAGGTGTAAATTTGTGGAGGATTTGATAATACTACCTTTAATGGGATGGGCCAGATACAGGACGGGACAGGCCAGATACGTGACGGGATGGGCCAGATGCAGGACAGGCCAGAGACAGGACCGGACGGGACGTGCCTGACAAAGGACGGGACGGGCCAGAGACGGGCCGACCAGATACAGGACAGGACGGTCCAGATACAGGACGGGCCAGGGACGGGACAGACCAGAGCAGGACGGGACTGGCCAGAGGCAGGCCAGGACCAGTCAGGCCAGAGACAGGACGGGATGGGCCAGATACAGGAAGGAACGGGCCAGATGCGGGACGGGCCAGATTCAAGACGGGATGGGCCAGAGACAGGACGGGACGGGCCAGATACAGGAAGGAACGGGCCAGATGCGGGACGGGCCAGATTCAAGACGGGATGGGCCAGAGACAGGAAAGGATGGGACGGGCCAGATACAGGAAGGGACAGGCCAGATTCAGGACGGGATGGGCCAGAGACAGGACGGAATGTGCTAGAGACATTATGGGATAGGCCATAGACAGGACAGGTCGGGCCAGAGACAGGATGGAACGTGCCAGATACATGACGGGATGGGGCAGAAACGTGACGAGCCAGAAATGGGACGGTATGGGCCAGATATGGGACAGGCCAGATACATGATGGGACGGGCCAGATACAGGACGGTACGGACCAGATACGGGACGGGACGGGCCAGATACGGGACGGGTCAGATGCGGGACGGGCCAGATACGGGACAGGCCAGATACAGGACGGGCCAGATACGAGACAGGCCGGGCCAGGGACAGGACGTGCCAGATACGGGATTGGCAGATATGGAACGGGCCAGATGCTGGACGGGATGGGCCAGATACAGGGCGGGCCAGATACGGGACGAGACGTGCCAAAGACTGGACGGGATGGGCCAGAGAAGGGACGGGCAAGAGACAGGATTGGACAGGCCAGAGATAGCACCGGACGGGCCATAGACAGGACGAGACAGGCCAGAGACAGGATGAGATGGGAAGGGACTGGCCAGATACAGGAAGGGACAGGCCAGATACGGGACAGGATAGGCCAGATGCGGGACGTGCCAGATAAGAGACGGGACGGGCCAGATATAGGACGAGACGAGGCAGAGATAGGATGGGACGGGCCAGAACAGGACCGGACGAGCTATATATTATGGGACGTGAAATAGACAGGACGGGACGGGCCAGAGACGGTAGGCGATGAGCCAGATACAGGACAGGACGAGCCAGAGACAGTACGGGACGGGCCAGAAGCAGGACGGGACAAGCTATACATTATGGGACGTGAAATAGACAGGACGGGACGGGCCAGAAACAGGACAGTACGAGCCATAGACAGGACGGGACGGGCCAGAGACAAGATGGAACAGGACAGGTACAGGAAAAGACGGGCCAAAAACAGGACGGGATGGCCCAGATACAGTACGGGACAGGCCAGATACAGGACTGTACGGGCCAAATAGTGCGCAGCCTGCATTGGATGGCTAAGTCGGCAGTCTTGCATGGTGTGAGATGGGAAGCCATGCCAGCACGCCGCCATGGATGTTACAATTAAGTAGTGTAGGTCAGGCGTAGAGAAAATGGAAGTTTTTCAAATAAATATTACAACTATTGTTTAATAGGCAAACATCACATGTAGAGTTTTCATGATATACCTTCCTAGTACTTTATCTAAATTAGAAGCAAATTGTTTGAAGATTACTTCTACCTAAATGGCAGAAAATGCACCTATCTTGGTGATGGATAGGACAGCTTGAGGGGATATGGAGGAGGCTGTTTTTTGATAGGTGTCATTTAAACATTTTGCTAATAATTTATGGAAAGTATCATATTTTTCTAACTATTGAGCTCACCTTAATTTAAAGCACAGAGGACGGCACGGGCCAAAGACCAGATGGGACGGGCCAAAGACCGGATGGGACGGGCCAGAGACCGGATGGGACGGGCCAGAGACCGACGGGGCGGGCCAGAGACCGGACGGGACATATACAGGACGGGACAGGCCAGAGACGAGGCGGGCCAGATACAGGATGGGGCAGATACAGGATGGGCCAGGGACGGGCCACTGCAGTACCGGACGGGTCAGAGCCAGGACAGGACGGGTCGGGCCAGAGACAGGACGGGACGGGCCAGAAACAGGACAAGACGGGCCAGAGGCAAGACGAGATGGGCCAGAGACAGGACGAGCCAGAGATAGGACAGGACGGGCCAAATACGGGATGGTACGGGCCAGAAATGGGACGGCACGGGCCAGATACATGACGGGACGGGCCAGATACATGACGAGATGGAACAGATACGGAACAGGACGGGCCAGATACGGGACGAGCCAGATACGGGACAGGCCAATTACGGGATGGGGCAGATATGGGACGGGGCAGATACGGGACGGTACAGATACAGGACGGGCCAGAGATACAGGACGGGCCAGAGACAGGAATAGGACGGACCATAGACAGGACTGGACGGGCCAGAGACGAGATGGGTCAGATACAGGACTGGGGACACATTAGGAATGCGTGCACTGTTCCTTTAAAAATCAGGAAGTGCTGCCGCTGTCGCCCTCAACAAGCAGCCAAGACACATGCACACAGCCAGCAGAGGAACACAGTGTGCAGCCTGGATTGGTGGGTAAGTCGGCGGTCTTGCATGGTGTGAGATGGGAAGCCATGCCAGCACGCCGCCAGGGATGTTACAATTAAATAGTGTAGGACAGGCATAGAGAAAATGGAAGTTTTGCAAATAAATATTACAACTATTGTTTAATAGGCAAACATCACATGTAGAGTTTGCATGATATACCTTCCTGGTACTTTATCTAAATTAGAAGCAAATTGTTTGAAGATTACTTCTACCTAAATGGCAGAAAATGCACCTATCTTGGTGATGGATAGGACAGCTTGAGGGGATATGGAGGAGGCTGTTTTTTAATAGGTGTCATTTAAACATTTTGCTAATAATTTATAGAAAGTATCATACTTTTCTAACTATTGAGCTCACCTTAATTTAAAGCACAAAGGACGGCACGGGCCAAAACCAGATGGAACGGGCCAAAGACCGGATGGGATGGGCCAAAGACCGGATGGGACGGGCCAAAGACCGGATGGGACGGGCCAGAGACAGGACGGGACGGGGCGGGCCAGAGACAGGACGGGACATATACAGGACGGGATGGGCCAGATACAGGATGGGCCAGATACAGTATGGGCCAGGGACGGGCCACTGCAGTACCAGACGGGTCTGAGGCAGGACAGGACGGGTCGGGCCAGAGACAGGACGGGACGGGACAGAGATAGGACAAGACGGGCCAGAGACAGAACGAGATGGGCCAGAGACAGAACGAGCCGGAGATAGGACAGGACGGGCCAGAGAAAGGACGGGACTAGCTAGAAACAGGAAGGGACGGGCCAGATACGGGACGGGCCAGATACAGGACGGGACAGGCGAGAGACAGGATGGGATGGGCCAGATATGGGTCGGGAGAGACCAGATACGTGACGGGACCCGACAGGATAGACACGGGACGGTACAAGCCAGATACGCGACGGGCCAGATACAAGATGGGACTAGATGGGCCAGATACAGGATGGTACGGAACGGGCCAGATGCAGGAGGGGACGGTCCGAGTACAGGATGGGACAGGCCAGATAGAGAACTGCACGGGATGGGCCAGAGACAGGACTGGACGGGCCAGAGATAGGATGAGACAGGCCAGATACGGGACGGGACAGGAAAGATACGGAACAGGACGTGCCAGATACAAGATGGTACGGGCCAGATACAGGACGGTACGGGCCAGATACAGAACTGTATGGGACGGGCCAGAGACAGGAGGGGATGGGCCGGGTACAGGATGGGACGGGCCAGATACGGAACTGCACGGTTCGGGCCAGAGACAGGACTGGACGGGCCAGAGACAGGATGGGATAGGCCAGATACGGGATGGGGCAGGCCAGATACGGGACAAGACGGGCCAGATACAGGATGGTACGGGCCAGATATGGGACGGTATGGGCCAGATACATGATGGGACGGGCCAGATACAGGACGAGACAGACCAGATACAGAACAGGACGGGCCAGATACGGGACAAGCCAGATACGGGACAGGTCATATATGGGATGGGGCAGATATGGGACGGTACAGATACGGGACGTGCCAGCGACAGGACGGGCCAGATACTGGACGGGATGGGCTAGATACGGGGCGGGCCAGATACGGGACGATACTAGCCAGAGACAGGATGGGACTGGCTAGAGACAGGATGGGATGAGCCAAAGACAGGACGGGTCAGAGACAGGATGGGACGAGCCAAAGACAGGACGGGAGGGGCCAGACACAGGACTGGACAGGCCAGAGACAGAACGGGACGGGCAAGACACAGGACTGGACAGGCCAGAGACAGGACGGGACGGGCCAGATACAGGACGGGACTGGCTAGATACGGGACAGGACCGGCCAGATACTGGACAGGTCAGATACGGGACAGGATGGGCCAGATTCAGGACGGGACGAGATGGGCCAGATACAAGACGGTACGGGACGGGTCAGATACAGGACGGGACGGGCTAGATACGGAACGGGCCAAATACAGGATGGGACGGGCCAGAGACAGGATGGGCGGGCTTGACATTACTGGCCGGGCCATAGACAGAATGGCCAGATACAGGACGGTACTGCCCAGATATGGGACGGCACGGGCCAGATACGCGATGGGACGGGCCAGATACGGGATGGGCCAGATACGGGACGGTCCAGATATGAGACGGGCCAGATATGGGACAGGACGGGCCAGATACGACATGAACCAGGGATGGGAAAGGACAGAAACTGAACGGGATGTGCCATTTATGGTGATGGGCCAGATACGTGACACGCTGGGCCATATACGGGACGGGCCAGATACGGGACTGGTTGGGCCATATACGGGATAGGACGGGCTAGATAGTGAAGGGACGAGACGTGCCAGATAAGAGATGGGCCAGATACGGGACTGGACTGGCCAGATATGGGACTGGACTGGCCAGATACGGGACTTGTCGGGTCAGATATGGGACTAAGCAGGCCAGATATGGGACGGACGGGCTAGACATTACAGGACGGGCCATAGACAGGAGGGGAGGGGCCAGGGACAGCACGGGACGGGCCAGAGACAGGTCAGGACGGTACGGGCCAAATATGGGACGGGCCAGATACAGGACGACATGGGCCAGATACGGGACAAGCCAGATATGGGACAGGAGAGGCTAGATATGGGATGAGCCATGGACAGGATGGGATGGGGCTGATACGAGATGGCCAGATACGGGACGGGCCAGATAGGGACTGGTATGGTCAGATACGGGACAGGACGTGCCAGAGACGGGAAGGGACGAGATGGGCCAGATAAGGGACAGCCAGATACGGGACTAAACAGGTCAGATATGGGACTGGACGGACCAGATACGGGAAGGGGCGGGTTAGACATTACAGGACGTGCCATAGACAGGATGGGAGGGGCCAGGGACAGGCAAGAGACAGGACGGGACGGGCCAGAGACCGGGACGGGCCAGAGATGGGACGGGTGAGATACAGGACTGGGGACACATTAGGAATGCGTGCACTGTTCCTTTAAGAATCAGGAAGTGCTGCCGCTACAGCCCTCAACAAGCAGCCAAGACACATGCACACAGCCAGCATAAGAACATAGTGCGCAGCCTGCATTGGTGGATAAGTCGGCGGTCTTGCATGGTGTGAGATGGGAAGCCATGCCAGCACGCCGCCATGGATGTTACAATTAAGTAGTGTAGGTCAGGTGTAGAGAAAATGGAAATTTTGCAAATAAATATTACAACTATTGTTTAATAGGCAAACATCACATGTAGAGTTTGCATGATATACCTTCCTGGTACTTTATCTAAATTAGAAGCAAATTGTTTGAAGATTACTTCTACCTAAATGGCAGAAAATGCACCTATCTTGGTGATGGATAGGACAGCTTGAGGGGATATGGAGGAGGCTGTTTTTTTGATAGGTGTCATTTAAACATTTTGCTAATAATTTATGGAAAGTATCATAGTTTTCTAACTATTGAACTCACCTTAATTTAAAACACACCCCAGGTTAAAGTTCCTTTATGTGTAAATTTGTGGAGGATTTGATAATACTACCTTTAATGGGATGGGCCAGATACAGGACGGAACAGGCCAGATACGGAATGGGCCAGATACAGGACGGGCCAGAGTCAGGACCGGACGGGACGATCCAGAGACATGACAAGACGGGCCAGAGACATTACGGGACGGGCCGGAGATAGGACGGACTGAGGCGTGCCAGAGACAAGACTGGACGGGCTAGAAACGGGGCGACAGATACAGGACAGGACGGTCCAGATACAGGACAGTCCAGGGATGGGACGGGACAGAGCAGTACGGGACTGGTCTGAGGTAGGACAGGACAGGTCGGGCCAGAGACAGGAGGGGACGGGCAAGAGAGAGGACGGGACGGGCAAAAGAGAGGACGGGACGTTCCAGAGACAGGACGTGATGGGCCAAAGACAGGACGGGACAGACCAGAGATGGGACAGGCAAGAGACAGGATTGGACAGGCCAGAGGTAGCACCGGACGGGTCAGAGACAGGATGGGACAGGCCAGAGACAGAACGGGACAGGCCAGAGACAGGACGAGATGGGAAGGGACTGGCCAGATACAGGAAGGGACAGGCCAGATATGGGACAGGACAGGCCAGATGCGGGACGGGCCAGATACGAGATGGGACGGGCCAGATACAGGACGAGACGAGCCAGAGATAGGACAGGACGGGCCAGAAACAGGACTGGACGAGCAATACATTATGGGACGGGAAATAGACAGGATGGGACGGGCCAGAGACGGTACGGGACGTGCCAGATACAGGACAGGACGAGCAAGTGACAGGACGGGACGGGCCAGAAACAGGACAGGACATGCTATACATTATGAGACCGTCCAGAGACTGGACGGGACGGTCCAGATACAGGAAAAGACGGGCCAGAGACAGGATGGGATGGCCCAGATACAGTACGGGGTGACCAGATACAGGACGGGACGGTTCAGATACAGGATGGGCCAGGGACGGGACGGACCAGAGCAGGACGAGACTGGCCAGAGGCAGGACTGGACCGGTCAGGCCAGAGACAGGACGGGACGGGCCAGATACAGGAAGGGACGGGCCAGATACGGGACGGGCCAGATTCAAGACGGGATGGGCCAGAGATAGGACGTGATGGGACGGGCCAGATACAGGAAGGGACGGGCCATATACTGGACGTGCCACATTCAGGACGGGACGGGCCAGATACAGGACGGGACGGGCCAGATACAGGACGGGACCGACCAGATACAGGACGGGATGGGCCAGAGACAGGACGGAATGTGCTAGAGACATTACGGGACAGGCCATAGACAGGACGGGTCGGGCCAGAGACAGGATGGGACAGGCCAGATTCATGACGGGATGGGCCAGAAACGTGACGAGCCAAATATCGGACGGTATGGGACAGATATGGGACAGCCCACATACATTACGGGACGGGCCAGATACAGGACGGTACGGACCAAATACGTGACGGGACGGGCCAGATACGGGACGGGTCAGATGCGGGACGGGCCAGATACGGGACAGGCCAGATACAGGACGGGCCAGATACGGGACAGGCTGTGCCAGGGACAGGACGTGCCAGATACGGGACAGGCCAGATATGGAACGGGCCAGATACTGGATGGGATGGGCCAGATACAGGGCGGGCCAGATACAGGACGAAACGGACCAGAGCTGCGCCAGAGACAGGAAGGGATGGGCCAGAGACAGGACAGGACGGGCCAAAGACTGGACCGGATGGGCCAGAGACGGGACGGGTAAGAGACAGGATTGGACATGCCAGAGATAGCACCGGACGGGCCAGAGACAGGACGGGACAGGCCAGAGACAGGACAAGATGGGAAGGGACTGGCCAGATACAGGAAGGGACAGGCCAGATACGGGACAGGACAGGCCAGTTGCGGGACGGGCCAGATACGAGACGGGATGGGCCATATATAGGACGGGATGAGGCAGAGATAGGATGGGACGGGCCAGAAACAGGACGGGACGAGCTATACATTATGGGACGGGAAATAGACAGGACGGGACGGGCCATAGACGGTACGCGACGGGCCAGATACAGGACAGGACGAGCCAGAGACAGTACGTGACGGGCCAGAAACAGGACGGGACAAGCAATACATTATGGTACGGGCCATATACAGGACGGGACGGGCCAGAGACAAGACGGAACGGGACAGATACAGGAAAAGACTGGCCAAAGACAGGACTGTACGGGCCAAATAGTGCGCAGCCTGCATTGGTGGGTAAGTCGGCTCTCTTGCATGGTGTGAGATGGGAAGCCATGCCACAACGCCGCCATGGATGTTACAATTAAGTAGTGTAGGTCAAGCATAGAGAAAATGGAAGTTTTGTAAATAAATATTACAACTATTGTTTACTAGGCAAACATCACATGTAGAGTTTGTATGATATACCTTCCTAGTGCTTTATCTAAATTAGAAGCAAATTGTTTGAAGATTACTTCTACCTAAATGGTAGAAAATGCACCTATCTTGGTGATGGATAGGACAGCTTGAGGGGATATGGAGGAGGCTGTTTTTTGATAGGTGTCATTTCAACATTTTGCTAATAATTTATGGAAAGTATCATATTTTTCTAACTATTGTACTCACCTTAATTTAAAACACACCCCAGGTTAAATTTCCTGGAGGTTTAAATTTGTGGAGGATTTGATAATACTACCTTTAATGGGATGGGCCAGATACAGGACGGGACAGGCCAGATACGTGACGGGATGGGCCAGATGCAGGACAGGCCAGAGACAGGACCGGACGGGACGTGCCTGAGAAAGGACGGGACGGGCCAGAGACGAGGCGACCAGATACAGGACGGGACGGTCCAGATACAGGATGGGCGAGGGACGGGACGGACCAGAGCAGGACGGGACTGGCCAGAGGCAGGACAGGAACAGTTAGGCCAGAGACAGGTCGGGACGGGCCTGATACAGGAAGGGACGGGCCAGATACGGGACGGGCCAGATTCAAGACAGGATGGGCCATAGACAGGACAGGATGGGACGGGCCCGATACAGGAAGGGACGGGCCAGATACGGGACGGGCCAGATTCAGGATGGGACGGGCCAGATACAGGACGGGACCGACCAGATACAAGACAGGATGGGCCAGAGAGAGGACGGAATGTGCTAGAGACATTAAGGAATAGGCCATACACAGGACGGGTCGAGCCAGAGACAGGATGGGACGGGCCAGATACATGACGGGATGGGCCAGAAACGTGACGAGCCAGGTATGGGACGGGACGGGCCAGATACAGGACGGTACGGACCAAATACGGGACGGGACGGGCCAGATACGGGACGGGTCAGATGCGGGACGGGCCAGATACGGGACAGGCCAAATACAGGACGGGCCAGATACGGGACAGGCCGGGCCAGGGACAGGACGTGCCAGATACGGGACAGGCCAGATATGGAACGTGCCAGATACTAGACGGGATGGGTCAGATATGGGACAGCCCAGATACATGATGGGGCGGGCCAGATACGGGATGGGATGGGCCAGATACTGGACGGGTCAGATGCGGGATGGGCCAGATACGGGACAGGACAGATACAGGACGGGCCAGATACGGGACAGGCCGGGCCAGGGACAGGACGTGCCAGATACGGGACAGGCCAGATATGGAACGTGCCAGATACTAGACGGGATGGGCCAGATATCGGGCGGGCCAGATATGGGACGAGACGGGCCAGAGCTGGGCCAGAGACAGGAAGGGATGGGCCAGAGACAGGACAGGACGGGCCAAAGACTGGACCGGACGGGCCAGAGACGGGACGGGCAAGAGACAGGATTGGACAGGCCAGAGATAGCACCAGACGTGCCAGAGACAGGACGAGATGGGAAGGGACTGGCCAGATACAGGAAGGGACAGGCCAGATACGGGACAGGACAGGCCAGATGCGGGACGGGCTATATACGAGACGGGACGGGCCAGATATAGGACGGGACGAGGCAGAGATAGGATGGGACGGGCCAGAAACAGGATGGGACGAGCTATGCGTTATGGGACGGTAAATAGAAAGGACGGGACGGGCCAGAGACGGTACGCGATGGGCCAGATATAGGACAGGACGAGCCAGAGACAGTACGGGACGGGCCAGAAACAGGACGGGACAAGCAATACATTATGGGTCGGGCCAGAGACAGGATGGGACAGGCCAGATTCATGACGGGATGGGCCAGAAACGTGACGAGCCAAATATGGGACGGTATGGGACAGATATGGGACAGCCCACATACATTACGGGACGGGCCAGATACAGGACGGTACGGACCAAATACGGGACGGGACGGGCCAGATACGGGACGGGTCAGATGCGGGACAGGCCAGATACGGGACAGGCCAGATACAGGACGGGCCAGATACGGGACAGGCTGGGCCAGGGACAGGACGTGCCAGATACGGGACAGGCCAGATATGGAACGGGCCAGATACTGGATGGGATGGGCTAGATACAGGGCGGGCCAGATACAGGACGAGACGGACCAGAGCTGCGCCAGAGACAGGAAGGGATGGGCCAGAGACAGGACAGGACGGGCCAAAGACTGGACCGGACGGGCCAGAGACGGGACGGGTAAGAGACAGGATTGGACATGCCAGAGATAGCACCGGACGGGCCAGAGACAGGACGGGACAGGCCAGAGACAGGACAAGATGGGAAGGGACTGGCCAGATACAGGAAGGGACAGGCCAAATACGGGACAGGACAGGCCAGTTGCAGGACGGGCCAGATACGAGACGGGATGGGCCATATATAGGACGGGATGAGGCAGAGATAGGATGGGACGGGCCAGAAACAGGACGGGACGAGCTATACATTATGGGACGGGAAATAGACAGGACGGGACGGGCCATAGACGGTACGCGACGGGCCAGATACAGGACAGGACGAGCCAGAGACAGTACGTGACGGGCCAGAAACAGGACGGGACAAGCAATACATTATGGGACGGGCCATATACAGGACGGGACGGGCCAGAGACAAGACGGAACGGGACAGATACAGGAAAAGACTGGCCAAAGACAGGACTGTACGGGCCAAATAGTTCGCAGCCTGCATTGGTGGGTAAGTCGGCGGTCTTGCATGGTGTGAGATGGGAAGCCATGCCACAACGCCGCCATGGATGTTACAATTAAGTAGTGTAGGTCAGGCATAGAGAAAATGGAAGTTTTGTAAATAAATATTACAACTATTGTTTACTAGGCAAACATCACATGTAGAGTTTGCATGATATACCTTCCTAGTGCTTTATGTAAATTAGAAGCAAATTGTTTGAAGATTACTTCTACCTAAATGGTAGAAAATGCACCTATCTTGGTGATGGATAGGACAGCTTGAGGGGATATGGAGGAGGCTGTTTTTTGATAGGTGTCATTTCAACATTTTGCTAATAATTTATGGAAAGTATCATATTTTTCTAACTATTGTACTCACCTTAATTTAAAACACACCCCAGGTTAAATTTCCTGGAGGTTTAAATTTGTGGAGGATTTGATAATACTACCTTTAATGGGATGGGCCAGATACAGGACGGGACAGGCCAGATACGTGACGGGATGGGCCAGATGCAGGACAGGCCAGAGACAGGACCGGACGGGACGTGCCTGAGAAAGGACGGGACGGGCCAGAGACGAGGCGACCAGATACAGGACGGGACGGTCCAGATACAGGATGGGCGAGGGACGGGACGGACCAGAGCAGGACGGGACTGGCCAGAGGCAGGACAGGAACAGTTAGGCCAGAGACAGGTCGGGACGGGCCTGATACAGGAAGGGACGGGCCAGATACGGGACGGGCCAGATTCAAGACAGGATGGGCCATAGACAGGACGGGACCGACCAGATACAAGACAGGATGGGCCAGAGAGAGGACGGAATGTGCTAGAGACATTAAGGAATAGGCCATACACAGGACGGGTCGAGCCAGAGACAGGATGGGACGGGCCAGATACATGACGGGATGGGCCAGAAACGTGACGAGCCAGATATGGGACGGGACGGGCCAGATACAGGACGGTACGGACCAAATACGGGACGGGACGGGCCAGATACGGGACGGGTCAGATGCGGGACGGGCCAGATACGGGACAGGCCAAATACAGGACGGGCCAGATACGGGACAGGCCGGGCCAGGGACAGGACGTGCCAGATACGGGACAGGCCAGATATGGAACGTGCCAGATACTAGACGGGATGGGTCAGATATGGGACAGCCCAGATACATGATGGGGCGGGCCAGATACGGGATGGGATGGGCCAGATACTGGACGGGTCAGATGCGGGATGGGCCAGATACGGGACAGGACAGATACAGAACGGGCCAGATACGGGACAGGCCGGGCCAGGGACAGGACGTGCCAGATACGGGACAGGCCAGATATGGAACGTGCCAGATACTAGACGGGATGGGCCAGATATCGGGCGGGCCAGATATGGGACGAGACGGGCCAGAGCTGGGCCAGAGACAGGAAGGGATGGGCCAGAGACAGGACAGGACGGGCCAAAGACTGGACCGGACGGGCCAGAGACGGGACGGGCAAGAGACAGGATTGGACAGGCCAGAGATAGCACCAGACGTGCCAGAGACAGGACGAGATGGGAAGGGACTGGCCAGATACAGGAAGGGACAGGTCAGATACGGGACAGGACAGGCCAGATGCGGGACGGGCTATATACGAGACGGGACGGGCCAGATATAGGACGGGACGAGGCAGAGATAGGATGGGACGGGCCAGAAACAGGATGGGACGAGCTATGCGTTATGGGACGGTAAATAGAAAGGACGGGACGGGCCAGAGACGGTACGCGATGGGCCAGATATAGGACAGGACGAGCCAGAGACAGTACGGGACGGGCCAGAAACAGGACGGGACAAGCAATACATTATGGGTCGGGCCAGAGACAGGATGGGACAGGCCAGATTCATGACGGGATGGGCCAGAAACGTGACGAGCCAAATATGGGACGGTATGGGACAGATATGGGACAGCCCACATACATTACGGGACGGGCCAGATACAGGACGGTACGGACCAAATACGGGACGGGACGGGCCAGATACGGGACGGGTCAGATGCGGGACAGGCCAGATACGGGACAGGCCAGATACAGGACGGGCCAGATACGGGACAGGCTGGGCCAGGGACAGGACGTGCCAGATACGGGACAGGCCAGATATGGAACGGGCCAGATACTGGATGGGATGGGCTAGATACAGGGCGGGCCAGATACAGGACGAGACGGACCAGAGCTGCGCCAGAGACAGGAAGGGATGGGCCAGAGACAGGACAGGACGGGCCAAAGACTGGACCGGACGGGCCAGAGACGGGACGGGTAAGAGACAGGATTGGACATGCCAGAGATAGCACCGGACGGGCCAGAGACAGGACGGGACAGGCCAGAGACAGGACAAGATGGGAAGGGACTGGCCAGATACAGGAAGGGACAGGCCAAATACGGGACAGGACAGGCCAGTTGCAGGACGGGCCAGATACGAGACGGGATGGGCCATATATAGGACGGGATGAGGCAGAGATAGGATGGGACGGGCCAGAAACAGGACGGGACGAGCTATACATTATGGGACGGGAAATAGACAGGACGGGACGGGCCATAGACGGTACGCGACGGGCCAGATACAGGACAGGACGAGCCAGAGACAGTACGTGACGGGCCAGAAACAGGACGGGACAAGCAATACATTATGGGACGGGCCATATACAGGACGGGACGGGCCAGAGACAAGACGGAACGGGACAGATACAGGAAAAGACTGGCCAAAGACAGGACTGTACGGGCCAAATAGTTCGCAGCCTGCATTGGTGGGTAAGTCGGCGGTCTTGCATGGTGTGAGATGGGAAGCCATGCCACAACGCCGCCATGGATGTTACAATTAAGTAGTGTAGGTCAGGCATAGAGAAAATGGAAGTTTTGTAAATAAATATTACAACTATTGTTTACTAGGCAAACATCACATGTAGAGTTTGCATGATATACCTTCCTAGTGCTTTATGTAAATTAGAAGCAAATTGTTTGAAGATTACTTCTACCTAAATGGTAGAAAATGCACCTATCTTGGTGATGGATAGGACAGCTTGAGGGGATATGGAGGAGGCTGTTTTTTGATAGGTGTCATTTCAACATTTTGCTAATAATTTATGGAAAGTATCATATTTTTCTAACTATTGAACTCACCTTAATTTAAAACACACCCCAGGTTAAATTTCCTGGAGGTTTAAATTTGTGGAGGATTTGATAATACTACCTTTAATGGGATGGGCCAGATACAGGACGGGACAGGCCAGATACGTGACGGGATGGGCCAGACGCAGGACAGGCCAGAGGCAGGACCGGACGGGACGTGCCTGAGAAAGGACGGGACGGGCCAGAGACGAGGCGACCAGATACAGGACGGGACGGTCCAGATACAGGACGGGCCAGGGACGGGACGGACCAGAGCAGGACTGGACTGGCCAGAGGCAGGACAGGACCAGTTAGGCCAGAGACAGGTCGGGACGGGCCTGATACAGGAAGGGACGGGCCAGATACGGGACGGGCCAGATTCAAGACAGGATGGGCCATAGACAGGACAGGATGGGACGGGCCCGATACAGGACGGGACCGACCAGATACAGGACGGGATGGGCCAGAGAGAGGACGGAATGTGCTAGAGACATTAAGGAATAGGCCATACACAGGACGGGTCGAGCCAGAGACAGGATGGGACGGGCCAGATACATGACGGGATGGGCCAGAAACGTGACGAGCCAGATATGGGACGGGACGGGCCAGATACAGGACGGTACGGACCAAATACGGGACGGGACGGGCCAGATACGGGACGGGTCAGATGCGGGACGGGCCAGATACGGGACAGGCCAAATACAGGACGGGCCAGATACGGGACAGGCCGGGCCAGGGACAGGACGTGCCAGATACGGGACAGGCCAGATATGGAACGTGCCAGATACTAGACGGGATGGGTCAGATATGGGACAGCCCAGATACATGATGGGACGGGCCAGATACGGGATGGGATGGGCCAGATACGGGACGGGTCAGATGCGGGATGGGCCAGATACGGGACAGGACAGATACAGGACGGGCCAGATACGGGATAGGCCGGGCCAGGGACAGGACGTGCCATATACGGGACAGGCCAGATATGGAACGTGCCAGATACTAGACGGGATGGGCCAGATATCGGGCGGGCCAGATATGGGACGAGACGGGCCAGAGCTGGGCCAGAGACAGGAAGGGATGGGCCAGAGACAGGACGGGACGGGCCAAAGACTGGACCGGACGGGCCAGAGACGGGACGGGCAAGAGACAGGATTGGACAGGCCAGAGATAGCACCAGACGTGCCAGAGACAGGACGGGACAGGCCAGAGACAGGACGAGATGGAAAGGGACTGGCCAGATACAGGAAGGGACAGGCCAGATACGGGACAGGACAGGCCAGATGCGGGACGGGCTATATACGAGACGGGACGGGCCAGATATAGGACGGGACGAGGCAGAGATAGGATGGGACGGGCCAGAAACAGGATGGGACGAGCTATGCGTTATGGGACGGTAAATAGAAAGGACGGGACGGGCCAGAGACGGTACGCGATGGGCCAGAGACAGTACGGGACGGGCCAGAAACAGGACGGGACAAGCAATACATTATGGGACGGGCCATAGACAGGACTTGACGGGCCAGAGACAAGACGGAACGGGACAGATACAGGAAAAGACGGGCCAAAGACAGGACGGGATGGCCCAGATACAGTACGGGACAGGCCAGATACAGGACGGTACGGGCCAAATAGTGCGCAGCCTGCATTGGTGGGTATGTCGGCGGTATTGCATGGTGTGAGATGGGAAGCCATGCCAGCACGCCGCCATGGATGTTACAATTAAGTAGTGTAGGTCAGGCGTAGAGAAAATGGAAGTTTTTCAAATAAATATTACAACTATTGTTTAATAGGCAAACATCACATGTAGAGTTTGCATGATATACCTTCCTAGTACTTTATCTAAATTAGCAGCAAATTGTTTGAAGATTACTTCTACCTAAATGGCAGAAAATGCACCTATCTTGGTGATGGATAGGACAGCTTGAGGGGATATGGAGGAGGCTGTTTTTTGATAGGTGTCATTTAAACATTTTGCTAATAATTTATGGAAAGTATCATATTTTTCTAACTATTAAACTCACCTTAATTTAAAACACACCCCAGGTTAAATTTCCTGGAGGTGTAAATTTGTGGAGGATTTGATAATACTACCTTTAATGAGATGGACCAGATACAGGACGGGACAGGCCAGATACGTGACAGGATGGGCCAGATACAGGACAGGGCAGAGACAGGACCGGACGGACTGTGCCTGAAAAATGACGGGACGGGCCCGAGACGGGGCGACCAGATACAGGACGGGACGGTCCAGATACAGGACGGGCAGCGAAGGGACGGACCAGAGCAGGACGGGACTGGCCAGAGGCAGGACAGAACCGGTCAGGCCAGAGACAGGACGAGACGGGCCCGATACAGGAAGGTACGGGCCAAATATGGGACGGGCCAGATTCAGGATGGGATGGGCCAGAGATAGGACGTGATGGGACGGGCCACATACAGGAAGGGATGGGCCAGATACAGGACGGGCCAGATTCAGGACGGGACGGACCAGATACAGGACGGGACCGAACAGTTACAGGACGGGATCGGCCAGAGACAGGACGGAATGTGCTAGAGACATTACGGGACAGGCCATAGACAGGACGGGTCGGGCCAGAGACAGGACGGGACGGGCCAGATACATGACTGAATTTGTCAGAAACGTGATGAGGCAGATATGGGACGGTATGGGATAGAAATGGGACAGACCAGATACATGACGGGACTGGCCAGATACAGGACGGTACGGACCAGATATGTGACGGGCCAGATACGGGACGATTCATATGCGGGACGGGCCAGATACGGGACAGTCCAGATACAGGACGGGCCAGATACGGGACAGGCCGGCCCAGGGACAGGACATGCCAGATACGGGACAGGCCAGATATGGAACGGGCCAGATACTGGATGGGATGGGCCAGATACAGGGCGGGCCAGATTCGGGATGAGACGGGCCAGAGCTGGGCCAGAAACAGGAAAGCACGGGCCGGAGACCATACGGGACGGGCCAAAGACTGGACGAGACGGGCCAGAGACGGGACGGGAGAGACAGGACGAGACAGGCCAGAGACAGGACGAGATGGGAAGGGACTGGCCAGATACAGGAAGGGACAGGCCAGATACGGGACAGGACAGGCCAGATGCGGGACGGGCCAGATACAATGTGGGACGTGCCAGATATTGGACGGGACGAGGCAGAGATAGGATGGGACGGGCCAGAAACAGGACGGGACGAGCTATACATTATGGGAAGGGAAATAGACAGGACGGGACGGGCCAGAGACGGTACACGACAGGCCAGATACAGGACAGGACGAGCCATAGACAGTACGGGACGGGCCAGAATCAGGACGGGACAAGCTATACATTATGGGACGGGCCATAGACAGGACGGGACGGGCCAGAGACAAGACTTAAGGGGACAGATACAGGAAAAGACGGCCAAAGACAGGACGGGATGGCCCAGATACAGTACAGGACAGGCCAGATACAGGACGGTACGGACCAAATAGTGCGCAGCCTGCATTGGTGGGTAAGTCGGCGGTCTTGCATGGTGTGAGATGGGAAGCCATGCCAGCACGCCGCCATGGATGTTACAATTAAGTAGTGTAGGTCAGGCGTCGAGAAAGTGGAAGTTTTGCAAATAAATATTACAACTATTGTTTAATAGGCAAACGTCACATGTAGAGTTTGCATGATATACCTTCCTAGTACTTTATCTAAATTAGAAGCAAATTGTTTGAAGATTACTTCTACCTAAATGGCAGAAAATGCACCTATCTTGGTGATGGATAGGACAGCTTGAGGGGATATGGAGGAGGCTGTTTTTTGATAGGTGTCATTTAAACATTTTGCTAATAATTTATGGAAAGTATCATATTTTTCTAACTATTAAACTCACCTTAATTTAAAACACACCCCAGGTTAAATTTTCTGGAGGTTTAATTTTGTGGAGGATTTGATAATACTACCTTTAATGGGATGGGCCAGATACAGGACGGGACAGGCCAGATACGGGATGGACCAAATACAGGACGGGCCAGAGACAGGACCGGACGGGACACGCCAGAGACAGGACGAGACGGGCCAGAGACTGGACGGGACGGGCCAAAGACAGGATGAGACTGGCCGGAGATAGGAAGGACCGAGGTGTACCAGAGGCAGGATGGGACGGGCTAGAGACGGGGCGACCAAACACAGGATACAGGATGGTCCAGGGACGGTATGGACCAGAGCAGGACGTGACTGGCCAGAGGCAGGACAGGACGGGCAAGAGAGAGGATGGGGCGGGCCAAAGAGAGGACGGGACGGGCCAGAGACAGGACGGGACGGGGCAAAGACAGGAAGGGACGGACCAGAGATAGGTCTGGCAAGAGACAGGATTGGACAGGCCAGAGACAGCACCAGACGGGCCAGAGACAGGACGGGACAGGCCAGAAACAGGACGGGACGGGCCAGAGACAGGACAAGATGGGAATGGATTGGCCAGAAACAGGAAGGGACAGGCCAGATACGGGACAGGACAGGCCACATACGGGACGGGCCAGATACGAGATGGGATGGGCCAGATGCAGGACGGGACGAGCCAGAGATAGGACGGGACGGGCCAGAAACAGGACTGGACGAGCTATACATTATAGGACGGGAAATAGACAGGATGGGACGGCCCAGAGATGGTATGGGACGGTCCAGATACAGGAAAAGACGGGCCAGAGACAGGACGGGATGCCCCAGATACAGTACGGGACAGGCCAGATACAGGACGGTACGGGCCAAATATTGGACAGGCCAGATACAGGACGACATGGGCCAGATACGGGACGGGCCAGATATGGGAAAGGACAGGCTAGATATGGGATGAGCCATGGACAGGATGGGATGGGCCAGATACGGGACAGGCCAGATACTGAATGGGCCTGGCCACATACGGGACGGGCCAGATAGGGACTGGTTGGGTCAGATACGGGACAGGAAGTGCCAGAGACGGGAAGGGACGAGGCGGGACAGATACGGGATGAGATGGGCCAGATAAGAGATAGCCACATACGGGATGGGATGGTCAGATACGGGACCAAACGGGTCAGATATGCGACTGGACGGACCAGATACGGGACGGGGCGGGTTAGACATTACAGGACGGGCCATAGACAGGATGGGAGGGGCCAGGGACAGGCTGGGACGGGCCAGAGACAGGATGGGACGGGCCAGAGACGGGACGGGCCAGAGACGGGATGGGTCAGATATAGTACTGGGGACACATTAGGAATGGGTGCACTGTTCCTTTAAGAATCAGGAAGTGCTGCCGCTACCGCCCTCAACAAGCAGCCAAGACACATGCACACAGCCAGCATAGGAACATAGTGCGTAGCCTGCATTGATGGGTAAGTCGGCGGTCTTGCATGGTGTGAGATGGGAAGCCATGCCAGCACGCCGCCATGGATGTTACAATTAAGTAGTGTAGGTCAGGCGTAGAGAAAATGGAAGTTTTTCAAATAAATATTACAACTATTGTTTAATAGGCAAACATCACATGTAGAGTTCGCATGATATACCTTCCTAGTACTTTATCTAAATTAGCAGCAAATTGTTTGAAGATTACTTCTACCTAAATGGCAGAAAATGCACCTATCTTGGTGATGGATAGGACAGCTTGAGGGGATATGGAGGAGGCTGTTTTTTGATAGGTGTCATTTAAACATTTTGCTAATAATTTATGGAAAGTATCATATTTTTCTAACTATTAAACTCACCTTAATTTAAAACACACCCCAGGTTAAATTTCCTGGAGGTGTAAATTTGTGGAGGATTTGATAATACTACCTTTAATGAGATGGGCCAGATACAGGACGGGACAGGCCAGATACGTGACAGGATGGGCCAGATACAGGACAGGGCAGAGACAGGACCGGACGGACTGTGCCTGAAAAATGACGGGACGGGCCCGAGACGGGGCGACCAGATACAGGACGGGACGGTCCAGATACAGGACGGGCAGCGAAGGGACGGACCAGAGCAGGACGGGACTGGCCAGAGGCAGAACAGGACCGGTCAGGCCAGAGACAGGACGAGACGGGCCCGATACAGGAAGGTACGGGCCAAATATGGGACGGGCCAGATTCAGGATGGGATGGGCCAGAGATAGGACGTGATGGGACGGGCCACATACAGGAAGGGATGGGCCAGATACAGGACGGGCCAGATTCAGGACGGGACGGACCAGATACAGGACGGGACCGAACAGTTACAGGACGGGATCGGCCAGAGACAGGACGGAATGTGCTAGAGACATTACGGGACAGGCCATAGACAGGACGGGTCGGGCCAGAGACAGGACGGGACGGGCCAGATACATGACTGAATTTGTCAGAAACGTGATGAGGCAGATATGGGACGGTATGGGCTAGAAATGGGACAGACCAGATACATGACGGGACTGGCCAGATACAGGACGGTACGGACCAGATATGTGACGGGCCAGATACGGGACGATTCATATGCGGGACGGGCCAGATACGGGACAGTCCAGATACAGGACGGGCCAGATACGGGACAGGCCGGCCCAGGGACAGGACATGCCAGATACGGGACAGGCCAGATATGGAACGGGCCAGATACTGGACGGGATGGGCCAGATACAGGGCGGGCCAGATTCGGGATGAGACGGGCCAGAGCTGGGCCAGAAACAGGAAAGCACGGGCCGGAGACCATACGGGACGGGCCAAAGACTGGACGAGACGGGCCAGAGACGGGACGGGAGAGACAGGACGAGACAGGCCAGAGACAGGACGAGATGGGAAGGGACTGGCCAGATACAGGAAGGGACAGGCCAGATACGGGACAGGACAGGCCAGATGCGGGACGGGCCAGATACAATGTGGGCCGTGCCAGATATTGGACGGGACGAGGCAGAGATAGGATGGGACGGGCCAGAAACAGGACGGGACGAGCTATACATTATGGGAAGGGAAATAGACAGGACGGGACGGGCCAGAGACGGTACACGACAGGCCAGATACAGGACAGGACGAGCCATAGACAGTACGGGACGGGCCAGAATCAGGACGGGACAAGCTATACATTATGGGACGGGCCATAGACAGGACGGGACGGGCCAGAGACAAGACTTAAGGGGACAGATACAGGAAAAGACGGCCAAAGACAGGACGGGATGGCCCAGATACAGTACAGGACAGGCCAGATACAGGACGGTACGGACCAAATAGTGCGCAGCCTGCATTGGTGGGTAAGTCGGCGGTCTTGCATGGTGTGAGATGGGAAGCCATGCCAGCACGCCGCCATGGATGTTACAATTAAGTAGTGTAGGTCAGGCGTCGAGAAAGTGGAAGTTTTGCAAATAAATATTACAACTATTGTTTAATAGGCAAACGTCACATGTATAGTTTGCATGATATACCTTCCTAGTACTTTATCTAAATTAGAAGCAAATTGTTTGAAGATTACTTCTACCTAAATGGCAGAAAATGCACCTATCTTGGTGATGGATAGGACAGCTTGAGGGGATATGGAGGAGGCTGTTTTTTGATAGGTGTCATTTAAACATTTTGCTAATAATTTATGGAAAGTATCATATTTTTCTAACTATTAAACTCACCTTAATTTAAAACACACCCCAGGTTAAATTTTCTGGAGGTTTAATTTTGTGGAGGATTTGATAATACTACCTTTAATGGGATGGGCCAGATACAGGACGGGACAGGCCAGATACGGGATGGACCAAATACAGGACGGGCCAGAGACAGGACCGGACGGGACACGCCAGAGACAGGACGAGACGGGCCAGAGACTGGACGGGACGGGCCAAAGACAGGATGAGACTGGCCGGAGATAGGAAGGACCGAGGTGTACCAGAGGCAGGATGGGACGGGCTAGAGACGGGGCGACCAAACACAGGATACAGGATGGTCCAGGGACGGTATGGACCAGAGCAGGACGGGACTGGCCAGAGGCAGGACAGGACGGGCAAGAGAGAGGATGGGGCGGGCCAAAGAGAGGACGGGACGGGCCAGAGACAGGACGGGACGGGGCAAAGACAGGAAGGGACGGACCAGAGATAGGTCTGGCAAGAGACAGGATTGGACAGGCCAGAGACAGCACCAGACGGGCCAGAGACAGGACGGGACAGGCCAGAAACAGGACGGGACGGGCCAGAGACAGGACAAGATGGGAATGGATTGGCCAGAAACAGGAAGGGACAGGCCAGATACGGGACAGGACAGGCCACATACGGGACGGGCCAGATACGAGATGGGATGGGCCAGATGCAGGACGGGACGAGCCAGAGATAGGACGGGACGGGCCAGAAACAGGACTGGACGAGCTATACATTATGGGACGGGAAATAGACAGGATGGGACGGCCCAGAGATGGGATGGGACGGTCCAGATACAGGAAAAGACGGGCCAGAGACAGGACGGGATGCCCCAGATACAGTACGGGACAGGCCAGATACAGGACGGTACGGGCCAAATATTGGACAGGCCAGATACAGGACGACATGGGCCAGATACGGGACGGGCCAGATATGGGAAAGGACAGGCTAGATATGGGATGAGCCATGGACAGGATGGGATGGGCCAGATACGGGACGGGCCAGATACTGAATGGGCCTGGCCACATACGGGACGGGCCAGATAGGGACTGGTTGGGTCAGATACGGGACAGGAAGTGCCAGAGACGGGAAGGGACGAGGCGGGACAGATTCGGGATGAGATGGGCCAGATAAGAGATAGCCACATACGGGACGGGATGGTCAGATACGGGACCAAACGGGTCAGATATGCGACTGGACGGACCAGATACGGGACGGGGCGGGTTAGACATTACAGGACGGGCCATAGACAGGATGGGAGGGGCCAGGGACAGGCTGGGACGGGCCAGAGACAGGATGGGACGGGCCAGAGACGGGACGGGCCAGAGACGGGATGGGTCAGATATAGTACTGGGGACACATTAGGAATGGGTGCACTGTTCCTTTAAGAATCAGGAAGTGCTGCCGCTACCGCCCTCAACAAGCAGCCAAGACACATGCACACAGCCAGCATAGGAACATAGTGCGTAGCCTGCATTGATGGGTAAGTCGGCGGTCTTGCATGGTGTGAGATGGGAAGCCATGCCAGCACGCCGCCAGTGATGTTACAATTAAGTAGTGTAGGTCAGGTGTAGAGAAAATGGAAGTTTTGCAAATAAATATTACAACTATTGTTTAATAGGCAAACGTCACATGTAGAGTTTGCATGATATACCTTCCTAGTACTTTATCTAAATTAGAAGCAAATTATTTGAAGATTACTTCTACCTAAATGCAGAAAATGCACCTATCTTGGTGATGGATAGGACAGCTTGAGGGGATATGGAGGAGGCTGTTTTTTTGATAGGTGTCATTTTAAACATTTTGCTAATAATTTATGGAAAGTATCATATTTTTCTAACTATTGGACTCACCTTAATTTAAAACACACCCCAGGTTAAATTTCCTGGAGGTGTAAATTTGTGGAGGATTTGATAATACTACCTTTAATGGGATGGGCCAGATACAGGACAGTGCAGGCCACATGCGGGACGGGCCAGATACGAGATGGGACGAGCCAGATATAGGACGGGACGGGCCAGAAACAGGACTGGACGAGCTATACATTAAGGAACGGGAAATAGACAGGATGGGACGGGCTAGAGACGGTATGGGTCGTGCCAGATGCAGGACAGGACGAGCCAGAGACAGGACGGGGTCGGGCCAGAAACAGGACGGGACAAGCTATACATTATGGGACGGTCCAGATACAGGAAAAGACGGGCCAGAGACAGGACGGGATGCCCCAGATACAGTATGGGACAGGCCAGATACAGGACGGTACGGGCCAAATATGGGACGGGCCAGATACAGGACGGGACGAGCCAGATATAGGACGGGACGGGCCAGAAACAGGACTGGACGAGCTATACATTATGGGACGGGAAATAGACAGGATGGGACGGGCTAGAGACGGTATGGGTCGTGCCAGATGCAGGACAGGACGAGCCAGAGACAGGACGGGGTCGGGCCAGAAACAGGACGGGACAAGCTATACATTATGGGACGGTCCAGATACAGGAAAAGACGGGCCAGAGACAGGACGGGATGCCCCAGATACAGTATGGGACAGGCCAGATACAGGACGGTACGGGCCAAATATGGGACAGGCCAGATACAGGACGACATGGGCCAGATACGGGACGGGCCAGATATGGGACAGGACAGGCTAGATATGGGATGAGCCATGGACCGGATGGAATGGGCCAGTTACGAGATGGCCAGATACGGGACGGGCCAGATACTGAATGGGCCTGGCCACATATGGGACGGGCCAGATAGGGACTGGTTGGGTCAGATACGGGACAGGACGAGCCAGAAACGGGAAGGGATGAGGCGGGCCAGATACGGGATGAGATAGCCAGATACGGGACAGGATGGTCAGATGCGGGACTAAACGGGTCAGATATGGGACTGGACGGACCAGATACGAGTTGGGGTGGGTTAGACATTACAGGACGGGCCATAGACAGGATGGGAGGGTCCAGGGACGGGCCAGAGACAGGACGGAACAGGCCAGAGACGGGACGGGTCAGATACAGGACTGGGGACACATTAGGAATGCGTGCACTGTT
This sequence comes from Phyllobates terribilis, assembly GCF_046119375.1. NCBI lineage: Eukaryota > Metazoa > Chordata > Amphibia > Anura > Dendrobatidae > Phyllobates > Phyllobates terribilis. Next base: position 367,183 of record NW_027363339.1, read on the forward strand.
CCTTTAAGAATCAGGAAGTGCTGCCGCTGCTGCCCTCAACAAGCAGCCAAGACACATGTACACAGCCAGCATAGGAACATAGTGCGCAGCCTGCATTGGTGGGTAAGTCGGCGGTCTTGCATGGTGTGAGATGGGAAGCCATGCCAGCACGCCGCCATGGATGTTACAATTAAGTAGTATAGGTCAGGTGTAGAGAAAATGGAAGTTTTGCAAATAAATATTACAACTATTTAATAGGCAAACATCACATGTACAGTTTGCATGATATACCTTCCTGGTACTTTATCTAAATTAGAAGCAAATTGTTTGAAGATTACTTCTACCTAAATGGCAGAAAATGCACCTATCTTGGTGATGGATAGGACAGCTTGAGGGGATATGGAGGAGGCTGTTTTTTGATAGGTGTCATTTAAACATTTTGCTAATAATTTATGGAAAGTATCATATTTTTCTAACTATTGAACTCACCTTTATTTAAAGCACACCCCAGGTTAAATTTCCTGGAGGTGTAAATTTGTGGAGGATTTGGTAATACTACCTTTAATGAGATGGGCCAGATACAGGACGGGACAGGCCAGATACGTGACGGGATGGGCCAGATGCAGGACAGGCCAGAGACAGGACCGGACGTGACGTGCCTGAGAAAGGATGGGATGGGCCAGAGACGGGGCGACCAGATACAGGACGGTAAGGTCCAGATACAGGACGGGCCAGGGACGGGACGGACCAGAGCAGGACGGGACTGGCCAGAGGCAGGACAGGACCGGTCAGGCCAGAGACAGGATGGGACGGGCCAGATACAGGAAGGGACGGGCCCGATACGGGAAGGGCCAGATTCAAGATGGGATGGACCAGAGACAGGACGGGATGGGACGGGCCAGATACAGGAAGGGACGGGCCAGATACGGGACGACCCAGATTTAAGACGTAACGGGCCACATTCAGGACGGGACCGACCAGATACAGGACGGGATGGGCCAGAGACAGGACGGAATGTGCTAGAGACATTAAGGGACAGGCCATAGACAGGACGGGTTGGGCCAGAGACAGGATGGGACGGGCCAGAAACGTGACGAGCCAGATATGGAACGGTATGGGCCAGATATGGGACAGCCCAAATTCATGACGGGACGGGCCAGATTTAGGACGGTACGGACCAGATACGGGACGGGACGGGCCAGATACGGGACGTGTCAGATGCGGGATGGGCCACATACGGGACAGGCCAGATACAGGACGGGCCAGATACGGGACAGGCCGGGCCAGGGATAGGATGTGCCAGATACGGGACAGGCCAGATATGGAACTAGCCAGATACTGGACGGGATGGGCCAGATTCATGTCAGGCCAAATACGGGACGAGACGGGCCAGAGCTGGGCCAGCGACAGGAAGGGATGGGCCAGAGTTAGGACGGGACGGGCCAAAGACTGGACGGGACGGGCTAGAGACGGGACGGGCAAGAGACAGGATTGGACAGGCCAGAGGTAGCACAGGACGGGCCAGAGACTGGACGGGACATTCCAGAGACAGGACGAGATGGGAAGGGACTGGCCAGATACAGGAAGGGACAGGCCAGATACGGGACAGGACAGGCCAGATACAGGGCGGGCCAGATACGAGACGTCACGGGCCAGATATAGGACGGGACGAGGCAGAGATAGGATGGGACGGGCCAGAAACGGGACGGGACGAGCTATACATTATGGGACGGGAAATAGACAGGAGGGGTCGGGCCAGAGACGGTACGGGACGTGCCAGAAACAGGACGGGACAAGCTATACATTATGGGACGGGCCATAGACAGGACAGGACCGGCCAGAGACAACACGGAACGGGACAGATACAGGAAAAGACGGGCCAAAGACAGTACCGGACAGGCCAGATACAGGACGGTACGGGCCAAATAGTGCGCAGCCAGCATTGGTGGGTAAGTCGGCGGTCTTGCATGGTGTGAGATGGGAAGCCATGCCAGCACGCCGCCAGTGATGTTACAATTAAGTAGTGTAGGTCAGGGGTAGAGAAAATGGAAGTTTTGCAAATAAATATTACAACTATTGTTTAATAGGCAAACATCACTTGTAGAGTTTGCATGATATACCTTCCTAGTACTTTATCTAAATTAGAAGCAAATTGTTTGAAGATTACTTCTACCTAAATGGCAGAAAATGCACCTATCTTGGTGATGGATAGGACAGCTTGAGGGGATATGGAGGAGGCTGTTTTTTTGATAGGTGTCATTTAAATATTTTGCTAATAATTTATGGAAAGTATCATATTTTTCTAATTATTGAACTCACCTTAATTTAAAACACACCCCAGGTTAAAGTTCCTTTATGTGTAAATTTGTGGAGGATTTGATAATACTAATAATACTACCTTTAATGGGATGGGCCAGATACAGGACAGGCCAGGCCAGATACAAAATGGGCCAGATAAAGGACGGGCCAGAGACAAGACCGGACGGGACACGCCAGAGACAGGACGAGATGGGCCAGAGACAGTACCGGACGGGCCAAAGACAGGATGAGACTGGCCGGAGATAGGACGGACCGAGGCGTGCCAGAGACAGGACGGGACGGGCTAGAGACAGGGCGACCAGATACAGGATACAGGACGGTCCAGGGACGGGACGGGCCAGAGCAGGACGGGACTGGCCAGAGGCAGGACAGGACCGGCAAGAGAGGACGGGTCGGGCAAGAGACAGGATTGGACAGGACAGAACGGGACGGACCAGAGACGTGACGGGATGGGCCAGAGACAGGATGAGATGGGAAGGGATTGGCCAGATACAAGAAGGGACAGGCCAGATACGGGACAGGACAGGCCACATGCGGGACGGGCCAGATACCAGATGGGACGGGCCAGATACTGGACGGGACGAGCCAGAGATAGGACGGGACGGGCCAGAAACAGGACTGGACGAGCTATACATTATGGGACGATCCAGATACAGGAAAAGAGGGACCAGAGACAGGAGGGGATGCCCCAGATACAGTACGGGACAGGCCAGATACAGGACGGTACAGGCCAAATATGGGACGGGCCAGATACAAGACGACATGGGCCTGATACGGGACGGGCCAGATATGGGACAGGACAGGCTAGATATGGGATGTGCCATGGACAGGATGGGATGGGCCAGATACGAGATGGCCAGATACGGGACGGGCCAGATACTGAATGGGCCTGGCCACATTTCGGTCGGGCCAGATAGGGACTGGTTGGGTCAGATACGGGACAGGACGTTCTAGAGACGAGAAGGGATGAGGCGGGCCAGATACGGGATGAGATAGCCAGATATGGGATAGGATGGTCAGATACGGGACTAAACGGGTCAGATATGGGACTGGACGGACCAGATACGGGACGGGGCGGGTTAGACATTACAGGACGGGCCATAGACAGGATGCGAGGGGCCAGGGACGGGCCAGAGACGGGACGGGTCAGATATAGTACTGGGGACACATTTGGAATGCGTGCACTTTTCCTTTAAGAATCAGGAAGTACTGCCGCTGCTGCCCTCAACAAGCAGCCAAGACACATGCACTCAGCCAGCATAGGAACATAGTGCGTAGCCTGCATTGGTGGGTAAGTCGGCGGTCTTGCATGGTGTGAGATGGGAAGCCATGCCAGCACACCGCCAGGGATGTTACAATTAAGTAGTATAGGTCAGGTGTAGAGAAAATGGAAGTTTTGCAAATAAATATTACAACTATTATTTAATAGGCAAACATCACATGTAGAGTTTGCATGATATACCTTCCTAGTACTTTATCTAAATTAGAAGCAAATTGAAGATTACTTCTACCTAAATGGCAGAAAATGCACCTATCTTGGTGATGGATAGGACAGCTTGAGGGGATATGGAGGAGGCTGGTTTTTGATAGGTGTCATTTAAACATTTTGCTAATAATTTATGGAAAGTATCATATTTTTCTAACTATTGAACTCACCTTAATTTAAAACACACCCCAGGTTAAATTTCCTGGAGGTGTAAGTTTGTGGAGGATTTGATAATACTACCTTTAATGGGATGGGCCAGATACAGGACGGGACAGGCCAGACACGTGATGGGATGGGCCAGATACAGGACAGGCCAGAGACAGAACCAGACAGGATGTGCCTGAGAAAGGACGGGACGGGCCAGAGACGGGGCGACCAGATACAGGACGGGACGGTCCAGATACAGGATGGGCCAGGGACGGGACGCACCAGAGCAGGACGGGACTGGCCAGGGGCAGGACAGGACCGGTCAGGCCAGAGAAAGGACGGGACGGGCCAGATACAGGAAGGCACAGGCCAGATACGGGACGGGCCAGATTCAAGACGGGATGGGTCAGAGACAGGACAGGATAGGACGGGCCATATACAGGAAGGGACAGGCCAGATACGGGACGGGCTAGATTTAGGACGGGACGGGCCAGATACAGGACGGGACCGACCAGATGCAGGACGGGATGGGCCAGAGACAGGACGGAATGTGCTAGAGACATTACGGGACGGGCCATAGACAGGACGGGTTGGGCCACAGACAGGATAGGATGGGCCAGATACCTGACGGGATGGGCCAGAAACGTGATGAGCCAGATATGGGACAGCCCAGATACATGACGGGACGGGCCATATACAGGACGGTACGGACCAGATAGGGGACGGGACGGGCCAGATATGGGACGGGTCAGATGCGGGATGGGCCAGATACGGGACAGGCCAGATACAGGACTGGCCAGATACGGGACAGGCCGGGCCAGGGACAGGACGTGCCAGATACGGGACAGGCCAGATATGGAACGGGCCAGATACTGGACGGGATGGGCCAGATACGGGATGAGACAGGCCAGAGCTGGGCCAGAGACAGGAAAGGATGGGCCAGAGACAGGAAAGGACGGGCCAGAGATGGGACGGGCAAGAGACAGGATTGGACAGACCAGAGATAGCACCGGACGGGCCAGAGACAGGACGGGACAGGCCATGGACAGGACGAGATGGGAAGGGACTGGCCAGATACAGGAAGGGACAGGCCAGATACGGGACAGGACAGGCCAGATGCGGGACGGGCCAGATACGAGAGGGGACGCGCGAGAAATAGGACGGGACAAGGCAGAGATAGGATGGCACGGGCCAGAAACAGGACGGGACGAGCTATACATTATGGGACGGGAAATAGACAGGACGGGACGGGCCAGAGACGGTACGCGACGGGCCAGATACAGGACAGGACGAGCCAGAGATAGTACGGGACTGGCCAGAAACAGGACGGGAAAAGCTATACATTATGGGACGGGCCATAGACAGGACGGGCCAGATTCAGGACGGGACGGGCCAGATACAGGACGGGACCGACCAGATACAGGACGGGATGGGCCAGAGACAGGACGGAATGTGCTAGAGACATTATGGGACAGGCCATAGACAGGACGGGTCGGGCCATATAAAGGATGGGACGGGCCAGATACATGACGGGATGGGCCAGAAACGTGACGAGCCAGATATGGGATGGTATGGGCCAGCCCAGATACATGACGGGACGGGACAGATACAGGACGGGACAGGCCAGATACAGGACAGGCCAGATACAGGACGGGCCAGAGACAGAACCGGACGGGCCAGAGACTGGACGGGACGGGCCAAAGACAGGATGAGGCTGGCCGAAGATAGGACGGACCGAGGCATGCCAGAGACAGGACGGGATGGGCTAAAGACGGGGAGACCAGATACAGGACGTGGCGGTCCAGATACAGGACGGTCCAGGGACGGGACGGGCCAGAGCCGGATGGGACTGGCCAGAGCCAGGACAGGACCGGTCGGGCCAGAGACAGGACGGGACGGGCAAGAGAGAGGACGGGACGGGCCAAAGAGAGGACTTGACGGGCCAGAGACAGGACGGGAAGGGCCAAAGACAGGACGGGAAGGACCAGAGATGGGACGGGCAAGAGACAGGATTGGACAGGCCAGAGATAGCACCGGACGGGCCAGAGACAGGACGGACCAGGCCAGAGACAGGACGGGATGGGCCAGAGACAGGATGAGATGGGAAGGTGCTGGCCAGATACAGGAAGGGACAGGCCAGATAAGGGAGAAAACAGGCCAGATGCGGGACTGGCCAGATACAAGATGGGTCGGGCCAGATACCAGACGGGACGAGCCGGAGATAGGACGGGACGGGCCAGAAACAGGACTGGACGAGCTATACATTATGGGACGGGAAATAGACAGGATGGGACGGGCCAGAGACGGTACGGGACGTACCAGATACAGGACAGGACGAGCCAGAGACAGGACGGGACGGGCCAGAAACAGGACGGGACAAGCTATACATTATGGGGCGGGACAGAGACCGGGCGGAACGGTCCAGATACAGGAAAAGACAGGCCAGAGACAGGACAAGATGGCCCTGATACAGTACGGGACAGGCGAGATACAGTACGGTACGGGCCAAATATGGGACAGGCCAGATACAGGACGACATGGGCCAGATACGAGACGGGCCAGATATGGGACAGGACAGGCTAGATATGGGATGAGCCATGGACAGGATGGGATGGGCCAGATACGAGATGGCCAGATACGGGACGGGCCAGATACTGAATGGGCCTGACCACATACGGGACGGGCCATATAGGGACTGGTATGGTCAGATACGGGACAGGATGTGCCAGAGAAGGGAAGGGACGAGGTGGGCCAGATACGGGATGAGATGGTCCAGATAAGGGACAGCCAGATACGGGACGGGATGGTCAGATACGGGACTAAACAGGTCAGATATGGGACTGGACAGACCAGATACGGGACGGGGCGGGTTATACATTACAGGACGGGCCATAGACAGGATGGGAGGGGCCAGGGACGGGCCAGAGACAGGACGGGACGGGCCAGAGACGGGACGGGCCAGAGATGGGACGGGTCAGATACAGGACTGGGGACACATTAGGAATGCGTGCACTGTTCTTTTAAGAATCAGGAAGTACTGCTGCTGCCGCCCTCAACAAGCAGCCAAGACACATGCACACAGCCAGCATAGGAACATAGTGCGTAGCCTGCATTGGTGGGTAAGTCGGCTGTCTTGCATGGTGTGAGATGGGAAGCCATGCCAGCACGCCGCCAGGGATGTTACAATTAAGTAGTGTAGGTCAGGTGTAGAGAAAATGAAAGTTTTGCAAATAAATATTACAACTATTATTTAATAGGCAAACATCACATGTAGAATTTGCATGATATACTTTCCTGGTACTTTATCTAAATTAGAAGCAAATTGTTTGAAGATTACTTCTACCTAAATGGCAGAAAATGCACCTATCTTGGTGATGGATAGGACAGCTTGAGGGGATATGGAGGAGGCTGTTTTTTGATTGGTGTAATTTAAACATTTTGCTAATAATTTATGGAAAGTATCATAGTTTTCTAACTATTGAACTCTCCTTAATTTAAAACACACCGCAGGCTAAAGTTCCTTTATGTGTAAATTTGTGGAGGAATTGATAATGCTACCTTTAATGGGATGGGCCAGATACAGGACGGGACAGGCCAGATACGTGACGGGATGGGCCAGATACAGGACGGGCCAGATACGGGACAGGCTGGGCCAGGGACAGGACATGCCAGATACGGGAAAGGCCAGATATGGAACGGGCCAGATACTGGACGGGATGGGCCAGATACAGGGCGGGTCAGATACGGGACGAGAAGGGCCCGAGCTGGGCCAGAGACAGGAAGGGATGGGCCAGATACAGGACGGGACAGGCCCATCCTATCTCTGCCTCGTCCCGTCCTATATCTGGCCCGTCCCGCATCTGGCCTGTCCTGTCCCGTATCTGGCCAGTTTCTTTCCATCTCGTCCTGTCTCTGGCGTGTCCCCTCCTGTCTCTGGCCCGTCTGGTGCTATCTCTGGCCTGTCCAATCCTGTCTCTTGCCTGTCCCATCTCTAGTCCGTCCCGTCCTGTCTTTGGCTGTCCCATCCTGTCTCTGACCTGTCCCGTCCTCTCTTTGACCCGTCCCGTCTTGTCTCTTGCCCGTCCCGTCCTGTCTCTGGACAGACCGGTCCTGTCCTGCCTCTGGCCAGTTCCGTCCTGCTCTGGCCCGTCCCGTCTCTGGCCCGTCTGGTGCTATCTCTGGCTTGTCCAATCCTGTCTCTTGCCTGTCCCATCTCTAGTCCGTCCCATCCTGTCTTTGGCTGTCCCATCCTGTCTCTGACCTGTCCCGTCCTCTCTTTGACCCGTCCCGTCCTGTCTCTTGCCCGTCCCGTCCTGTCTCTGGACAGACCGGTCCTGTCCTGCCTCTGGCCAGTTCCGTCCTGCTCTGGCCCGTCCCGTCTCTGGACCGTCCTGTATCTGGACCGTCCCATCCTGTATCTGGTCGCCCTGTCTCTAGCCCATCCCTTCTTGTCTCTGGCACGCCTCGGTCCGTCCTATCTCCGGCCAGTCTCATCCTGTCTTTGGCCCGTCCCGTCCTGTCTCTGGCCCGTCTCTTCCTGTCTCCTGTATCTAAATCAGAAGCAAATTGTTTGAAGATTACTTCTACCTAAATGGCAGAAAATGCACCTATCTTGGTGATGGATAGGACAGCTTGAGGGGATATGGAGGAGGCTGTTTTTTGATTGGTGTAATTTAAACATTTTGCTAATAATTTATGGAAAGTATCATAGTTTTCTAACTATTGAACTCACCTTAATTTAAAACACACCCCAGGTTAAAGTTCCTTTATGTGTAAATTTGTGGAGGATTTGATAATACTACCTTTAATGCTGTAAGGTAGAATAGAGTGGATAGAGATCTAATGTTAGTGTTTCTCTGCGGCATGTGTATTATACTCGTATACTTTTGCAGCAGGCAATTTATATGTATTCTATGCAGCAAACACATAATCACATCACTGCTGAATGCACAGTACATGCACATTGAGCTCTGCTATGCATGCACACAGCTCTGCTGCATATATACACACAGCTCAGTTACACACAGCTGTCTTATATACACACATCTCTGCTATATACGTACACACACCTCTGCAGCATGCACACAGCTCAGCTACATACAAACACACAATTCTCCTACATTCACATACATAGCTTTCCTATATACACACATGTCTCATATATACACATACAGCTCCACTATGTACACTCACACACACACACATATATATATATATATATATGTATATACACAAACGCACATAAAAACAGACATACACACAACCACTGTATACCATGCTGGGTTCTTTTGATGTGCCTTTAGCATTGATAAGTTGTCACACTCTTGCCTATTATGTTAATATTCTTCTAGTAAACTTTATAAGCCTGACTGTCTTTCTAGAAGACATATTGAGATTAATTTAAGTACTTGAGGCCCGATTGATTGCGCCCAGTTCAGGAGCTATACGGATGCTATAGGTGAAGGCCATGTCATTATGTTCCACTACGTACTAAAAAATGAAGTAGTGTAGGTCAAGCATAGAGAAAATGGAAGTTTTGCAAATAAATATTACAACTATTGTTTAATAGGCAAACATCACATGTAGAGTTTGCATGATATACCTTCCTAGTACTTTATCTAAATTAGAAGCAAATTGTTTGAAGATTACTTCTACCTAAATGGCAGAAAATGCACCTATCTTGGTGATGGATAGGACAGCTTGAGGGGATATGGAGGAGGCTGTTTTTTGATAGGTGTCATTTAAACATTTTGCTAATAATTTATGGAAAGTATCATATTTTTCTAACTATTGGACTCACCTTAATTTAAAACACACCCCAGATTAAATTTCCTGGAGGTGTAAATTTGTGGAGGATTTGATAATACTACCTTTAATGGGATGGGCCAGATACAGGATGGGACAGGCCAGATACGGGACGGACCAAATACAATACGGGCCAGAGACAGGACCGGACGGGACACGCCAGAGACAGGACGAGACGGGCCAGAGACAGGACGGGACGGGCCATAGACAGGATGAGACTGGCCGTAGATAGGACGGACCGAGGCGTGCCAGAGACAGGACGGGACTGGCTAGAGACGGGGCGACCAGATACAGGATGGGACGGGCCAGATACAGGACGGGCCAGAGACAGGACCGGACGGGAGACGCCGGAGACAGGACGAGACGGGCCAGAAACAGGACGGGACGGGTCAAAGACAGGATGAGACGGGCCGGAGATAGGACAGACCGAGGCGTGCCAGAGACAGGATGGGACGGGCTAGAGCCGGGGCGACCAGATACAGGACAGTCCAGATACAGGACAGTCCAGGGACGGGACGGGCCAGAGCAGGACGGAACTGGCCAGAGGCAGCACAGGACTGGTCGGGCCAGAGACAGGACGGGACGGGCAAGAGAGAGGACGGGACTGGCCAAATAGAGTACGGGACGGGCCAGAGACAGGACGGGATGGGCCAAAGACAGGACGGGACGGACCAGAGATGGGACGGGCAAGAGACAGGATTGGACAGGCCAGAGATAGCACCGGACGGGCCAGAGACAGGACGGGACAGGCCAGAGACAGGATGGGACGGGCCAGAGACAGGACGAGATGGGAAGGTACTGGCCAGATACAGGAAGGGACAGGCCAGATACGGGACAGGACAGGCCAGATGCGGGACGGGCTAGATACGAGATGGAACGGGCCAGATACAGGACGGGACGAGCCAGAGATAGGACAGAACGGGCCAGAAACAGGACTGGACAAGCTATACATTATGGGACGGGAAATAGACAGGATGGGACGGGCCAGAGACAGTACGGGACGTGCCAGATACAGGACAGGACGAGCCAGTGACAGGACGGGACGGGCCAGAAACAGGACGGGACAAGCTATACATTATGGAACGGGCCAGAGACCGGACGGGACAGTCCAGATACAGGAAAAGACGGGCAAGAGACAGGACGGAATGGCCCAGATACAGTGCGGGCCAAATATGGGACGGGCCAGATACAGGATGACATGGGCCAGATACGGGATGGGCCAGATATGGGACAGGACAGGCTAGATATGGGATGAGCCATGGACAGGATGGGATGGGCCAGATACGAGATGGCCAGATACGGAACGGGCCAGATACCGAATGGGCCTGGCCACATACGGGACGGATCAGATAGGGACTTGTTGGGTCAGATACGGGACAGGACGTGCCAGAGACGGGAAGGGACGAGGCGGGCCAGATACGGGATGAGATGGGCCAGATAAGGGACAGCCAGATACAGGACGGGATGGTCAGATATGGGACTAATCGGGTCAGATACGGGAAAGGACGGACCAGATACGTGACGGGGCGGGTTAGACATTACAGGACGGGACGGGCCAGAGACGGGACGAGCCAGAGATGGGACGGGTCAGATACAGGACTGGGGACAGATTAGGAATGCGTGCACTGTTCCTTTAAGAATCAGGAAGTGCTGCTGCTGCCACCCTCAACAAACAGCCAAGACACATGCACACAGCCAGCATAGGAACATAGTGCGTAGCCTGCATTGGTGGGTAAGTCGGCTGTCTTGCATGGTGTGAGATGGGAAGCCATGCCAGCACGCCGCCAGGGATGTTACAATTAAGTAGTGTAGGTCAGGTGTAGAGAAAATGGAAGTTTTGCTAATAAATATTACAACTATTATTTAATAGGCAAACATCACATGTAGAGTTTGCATGATGTACTTTCCTGGTACTTTATCTAAATTAGAAGCAAATTGTTTGAAGATTACTTCTACCTAAATGGTAGAAAATGCACCTATCTTGGTGATGGATAGGACAGCTTGAGGGGATATGGAGGAGGCTGTTTTTTGATAGGTGTCACTTAAACATTTTGCTAATAATTTATGGAAAGTATCATATTTTTCTAACTATTGAACTCACCTTAATTTAAAACACTCCCCAGGTTAAATTTCCTGGAGGAGTAAATTTGTGGAGGATTTGATAATACTACCTTTAATAGGATGGACCAGATACAGGACTGGACAGGCCAGATATGTGACGGGATTGGCCAGATACAGAACAGGTGAGAGACAGAACCGGACGGGACGTGCCTGAGAAAGGACGGGAGGGGCCAGAGACGGGGCAACCAGGTACAGGACGGGACGGTTGAGATACAGGATGGGCCAGGGACGGGACGGACCAGAGCAGGACGGGACTGGCCAGAGGCAGGACAGGACCGGTCAGGCCAGAGATAGGACGAGACGGGCCAGATACAGGAAGGGACGGGCCAGAGACGGGACCGGCTCGATTCAACACGGGATGGGCCAGAGATAGGACGTGATGGGTTGGGCCAGATACAGGAAGGGATGGGCCAGATACGGGACGGGACAGATTCACGATGGGACGGGCCAGATACAGGATGGGACCGACCAGATGTAGGACGGGATGGGCCAGAGACAGGACAGAATGTGCTAGAGACATTACGGGACAGGCCATAGACAGGACGGGTCGGGCCAGAGACAGGATGGGACGGGACAGATATATGACGGGATGGGCCAGAAACGTGACGAGCCAGATATGGGACGGTATGGGCCAGATATGGGACAGCCCAGATACATGAAGGGACGGGCCAGGTACGGGATGGGATGGGCCAGATACTGGACGGGTCAGATGCGGGATGGGCCAGATACGGGACAGGACAGATACAGGACGGGCCAGATACGGGATAGGCCGTGCCAGGGACAGGATGTGCCAGATACGGGACAGGCCAGATATGGAACCTGCCAGATACTAGACGGGATGGGCCAGATACCGGGTGGTCCAGATACGGGACGAGACGGGCCAGAGACAGAAAGGGATGGACCAGAGACAGGACGGGACGGGCCAAAGACTGGACGGGACGGGCCAGAGACGGGACGGGCAAGAGACAGGATTGGACAGGCCAGGGATAGCACCGGACGGACCAGAGACAGGACGGGACAGGCCAGAGACAGGACGAGATGGGAAGGGACTGGCCAGATACAGGAAGGGACAAGCCAGATACGGGACAGGACAGGCCGGATGCGGGACGGGCCATATACGAGACGGGACGGGCCAGATATAGGACGGGACGAGGCAGAGATAGGATGGGACGGGCCAGAAAAAGGACGGGAAGAGCTATGCATTTTGGGACGGGAAATAGAAAGGACAGGACGGGCCATAGACGGTACGCGATGGGCCAGATACAGGATAGGACGAGCCAGAGACAGTACAGGACGGGCCAGAAACAGGACGGGACAAGCAATACATTATGGGACGGGCCATAGACAGGACGGGACGGGCCAGAGACAAGTCGGAACGGGACAGATACAGGAAAAGATGGGCCAAAGCCAGGACGGGATGGCCCAGATACAGTACGGGACAGGCCAGATACAGGACGGTACGGGCCAAATAGTGCGCAGCCTGCATTGGTGGGTATGTCGGCGGTATTGCATGGTGTGAGATGGGAAGCCATGCCAGTACGCCGCCATGGATGTTACAATTAAGTAGTGTAGGTCAGGCGTAGAGAAAATGGAAGTTTTTCAAATAAATATTACAACTATTGTTTAATAGGCAAACATCACATGTAGAGTTTGCATGATATACCTTCCTAGTACTTTATCTAAACTAGAAGCAAATTGTTTGAAGATTACTTCTACCTAAATGGCAGAAAATGCACCTATCTTGGTGATGGATAGGACAGCTTGAGGGAATATGGAGAAGGCTGTTTTTTTGATAGGTGTCATTTAAACATTTTGCTAATAATTTATGGAAAGTATCATATTTTTCTAACTATTGAACTCACCTTAATTTAAAACACACCCCAGGTTAAATTTCCTGGAGGTTTAAATTTGTGGAGGATTTGATAATACTACCTTTAATGGGATGGGCCAGATACAGGACGGGACAGGCCAGATACGTGACGGGATGGACCAGATGCAGGACAGGCCAGAGACAGGACCGGACGGGACGTGTCTGAGAAAGGACGGGACGGGCCAGAGACGGGGCGACCAGATACAGGACGGGACGGTCCAGATAGAGGAAGGGCCAGGGATGGGACGGACCAGAGCAGGACGGGACTGGCCAGAGGCAGGACAGGACCGGTCAGGCCAGAGACAGGATGGGACGGGCCAGATACAGGAAGGGACGGGCCAGATACGGTACGGGCCATATTTAAGCCGGGATGGGCCAGAGACAGGACGGGATGGGACGGGCCACATACAAGAAGGGACGGGCCAGACACGGGACGGGCCAGATTCAAGACGGGACGGGCCAGATACAGGACGGGACCGACCAGATACAGGACGGGACGGTCCAGATACAGGACGGGCCAGGGACGGGACGGACCAGAGCAGGACGGGACTGGCCGGAGGCAGGACAGGACCGGTCAGGCCAGAGACAGGACGGGACGGGCCAGTTACAGGAAGGGAAGGGCCAGATACGGTACGGGCCAGGTTCAAGACGGGATGGGCCAGAGACAGGACGGGATGGGACGGGCCAGATACAGGAAGGGACGGGCCAGATACGGGACGGGCCAGATTCAGGACGGGACGGGCCAGATACAGGACGGGACCGACCAGATACAGGACGGGATGGACCAGAGATAAGACGGAATGTGCTAGAGACATTACGGGATAGGCCATAGACAGGACGGGTCGGGCCAGAGACAGGATGGGACGGGCCAGATACATGACGGGATGGGCCAGGAACGTGACGAGCCAGATATGGGACGGTATGGGCCAGATATGGGACAGCCCAGATACATGACGGGACGGGCCAGATACAGGACGGTACGGACCAGATACGGGACTTGACGGGCCAGATACGAAACGGGTCAGATGCGGGATGGGCCAGATACGGGACCGGCTAGATACAGGACGGGCCAGATACGGGACAGGCAGGGACAGGGACAAGACGTACCAGATACGGGACAGGCCAGATACTGGACGGGATGGGCCAGATACAGGGCGGGCCAGATACGGGACGAGACGGGCCAGAGCTGCGCCAGAGACAGGAAGGGAAGGGCCAGAGATAGGGCAGGACGGGCCAAGGACTGGACAGGAAGGGCCAGAGATGGGACGGGACGAGGCAGAGATAGGATGGGATGGGCCAGAAACAGGACGGTACGAGCTATCCGTTATGGGACAGGAAATAGACAGGACGGGACGGGCCAGAGACGGTACGCGACGGGGTCAGATACAGAACAGGACAAGCCAGAGACAGTACGGTACGGGCCAGAGACAGTACGGGACGGGCCAGATACATGACGGGACGGGCCAGAGCAGGATGGGACTGGCCAGAGGCAGGACAGGACCGATCGGGCCAGAGACAGGACGGAACGGGCAAGAGAGAGGACGGGACGGGCCAGATACAGGACGGGACAGGCCAGACACGGGATGGGCCAGATACAGGACGGGCCAGAGACAGGACCGGATGGGCTAGAGACAGACGGGACCGGACGGGCCAAAGACAAGATGAGACTGGCCGAAGATAGGACGGACCGAGGCGTGCCAGAGACAGGACGGGACGGGCTAGAGACGGGGCGACCAGATACAGGACGGGGCGGTCCAGATACAGGACGGTCCAGGGACGGGACGGGCCAGAGCAGGATGGGACTGGCCAGAGGCAGGACAGGACCGATCGGGCCAGAGACAGGACAGGACGGGCAAGAGACAGGATTGGACAGGCTAGAGATAGCACCGGTCGGGCCAGAGACAGGACGGACGAGGCCAGAGACAGGATGGGACGGGCCAGAGACAGGATGAGATGGGAAGGTACTGGCCAGATACAGGAAGGGACAGGCCAGATAAGGGACAAGACAGGCCAGATGCGGGACGGGCCAGATACGAGATGGGACGGGCCAGATACAAGATGGGACGAGCCGGAGATAGGACGGGACGGGCCAGAAACAGGACTGGACGAGCTAAACATTATGGGACGGGAAATAGACAAGATGGGAACGGCCAGAGACGGTACGGGATGTGCCAGATACAGGACAGGATGAGCCAGAGACAGGATGGGACGGGCCAGAAACAGGACGGGACAAGCTATACATTATGGGACGAAACAGAGACCGGACGGGATGGTCCAGATACAGGAAAAGACGGGCCAGAGACAGGACAGGATGGCCCAGATACACTACGGGACAGGCCAGATACAGGACGGTACGGGCCAAATATGGGACGGGCCAGATATAGGACGACATGGGCCAGATATGGGACAGGAGAGGCTAGATATGGGATGAGCCATGGACAGGATGGGATGGGCCAGATACTAGATGGCCAGATACGAGACGGACCAGATACTGAATGGGCCTGGCCACATACGGGACTGGCCAGATAGGGATTGGTTGGGTCAAATACGGGACAGGACGTGCCAGAGATGGGAAGGGACAAGGCGGGCCAGATACTGGATGTGATGAGCCAGATAAGGGAAAGCCAGATACGGGACGGGATGGTCAGATACGGGACTAAACGGGTCAGATATGCGACTGGACGGACCAGATATGGGACGGGGCGGGTTAGACATTACAGAACGTGTCATAGACAGGATGGGAGGGGCCAGGGACAGGCTGGGACGGACCAGAGACAGGACCGGACAGGCCAGACACGGGACGGGTCAGATACAGGACTGAGGATACAAAAGGAATGCGTGCACTGTTCTTTTAAGAATCAGGAAGTGCTGCCGCTGCCGCCCTCAACAAGCAGCCAAGACAAATGCACACAGCCCGCATAGGAACATAGTGCGCAGCCTGCATTGGTGGGTAAGTCGGCGGTCTTGCATGGTGTGAGATGGGAAGCCATGCCAGCACGCCGCCATGGATGTTACAATTAAGTAGTGTAGGTCAGGTGTAGAGAAAATGGAAGTTTTGCAAATAAATATTACAACTATTGTTTAATAGGCAAATGTCACATGTAGAGTTTGCATGATATACCTTCCTAGTACTTTATCTAAATTAGAAGCAAATTGTTTGAAGATTACTTCTACCTAAATGGCAGAAAATGCACCTATCTTGGTGATGGATAGGACAGCTTGAGGGGATATGGAGGAGGCTGTTTTTTTGATAGGTGTCATTTAAACATTTTGCTAATAATTTATGGAAAGTATCATATTTTTCTAACTATTGAACTCACCTTAATTTAAAACACACCCCAGGTTAAAGTTCCTTCATGTGTAAATTTGTGGAGGATTTGATAATACTACCTTTAATGGGATGGGCCAGATACAGGACGGGACAGGCCAGATACGGAATGGGCCAGATACAGGATGGGCCAGAGACAGGACGAGACGGGCCAGAGACAGGACGGGACAGGCCAAAGACAGGATGAGACTGGCCGGAGATAGAACGGACCGAGGCGTACCAGAGACAGGACGGGACGGACTAGAGACGGGGCGACAGATACAGGACGGGACGGTCCAGATACAGGACAGTCCCGGGACGGGACGTGCCAGAGCAGGACGGGACTGGTCAGAGGCAGGACAGGACCGATCGGGCCAGAGACAGGATGGGATGGGTTAGAGAGAGGACGGGACGGGCCAAAGAGAGGACTGGATGGACAAAAGATGGGATGGGCAAGAGACAGGATTGGACAGGCCAGAGATAGCACCGGACGGGCCAGAGACATTACGGGACAGGCCAGAGACAGGACGAGACGGGCCAGAGACAGGACGAGATGGGAAGGGACAGGCTAGATACGGGACAGGACAGGCCAGATACGGGACAGGCGAGATACGAGATGGGACGGGCCAGATACAGGACGGGACGAGCCTGAGATAGGACGGGGCGTGCCAGAAACAGGACTTGACGAGCTATACATTGTGGGATGGGAAATAGACAGGATGGGACGGGCCAGAGATGGTACAGGATGTGCCAGATACAGGACAGGACGGGACGGGCCAGAAACAGGACGGGACAAGCTATACATTATGGGACCGTCCAGAGACCTGACAGGACGGTCCAGATACAGGATAAGACGGGCCAGAGACAGGACAGGATGACCCAGATACAGTACAGGACAGGCCACATACAGGACGGTCCGGGCCAAAAATGAGACGGGTCAGATACAGGACGACATGGGCCAGATACGGGACGGGCCAGATATGGGACAGGACAGGCTAGATATGGGATGAGCCATGGACAGGATGGGATGGGCCACATACAAGATGGCCAGATACAGGACGGGCCAGATACTGAATGGGCCTGGCCACATACGGGACGGGCCAGATAGGGACTGGTTGGGTCAGATACGGGACAGGAAGTGCCAGAGACGGGAAAGGATGAGGCGGGCCAGATACGTGATGAGATGGGCCAGATAAGGGATAGCCAGATTCGGGACGGGATGGTCAGATACGGGACCAAACGGGTCAGATATGGGACTTGACGGACCAGATATGGGACGGGGCGGGTTAGACATTACAGGACGGGCCATAGACAGGATGGGAGGGGCCAGGGACAGGCTGGGACGGGCCAGAGACAGGACGGGACGGGCCAGAGACGGAATGGGTGTGATACAGGACTGGGGACACATTAGGAATGCGTGCACTGTTCCTTTAAGAATCAGGAAGTGCTGCCGCTGCCGCCCTCAACAAGCAGCCAAGACACATGTACACAGCCAGCATAGGAACATAGTGCGCAGCCTGCATTGGTGGGTAAGTCGACGGTCTTGCATGGTGTGAGATGGGAAGCCATGCCAGCTTGCCGCCAGGGATGTTACAATTAAGTAGTGTAGGTCAGGTGTAGAGAAAATGGAAGTTTTGCAAATAAATATTACAACTATTATTTAATAGGCAAACATCACATGTAGAGTTTGCATGATATACCTTCCTAGTACTTTATCTAAATTAGAAGCAAATTGAAGATTACTTCTGCCTAAATGGCAGAAAATGCACCTATCTTGGTGATGGATAGGACAGCTTGAGGGGATATGGAGGAGGCTGTTTTTTGATAGATGTCATTTAAACATTTTGCTAATAATTTATGGAAAGTATCATATTATTCTAACTATTGAACTCACCTTAATTTAAAACACACCCCAGGTTAAATTTCCTGGAGGTGTAAATTTGTGGAGGATTTGATAATACTACCTTTAGTGGGATGGGCCAGATACAGAACAAGACAGGCCAGATACGTGACGGAACGGGCCAGATACAGGACAGGCTAAAGATAGGACCGGAAGGGCCGTGCCTGAAAAAGGACGGGACGGGCCAGAGACGGGGCGACCAGATACAGGACGGGGCGGTCCAGATACAGGGCGGGCCAGGGAAGGGACTGAACAGAGCAGGACGGGACTGGCCAGAGGCAGGACAGGAACGGTTAGGCCAGAGAAAGGACGGGACGGGCCAGATACAGGAAGGGACGGGCCAGATACGGCACGGGTCAGATTCAAGACGGGATGGGCCAGAGACAGGACAGGATAGGACGGGCCAGATACAGGAAGGGACGAACCAGATACGGGACGTGACGGGCCAGATACGGGACGGGTCAGATGCGGGACGGGCCAGATACGGGACAGGCCAGATACAGGACGGGCCAGATATGGGACAGGCCGGGCCAGGGACAGGACGTGCCAGATACGGGACAGGCCAGATATGGAACGGGCCAGATACTGGACGGGATGGGCCAGATACGGGATGAGACGGGCCAGACCTGGGCCAGAGACAGGAAGGGATGGGCCAGAGACAGGACAGGACGGGCCAGAGATGGGACGTGCAAGAGACAGGATTGAACAGGCCAGAGATAGCACCGAACGGGCCAGAGACAGGACGCGACAGGACGAGATGGGAAGGGACTGGCCAGATACAGGAAGGGACAGGCCAGATACGGGACAGGACAGGCCAGATGCGGGACGGGCCAGATACGAGACGGGACGCGCCAGATATAGGACGGGACAAGGCAGAGATAGGATGGGACGGGCCAGAAACAGGACGGGACGAGCTATACATTATGGGACGGGAAGTAGACAGGATGGGATGGGCCAGAGACGGTACGCGACGGGCCAGGTACAG
This sequence comes from Phyllobates terribilis, assembly GCF_046119375.1. Taxonomy (NCBI): domain Eukaryota; kingdom Metazoa; phylum Chordata; class Amphibia; order Anura; family Dendrobatidae; genus Phyllobates; species Phyllobates terribilis. Next base: position 387,102 of record NW_027363339.1, read on the forward strand.
GACAGGACGAGCCAGAGATAGTACGGGACTGGCCAGAAACAGGACGGGACAAGCTATACATTATGGGGCGGGTCATAGACAGGACGGGCCAGATTCAGGACGGGACGGGCCAGATACAGGACGGGACCGACCAGATACAGGACGGGATGGGCCATAGACAGGACGGAATGTGCTAGAGACATTACGGGACAGGCCATAGACAGGACGGGTCGGGCCATAGACAGGATGGGAGGGGCCAGGGACAGGCTGGGACGGGCCAGAGACAGGACGGGACGGGCCAGAGACGGAATGGGTCTGATACAGGACTGGGGACACATTAGGAATGCGTGCACTGTTCCTTTAAGAATCAGGAAGTGCTGCCGCTGCCGCCCTCAACAAGCAGCCAAGACACATGTACACAGCCAGCATAGGAACATAGTGCGCAGCCTGCATTGGTGGGTAAGTCGACGGTCTTGCATGGTGTGAGATGGGAAGCCATGCCAGCTTGCCGCCAGGGATGTTACAATTAAGTAGTGTAGGTCAGGTGTAGAGAAAATGGAAGTTTTGCAAATATATATTACAACTATTATTTAATAGGCAAACATCACATGTAGAGTTTGCATGATATACCTTCCTAGTACTTTATCTAAATTAGAAGCAAATTGAAGATTACTTCTGCCTAAATGGCAGAAAATGCACCTATCTTGGTGATGGATAGGACAGCTTGAGGGGATATGGAGGAGGCTGTTTTTTGATAGATGTCATTTAAACATTTTGCTATTAATTTATGGAAAGTATCATATTATTCTAACTATTGAACTCACCTTAATTTAAAACACACCCCAGGTTAAATTTCCTGGAGGTGTAAATTTGTGGAGGATTTGATAATACTACCTTTAGTGGGATGGGCCAGATACAGGACAAGACAGGCCAGATACATGACGGAACGGGCCAGATACAGGACAGGCCAAAGATAGGACCGGACGGGCCGTGCCTGAAAAAGGACGGGACGGGCCAGAGACGGGGCGACCAGATACAGGACGGGACGGTCCAGATACAGGACGGGCCAGGGAAGGGACTGAACAGAGCAGGACGGGACTGGCCAGAGGCAGGACAGGAACGGTCAGGCCAGAGAAAGGACGGGACGGGCCAGATACAGGAAGGGACGGGCCAGATACGGCACGGGTCAGATTCAAGACGGGATGGGCCAGAGACAGGACAGGATAGGACGGGCCAGATACAGGAAGGGACGAACCAGATACGGGACGTGACGGGCCAGATACAGGACGGGTCAGATGCGGGACGGGCCAGATACGGGACAGGCCAGATACAGGACGGGCCAGATACGGGACAGGCCGGGCCAGGGACAGGACGTGCCAGATACGGGACAGGCCAGATATGGAACGGGCCAGATACTGGATGGGATGGGCCAGATACGGGATGAGACGGGCCAGACCTGGGCCAGAGACAGGAAGGGATGGGCCAGAGACAGGACAGGACGGGCCAGAGATGGGACGTGCAAGAGACAGGATTGAACAGGCCAGAGATAGCACCGAACGGGCCAGAGACAGGACGGGACAGGCCAGCGACAGGACGAGATGGGAAGGGACTGGCCAGATACAGGAAGGGACAGGCCAGATACGGGACAGGACAGGCCAGATGCGGGACGGGCCAGATACGAGACGGGACGCGCCAGATATAGGACGGGACAAGGCAGAGATAGGATGGGACGGGCCAGAAACAGGACGGGACGAGCTAAACATTATGGGACGGGAAGTAGACAGGACGGGATGGGCCAGAGACGGTACGCGACGGGCCAGATACAGGACAGGACGAGCCAGAGATAGTACGGGACTGGCCAGAAACAGGACAGGACAAGCTATACATTATGGGACGGGCCATAGACAGGACGGGCCAGATTCAGGACGGGACGGGCCAGATACACGACGGGACCGACCAGATACAGGACGGGATGGGCCATAGACAGGACGGAATGTGCTAGAGACATTACGGGACAGGCCATAGACAGGACGGGTCGGGCCATAGACAGGATGGGACGGGCCAGATACATGACGGGATGGGCCAGAAACGTGACGAGCCAGATATGGGATGGTATGGGCCAGCTATTGGACAGCCCAGATAAATGACGGGACGGGCCAGATACAGGACGGGACAGGCCAGATACGGGATGGGCCAGATACAGGACAGGCCAGAGACAGGACCGGACGGGCCAGAGACAGATGGGACCGGACGGGCCAAAGACAAGATGAGACTGGCCGAAGATAGGACTGACCGAGGCGTGCCAGAGACAGGACGGGACTGGCTAGAGACGGGGCGACCAGATACAGGACGGGGCGGTCCAGATACAGGACGGTCCAGGGACGGGACTGGCCAGAGCAGGATGGGACTGGCCAGAGGCAGGACAGGACCGATCGGGCCAGAGACAGGACAGGACGGGCAAGAGACAGGATTGGACAGACCAGAGATAGCACCGGTCGGGCCAGAGACAGGACGGACGAGGCCAGAGACAGGATGGGACCGACCAGATACAGGTCGGGACGGGCCAGATACAGGAATGGACGGGCCAGATACGGGACGGGCCAGATTCAAGACAGGATGGGCCAGAGACAGGACAGGATGGGACTGGCCACATACAGGAAGGGACGGGCCAGATACGGTAAGGGCCAGATTCAGGATGGGACGGGCCAGATTCAGGACGGGACCGACCAGATACAGGACGGGATCAGCCAGAGACAGGACGGAATGTGCTAGAGACATGGGATAGGCCATACACAGGACGGGTCAGGCCAGAGACAGGATGGGACGGGCCAGATATATGACGGGATGGGCCAGAAACGTGACGAGCCAGATATGGGACGGTATGGGCCAGATATGGGACAGCCCACATAAATGACGGAACGGGCCAGATACAGGACGGTACGGACTAGATACGGGACGGGACGGGCCAAATACGGGACGGGTCAGATGCGGGACGGGCCAGATACGGGACAGGCCAGATACAGGATGGGCCAGATACGGGACAGGCCGGGCCAGGGACAGGACGTGCCAGATACGGGACAGGCCAGATATGGAACGGGCCAGATACTGGACGGGATGGGCCAGATACAGGGCGGGCCAGATACAGGACGAGACGGACCAGAACTGCGCCAGAGACAGGAAGGGATGGGCCAGAGACAGGACAGGACGGGCCAAATACTAGACGGGACGGGCCAGAAACGGGACGGACAAGAGACAGGATTATACAGGCCAGAGATAGCACCGGACGGGCCAGAGACAGGACGGGACAGGCCAGAGACAGGACGAGATGGGAAAGGACTGGCCAGATACAGGAAGGGACAGGCCATATACGGGACAGGACAGGCCAAATGCGGGATGGGCCAGATACGAGACGGGACGGGCCAGAAACAGGACGGGACGAGCTATACATTATGGGACGGGAAATAGACAGGACGGGACGGGCCATAGACGGTACTCGACGGGCCAGATACAGGACAAGACGAGCCAGAGACAGTACGGGACGGGCCAGAAACAGGACGGGACAAGCTATACATTATGGGACGGGCCATAGACAGGACGGGACGGGCCAGAGACAAGACAGAACGGGCCAAATAGTGCGCAGCCTGCATTGGTGGGTAAGTCGGCGGTGTTGCATGATGTGAGATGGGAAGCCATGCCAGCACGCTGCCTTGGATGTTAAAATTAAATAGTGTTGGTCAGGCGTAGAGAAAATGGAAGTTTTTCAAATAAATATTACAACTATTGTTTAATAGGCAAACATCACATGTAGAGTTTGCATGATTTACCTTCCTAGTACTTAGAAGCAAATTGTTTGAAGATTAGTTCTACCTAAATGGCAGAAAATGCACCTATCTTGGTGATGGATAGGACAGCTTGAGGGGATATGGAGGAGGCTGTTTTTTGATAGGTGTCATTTACACATTTTGCTAATAATTTATGGAAAGTATCATATTTTTCTAACTATTGAACTCACCTTAATTTAAGACACACCCCAGGTTAAATTTCCTGGACGTGTAAATTTGTGGAGGATTTGATAATACTACCTTTAATGGGATGGGCCAGATCCAGGACGGGACAGGCCAGATACGTGACGGGATGGGCCAGATGCAGGACAGGCCAGAGACAGGACGGACGGGACGTGCCTGAGAAAGGACGGGACTGGCCAGAGACGGGGCAACCAGATACAGGACGGGACGGTCTAGATACAGGACGGGCCAGGGACGGGATGGACCAGAGCAGGACGCGACTGGCCAGAGGCAGGACAGGACCAGTCAGGCCAGAGACAGGATGGGACGGGCCAGATACTAGAAGAGACGGGCCAGATACGGGACCGGCCAAATTCAAGACGGGATGGGCCAGAGATAGGACGTGATGGGACGGGCCAGATACAGAAAGGGATGGGTCAGAGACAGGACAGAATGTGCTAGAGACATTAAGGGACAGGACATAGACAGGACGGGTCGGGCCAGAGACAGGATGGGTCGGGCTAGAGACAGGATGGGACGGGCCAGATACATGACGGGATGGGCCAGAAACGTGACGAGCCAGATATGGGACGGTATGGGCCAGATATGGGACAGCCCAGATACATGACGGGACGGGCCAGATTTAGGATGGTACGGACCAGATACGGGACGGGACGGGCCAGATACGGGACGGGTCAGATGCGGGATGGGCCAGATACGGGTCAGGCCAGATACAGGACGGGCTAGATACGGGACAGGCCGGGCAGGGACAGGACGTGCCAGACACGGGACTGTCCAGATATGAAACGGGCCAGATACTGGACGGGATGGGCCAGATGCAGGGCGGACCAAATACGGGACGAGACGGGCCAGAACTGGGCCAAACACAGGAAGGGATGGGCCAGAGACGGGGCGGGCCAAAGACTGGACGGGACGGGCCAGAGAAGGGACGGGCAAGAGACTGGATTGGACAGGCCAGAAATAGCAACGGACCGGCCAGAGACAGGACGGGACAGGCCAGAGACAGGACGACATGGGAAGGGACTGGCCAGATACAGGAAGGGACAGGCCAGATACGCGACAGGACAGGCCAGATGCGGAACGGGCCACATACGAGACGGGACGGGCCAGATATATGACGGGACGACGCAGAGATAGGATGGGACGGGCCAGAAATAGGACGGGGCAAGCTATACATTATGGGACGGGAAATAGACAGGACGGGACGGACCAGAGAGGGTACGTGACGGGCCAGATACAGGACAGGACGAGCCAGAGAAAGTACGGGACGGGCCAGAAACAGTTCGGGACAAGCTATACATTATGGGACGGGCCATAGACAGGACTGGACGGGCCAGAGACAAGACAGAACGGGACAGATACAGGAAAAGACGGGCCAAAGAAAGGACGGGATGGCCCAGATACAGTACGGGACAGGCCACATACAGGACGGTACGGGCCAAATAGTGTGCAGCCTGCATTGGTGGGTATGTCGGCGGTCTTGCATGGTGTGAGATGGGAAGCCATGCCAGCACGCCGCCATAGATGTTACAATTAAGTAGTGTAGGTCAGGCGTAGAGAAAATGGAAGTTTTTCAAATAAATATTACAACTATTGTTTAATAGGCAAACATCACATGTAGAGTTTGCGTGATATACCTTCCTAGTACTTTATCTAAATTAGAAGCAAATTGAAGATTACTTCTACCTAAATGACAGAAAATGCACCTATCTTGGTGATGGATAGGACAGCTTGAGGGGATATGGAGGAGGTTGTTTTTTTGATAGGTGTCATTTAAACATTTTGCTAATAATTTATGGAAAGTATCATATTTTTCTAACTATTGAACTCACCTTAATTTAAAACACACCCCAGGTTAAAGTTCCTTTATGTGTAAATTTGTGGAGGATTTGATAATACTACCTTTAATGGGATGGGCCAGATACAGGACGGGACAGGCCAGATACGGAATGGGCCAGATACAGGACGGGCCAGAGACAGGACCGGACGGATCACGCCAGAGACATGACGAGACGGGCCAGAGACAGGACGGGACAGGCCAAAGACAGGATGAGACTGGCCGGAGATAGGACGGACCGAGGCGTACCAGAGACAGGACGGGACGGGCTAGAGACGGGGCGACAGATACTGCACGGGACGGTCCAGATACAGGACAGTCCAGGGACAGGACGGGCCAGAGCAAGACGGGACTGGTCAGAGGCAGGACAGGACCGATCAGGCCAGAGACAGGACGGGACGGGCAAGAGAGAGGACGGGACGGGCCAAAGAGAGGACGGGATGGACAAGAGATGGGATGGGCAAGAGACAGGATTGGACAGGCCAGAGATAGCACCGAATGGGCCAGAGACATGACGGGACAGGCCAGAGACAGGACGGGACGGGCCAGAGACAGGACTAGATGGGAAGGGACAGGCCAGATATGGGACAGGACAGGCCAGATGCGGGACGGGCCAGATACGAGATGGGACGGGCCAGATACAGGACGGGACGAGCCAGAGATAGGACGGGACGAGCCAGAAACAGGACTTCACGAGCTATACATTATGGGACGGGAAATAGACAGGATGGGACGTGCCAGAGACGGTACAGGATGCGCCAGATACAGGACAGGACTAGCCAGTGACAGGACGGGACGGGCCAGAAACAGGACGGGACAAGCTATACATTATGGGACCGTCCAGAGACCGGACGGGACGGTCCAGATACACGATAAGACGGGCCAGAGACAGGACAGGATGGCCCAGATACAGTACGGGACAGGCCACATACCGGACGGTCCGGGCCAAAAATGAGACGGGCCAGATACAGGACGACATGGGCCAGATACGGGACGGGCCAGATAGGGACTGGTTGGGTCACATACAGGACAGGACGTGCCAGAGACGGGAAGGGACGAGGCGGGCCAGATACGGGATGAGATGGGCCAGATAAGGGACAGCCAGATACGGGACGGGATGGTCAGATACGGGACTAAACGGGTCAGATATGGGACTGGACGGACCAGATACGGGACGGGGCGGGTTAGACATTACAGGACAGGACATAGACAGAATGGGAGGGGTCAGGGACAGGCTGAGACTGGCCAGAGACAGGACGGGACGGGCCAGAGACGGGACGGGCTAGAGATGGGACGGGTCAGATACAGGACTGGGGACACATTAGGAATGCGTGCACTGATCCTTTAAGAATCAGGAAGTGCTGCCGCTGCCGCCCTCAGCAAGCAACTAAGACACATGCACACAGCCAGCATAGGAACATAGTGCGCAGCCTGCATTGGTGGGTAAGTCGGCGGTCTTGCATGGTGTGAGATGGGAAGCCATGCCAGCTCACCGCCAGGGATGTTAAAATTAAGTAGTGTAGGTCAGGTGTAGAGAAAATGGAAGTTTTGCAAATAAATATTACAACTATTATTTAATAGGCAAACATCACATGTAGAGTTTGCATGATATACTTTCCTGGTACTTTATCTAAATTAGAAGCAAATTGTTTGAAGATTACTTCTACCTAAATGGCAGAAAATGCACCTATCTTGGTGATGGATAGGACAGCTTGAGGGGATATAGAGGAGGCTGTTTTTGATAGGTGTAATTTAAACATTTTGCTAATAATTTATGGAAAGAATCATATTTTTCTAACTATTGAACTCACCTTAATTTAAAACACACCCCAGATTAAATTTCCTGGAGGTGTAAATTTGTGGAGGATTTGATAATACTACCTTTAATGGGACTTTAATGGGATGGGCCAGATACAGGACGGGACAGGAAAGATACGGGATGGGCCAGACACAGGACCGGCCAGATACAGGACGGGCCAGAGACAGGACCGGACGGGACACGCCAGAGACAGGACGAAACGGGCTAGAGACAGGACGGGACGGACCAAATACAAGATGAGACTGGCCGGAGATAGCACGGACCGAGGCGTGCCAGAGACAGAACCGGACGGGCTAAAGACGGGGCGACCAGATACAGGATGGGACGGTCCAGATACAGGACGGTCCAGGGACGGGACGGGCCAGAGCAGAATGGGACTGGCCAAAGGCAGGACAGGACAGGTCGGGCCAGAGACAGGACGAGACGGGCAAGAGAGATGACGGGACAGGCCAAAGAGAGGATGGGACTGTCCAGAGACAGGACGAGACGGGCCAAATACAGGACGGGACGGACCAGAGATGGGACGGGCAAGAGACAGGATTGGACAGGCCAGAGATAGCACCGGACGGGCCATACCATAGACAGGACGGGGCAGGCCAGAGACAGGACGAGATGGGAAGGGACTGGCCAGATACAGGAAGGGACAGGCCAGATACAGGACAGGACAGGCCAGATGCGGGACGGGCCAGATACGAGATGGGACGGGCCAGATACAGGACGGGACGAGCCAGAGATAGGACGGGACGGGCCAGAAACAGGACTGGACGAGCTATACATTATGGGACGGGATATAGACAGGATGGGACGGGCCAGAGACGGAACGGGACGTGCCAGATACAGGACAGGATGAGCCAGAGACAGGACGGAACGGGCCAGAAACAGGACGGGACAAGCTATACTTTATGGGACGGGCCGGAGACCGGACGGGACGGTCCAGATACAGGAAAAGACAGGCCAGAGACTGGACGGGATGGCCCAGATACAGTACGGGACAGGCCAGATACAGGCTGGTACGGGCAAAATATGGGACGGGCCAGATACAGGACGACATGGGCCAGATACGGGACGGGCCAGATATGGGACAGGACAGGCTAGATATGGGATGAGCCATGGACAGGATGGGATGGGCCAGATACGAGATGGCCAGATAAGGGACGGGCCAGATACTGAATGGGCCTGGCCACATACGGGACGGGCCAGATAGGGACAGGAAGTGCCAGAGACGGGAAAGGATGAGGCGGGCCAGATACGTGATGAGATGGGCCAGATAAGGGATAGCCAGATACGGGACGGATGGTCAAATACGGGACCAAACGGGTCAGATATGGGACTGGACGGACCAGATACGGGACGGGGCGGGTTAGACATTACAGGACGGGCCATAGACAGGATGGAAGGGGCCAGGGACAGGCTGGGATGGGCCAGAGACAGGACGGGACGGGCCAGAGACGGGACGGGCCAGAGACGGGACGGGTCAGATATAGAACTGTAGAGTTTGCATGATATACCTTCCTAGTACTTTATCTAAATTAGAAGCAAATTGTTTGAAGATTACTTCTGCCTAAATGGCAGAAAATGCACCTATCTTGGTGATGGATAGGACAGCTTGAGGGGATATGGAGGAGGCTGTTTTTTGATAGGTGTCATTTAAACATTTTGCTAATAATTTATAGAAAGTATCATATTTTTCTAACTATTGAGCTCACCTTAATTTAATGCACAGAGGACGGCACGGGCCAAAGACCGGATGGGACGGGCCAGAGACCGGATGGGGCGGGCCAGAGACCGGATGGGGCGGGCCAGAGACCGGATGGGACGGGACATATACAGGACGGGACGGGCCAGAGACGAGGCGGGCCAGATACAGGATGGGCCAGGAACGGGCCACTGCAGTACCGGACGAGTCAGAGGCAGGACAGGACGGGTCCGGCCAGAGACAGGACGGGACGGGCCAGAAACAGTACGAGATGGGCCAGAGACAGGACGAGCCAGAGATAGGACAGGACGGGCCAGATACGGGATGGTATGGGCCAGAAATGGGATGGTACGGACCAGATACATGACGGGACGGGACAGATACAGGACAAGACGGACCAGATACGGAACAGGACGGGCCAGATACGGGACGAGCCAGATACGGGACAGGCCAGATACGGGACGGGGCAGATAGGGGACGGGGCAGATAGGGGACGGTACAGATACGGGACGGTCCAGAGATACAGGACGGGCCAGAGACAGGAATAGGACGGGCCATAGACAGGACGGGATGGGCCAGAGACGGGACGGGTCAGACACAGGACTGGGGACACATTAGGAATGCGTGCACTGTTCCTTTAAGGATCAGGAAGTGCTGCCGCTGTCGCCCTCAACAAGCAGCCAAGACACATGCACACAGCCAGCAGAGGAACACAGTGTGCAGCCTGGATTGGTGGGTAAGTCGGCGGTCTTGCATGGTGTGAGATGGGAAGCCATGCCAGCACGCCGCCATGGATGTTACAATTAAGTAGTGTAGGTCAGGTGTAGAGAAAATGGAAGTTTTGCAAATAAATATTACAACTGTTGTTTAATAGGCAAACATCACATGTAGAGTTTGCATGATATACCTTCCTGGTACTTTATGTAAATTAGAACAAATTGTTTGAAGATTACTTCTACCTAAATGGCAGAAAATGCACCTATCTTGGTGATGGATAGGACAGCTTGAGGGGATATTAAGGAGGCTGTTTTTTTGATAGGTGTCATTTAAACATTTTGCTAATAATTTATAGAAAGTATCATATTTTTCTAACGATTGAGCTCACCTTAATTTAAAGTACAGAGGACGGCACGGACCAAAGACCGGATGGGGCGGGCCAGAGACCGGATGGGGCGGGCCAGAGACCGAATGGGGCAGGCCAGAGACAGGACGGGACATATACAGGACGGGACGGGCCAGAGACGACGCGGGCCAGATACAGGATGGGCCAGGGACGGGCCACTGCAGTACCGGATGGGTCAGAGGCAGGACAGGACGGGTCCAGCCAGAGACAGGACGGGACGGGCCTGAGACAGGACGAGATGGGCCAGAGACAGGACGAGCCAGAGATAGGACTGGACGGGCCAGATACGGGATGGTACGGTCCAGAAATGGGATGGTACGGGCCAGATACAAGACGGGACGGGCCAGATACAGGATGAGACGGACCAGATACGGAACAGGACGGGCCAGATACGGGACGAGCCAGATACGGGACAGGGCAGATATGGGACGGGGCAGATACGGGACGGTACAGATACGGGACGGTCCAGAGATACAGGACCGGCCAGAGACAGGAATAGGACGGGCCATAGACAGGACGGGAGGGGTCAGATACAGGACTGGGGACACATTAGGAATGCGTGCACTGTTCCTTTAAGAATCAGGAAGTGCTGCCGCTGTCGCCCTCAACAAGCAGCCAAGACACATGCACACAGCCAGCAGAGGAACACAGTGTGCAGCCTGGATTGGTGGGTAAGTCGGCGGTCTTGCATGGTGTGAGATGGGAAGCCATGCCAGCACGCCGCCAGGGATGTTACAATTAAATAGTGTAGGACAGGCATAGAGAAAATGGAAGTTTTGCAAATAAATATTACAACTATTGTTTAATAGGCAAACATCACATGTAGAGTTTGCATGATATACCTTCCTAGTACTTTATCTAAATTAGAAGCAAATTGTTTGAAGATTACTTCTACCTAAATGGCAGAAAATGCACCTATCTTGGTGATGGATAGGACAGCTTGAGGGGATATGGAGGAGGCTGTTTTTTGATAGGTGTCATTTAAACATTTTGCTAATAATTTATAGAAAGTATCATACTTTTCTAACTATTGAGCTCACCTTAATTTAAAGCACAGAGGACGGCACGGGCCAAAACCAGATGGAACGGGCCAAAGACCGGATGGGATGGGCCAAAGACCGGATGGGACGGGCCAAAGACCGGATGGGACGGGCCAGAGACAGGACGGGACGGGGCGGGCCAGAGACAGGACGGGACATATACAGGACGGGATGGGCCAGATACAGGATGGGCCAGGGACGGGCCACTGCAGTACCAGACGGGTCTGAGGCAGGACAGGACGGGTCGGGCCAGAGACAGGATGGGACGGGACAGAGATAGGACAAGACGGGCCAGAGACAGAACGAGATGGGCCAGAGACAGGACGAGCCGGAGATAGGACAGTATGGGCCAGAGAAAGGACGGGACTGGCTAGAAACAGGAAGGGACGGGCCAGATACGGGACGGGCCAGATACAGGACGGGACAGGCGAGAGACAGGATGGGATGGGCCAGATATGGGTCGGGAGAGGCCAGATATGTGACGGGACCCGACAGGATAGACACGGGACGGTACAAGCCAGATACGCGACGGGCCAGATACAAGATGGGACTAGATGGGCCAGATACAGGATGGTACGGAACGGGCCAGATACAGGAGGGGACGGTCCGAGTACAGGATGGGACAGGCCAGATAGAGAACTGCACGGGATGGGCCAGAGACAGGACGGGACGGGCCAGAGATAGGATGGGACAGGCCAGATACGGGACGGGACAGGAAAGATACGGAACAGGACGGGCCAGATACGAGATGGTACGGGCCAGATACAGGACGGTACGGGCCAGATACAGAACTGTATGGGACGGGCCAGAGACAGGAGGGGATGGGCCAGTTACAGGATGGGACGGGCCAGATACGGAACTGCACGGTACGGACCAGAGACAGGACTGGACGGGTCAGAGACAGGATGGGATAGGCCAGATACGGGATGGGGCAGGCCAGATACGGGACAAGACGGGCCAGATACAGGATGGTACGGGCCAGATATGGGACGGTATGGGCCAGATACATGACGGGACGGGCCAGATACAGGACGAGACAGACCAGATACAGAACAGGACGGGCCAGATACGGGACAAGCCAGATACGGGACAGGTCATATATGGGATGGGGCAGATATGGGACGGTACAGATACGGGACGTGCCAGCGACAGGACGGGCCAGATACTGGACGGGATGGGCTAGATACGGGGCGGGCCAGATACGGGACGATACTAGCCAGAGACAGGATGGGACTGGCTAGAGACAGGATGGGATGAGCCAAAGACAGGACGGGTCAGAGACAGGATGGGACGAGCCAAAGACAGGACGGGAGGGGCCAGACACAGGACTGGACAGGCCAGAGACAGAACGGCACGGGCAAGACACAGGACTGGACAGGCCAGAGACAGGACAGGACGGGCCAGATACAGGATGGGACTGGCTAGATACGGGACAGGACCGGCCAGATACTGGACAGGTCAGATACGGGACGGGATGGGCCAGATTCAGGACGGGACGAGATGGGCCAGATACAAGACGGTACGGGACGGGTCAGATACAGGACGGGACGGGATAGATACGGAACGGGCCAAATACAGGACGGAACGGGCCAGAGACAGGATGGGCGGGCTTGACATTACGGGCCGGGCCATAGACAGAATGGGACGGGCCAGATACAGGACGGTACTGCCCAGATATGGGACGGAACGGGCCAGATACGCGATGGGACGGGCCAGATACGGGATGGGCCAGATACGGGACGGTCCAGATATGAGACGGGCCAGATATGGGACAGGACGGGCCAGATACGACATGAGCCAGGGATGGGAAAGGACAGAAACTGAACGGGATGTGCCATTTATGGTGATGGGCCAGATACGTGACACGCTGGGCCATATACGGGACGGGCCAGATACGGGACTGGTTGGGCCATATACGGGATAGGACGGGCTAGATAGTGAAAGGACGAGACGTGCCAGATAAGAGATGGGCCAGATACGGGACTGGACTGGCCAGATATGGGACTGGACTGGCCAGATACGGGACTTGTCGGGTCAGATATGGGACTAAGCAGGCCAGATATGGGACATACGGGCTAGACATTACAGGACGGGCCATAGACAGGAGGGGAGGGGCCAGGGACAGCACGGGACGGGCCAGAGACAGGTCAGGACGGGATGAGCCAAAGACGGGATGGGCCAGATACAGGACTGGGGACACATTAGGAATGCGTACACTGTTCCTTTAAGAAGAAGGAAGTGCTGCCACTGTCGCCCTCAACAAGCAGCCAAGACACATGAACCCAGCCAGTTGAGGAACACAGTGCACAGCCTGGATTGGTGGGTAATTCGGTGGTCTTACATGGTGTGAGATGGGAAGCCATGCCAGCACGCCTCCAGGGATGTTACAATTAGGTAGTGTAGCACAGGCATAAAGAAAATGAAAGTTTTGCAAATAAATATTACAACTATTGTTTAATATGCAAACATCACATGTATCGTTTGCATGATATACCTTCCTGGTACTTTATCTAAATTAGAAGCAAATTGTTTGAAGATTACTTCTACCTAAATGGCAGAAAATGCACCTATCTTGGTGATGGATAGGACAGCTTGAGGGGATATGAAGGAGGCTCTTTTTTTGATAGGTGTCATTTAAACATTTTGCTAATAATTTATGGAAAGTATAATATTTTTCTAACTATTGAGCTCACCTTAATTTAAACCACACAGGACGGGACGGGCCAGAGACAGGTTGGGACAGGCCAATTATCGGATGGGACTGGCCAGAGACAGGACGGGATGGGGCTGGCCAGAAACAAGACAGGATGGGCCAGATACATGACGGGGCAAGCCAGATACAGGATGGTCCAGATACAGGATGGGCCAGGGACGGGCCAGAGTAGTGCCGGACGGGCCACAGGCAGGACAGGACGTGTCGGGCCAGAGACAGGACCGGACGGGCCAGAGACATGACAAGACGAGCTTGAGACAGGACGGGACGGGCCAGAGACAGGACGAGCCGGAGATAGGACAGGACGGGCCAGAGACAGGACGGGACTGGCTAGTTACAGGAAGGGACAGGCCAGATACGGGACGGGCCAGATATAGGACGGGATGGGCCAGAGACAGGATGGGACGGGTCAGAGACAGGATGGAACAGGCCAGATATGGGACGGGACAGGCCATATGCGTGACGGGACAGGCCAGATACGTGACGGGACAGGACAGGACAGATATAGGACTGTACAAACCAGATACAGGACGGGCCAGATACAGGACGGGATGAGATGGGCCAGATACAGGATGGTACGAAACGGGCCAGATACAGGATGCTACGGGCCAGATACAGGAGGGGACAGGCCGGGTACAGGATGGGACGGGCCAGATACAGAACTGCACAGGACGGGCCAGAGACAGGACGGGACAGGCCAGAGACAGGATGGGACAGGCCTGATATGTGATGGGACAGGCCAGATACGGGACAGGATGGACCAGATACGGGATGGTACAGGCTAGATACGGGCCAGATATGGGACGGTTCGGGGCAGATATGGGACGGGCCAGATACATGACGGGACGGGCCAGATACATGACGGGACGGGCAAGATACAGGACGAGACGGACCAGATACGAAACAGGACGGGCCAGATACGGGACGAGCCAGATACGGGACAGGGCAGATACGGAACGGAGCAGATATGGGACGGTACAGATACGGGACGGGCCAGATACTAGACAGGATGGGCCAGATACGGGACGATACTGGCCAGAGACAGGACGGGACGGGCTAGAGACAGGACGGGATGAGCCAAAGACAGGACGGGCCAGAGACAGGAAGGGCCAGAGACAGGACTGGACAGGCCAGAGACAGGACTGGACGGGCCAGAGACAGGACTGGATAGGCCAGAGACAGGATGGGACAGGCCAGATACAGGACGAGACTGGGAGGGACTGGCCAGATATGGGACAGGACAGGCCAGATACGGGACAGGACGGGCCAGATATGGGAGCCCTCAACAAGCAGCCAAGACACATGCACACAGCCAGCAGAAGAAGGCAGTGTGCAGCCTGGCTTGGTGGGTAAGTCGGCGGTCTTGCATGGTGTAAGATGGGAAGCCATGCCAGCACGCCGCCAGGGATGTTACAATTAAGTAGGACGGGTCGGGTCGGGCCAGAGACAGGACAAGACGGGCCTGAGACAGGACAGGACTGGCCAGAGACAGGATGGGACGGGCTAGATACAGGAAGGGACGGGCCAGATACAGGACGGGACGGGCCAGATACAGGACGGGACGGGCCAGAGACAGGATGGGACGGGTCAGAGATAGAATGGGACGGGCCAGATACGGGACAGGCCAGATACAAGACTGGCCAGATACAGGACGGGCCAGATACGGGACAGGCCAGATACGAGACTGGCCAGATAGGGGACGGGCCAGATACAGGACAGGCTGGGCCAAATACAGAACGGGACAGGCCAGATACGGGATGGGCCTGATACAGGACGGGACGGGCCAGACACGGGATGGGCCAAACACGGGACAGGACCTGGCAACTCAGCAGTTGCACAGATCACGCTGAAGGATAGTGTTGCTCAGGCACCTTCCAATGGGTGGAGGTGGTTTAAGTATCCAGTGTCTCATAGCAATAGTCTGGGGACGCATTAGGAATGCGTGCACTGTTCCTTTAAGAATCAGGATGTGCTGCCGCCCTCAACAAGCAGCCAAGACACATGCACACAGCCAGCAGAGGAACACAGTGCGCAGCCTGGATTGATGGGTAAGTCGGCGGTCTTACATGGTGGGAGATGGGAAGCCATGCCAGCACGCCGCCAGGGATGTTACAATTAAGTAGTGTAGGTCAGGCATAGAGAAAATGGAAGTTTTGCAAATAAATATTACAACTATTATTTAATAGGCAAACATCACATGTAGAGTTTGCATGATATACCTTCCTAGTACTTTATCTAAATTAGAAGCAAATTGTTTGAAGATTTTGAAGATTACTTCTACCTAAATGGCAAAAAATACATCTATCTTGGTGATGGATAGGACAGCTTGAGGGGATATGGAGGAGGCTGTTTTTTTGATAGGTGCATTTTAAACATTTTGCTAATAATTTATGGAAAGTATCATATTTTTCTAACTATTGAACTCACCTTAATTTAAAACACACCCCAGGTTAAATTTCCTGGAGGTGTAAATTTGTGGAGGATTTGATAATACTACCTTTAATGCTGTAAGGTAGAATAGAGTGGATAGAGATCTAATGTTAGTGCTTCTCTGCGACATGTATATTATACTCCTATACATTTGCAGCAGGCAATTTATATGTCTTTTATACAGCACATACATACACTGTGTTCCAAATTATTATGCAAATAATATTTTCTCAGATTTTCCCAAATTACCTATATGAATTGTAGTCATTGTAATTTTCCAGTCAAATAACTATTAGAGTACAATTGAAAGGTTTTTGTACAAACTGCCTATGATAACAGTATATTTTAAAAAAAATAAAACACTCAAACTGCACTCAAAATGCATGTTCCAAATTATTATGCACAGCAGAGTTTCCAACCTTTTTATTTTATATGTCCTTACATTTAGTTGGGGATTATCTAAATATATGAGTTCACTTGTTCTTTTTTATTGTGGAATTTAAGTGTATTATTGTTTAATTTTTGTATGTTGTTGTAAAGTTTTGTTATATATTTTTTGTCTTGTTGGTCTACTCTTTTTTTATGTTAATGAGAATTATGTCATTTCCGTGGATCTGTGTATAAATGTCTTGACTGAATGTATTTAACCACAATTGAAAAAAGCCTTGGACAGGCTGAAACGTCTTGTATGAGTTGTGGAATAAATCAACTGATTATCAACACGTGAGTGCCGGGATTTTCTTTTTCTACAGACATTGTTTTCCACGTGCACCACCCTAGCTATACAGAGTGCCGACTATTCCTTTTCTGTTGCTTACATGTGAACTGCCTCCCGCCATCATAGACACTCCTTTTGATGATGCTCCAGAGGTTCTCAATGGGGTTGAGGTCAGGGGAGCATGGGGGCCACACCATAAGTTTGTCCCCTTTTATGCCCACAGCAGCCAGAGATGCAGATGTGTTATGTGCAGCATGAGTCTGGGCATTATCATGCACGAAAATGATCTTGCTGCGGAATGCACGGTTCTTCTTCTTGAACCATGGCAGGAAGTGCTGTTTGAGAAACTCAACATACATTATGGAGTTCATCTTTACCCCTTCAGGGATTCTAAAAGGACCGACAATCTCTCTCCCCATGATTCCAGCCCAAAACATTACTCCACCTCCTCCTTGTTGGCGCCGTAGCCGTGTTTGCATGGGGTGTCCATCAACCAGCCATCCTCCACTCCATCCATCTGGACCATCGAGATCATTTCATGCATGATAATGCCCCGTCTCATGCTGCACATGACACATCTGCATCTCTGGCTGCTGTGGGCATAAGAGGGGACAAACTTATGGTGTGGCCCCCATGCTCCCCTGACCTCAACCCCATTGAGAACCTCTGGAGCATCATCAAAATGAGTGTCTATGATGGCGGGAGGCAGTTCACATCTAAGCAACAGCTCTGGGAGGGTATTCTGTCCTCATGCAAAACAATTGAAGCAGAAACCATCCAAAACCTGACAAATTCAATGAATGAGAGAGTTCAGAAGCTCCTTTCGAACAAGGGGTCCTATGTGCAAATGTTACATCACCTAGAATAAAGTTTTGAGTTGAAAACTGTTTGATTTCAGTGTGTAATAACCTGCTAATGCTTATAATTTCAAAAATGACCATTTTTTTGTTCTTTATTAAAATGAAAAGGTTGGAAGCTCTGCTGTGCATAATAATTTGGAACATGCATTTTGAGTGCAGTTTGAGTGTTTTATTTTTTTTTTTAATATACTGTTATCATAGGCAGTTTGTACAAAAACCTTTCAATTGTACTCTAATAGTTATTTGACTGGAAAATTACAATGACTGCAATTCATATAGGTAATTTGGGAAAATCTGAGACAATATTATTTGTATAATAATTTGGAACACAGTGTAATCACATCACTGCTGAATGCACAGTACAATGCACATTAAGCTCTGCTATGCATGCACACTGCTCTGCTCCATACATATGTAACACAGGTGCTGGAATGCAACGCACAGAGACACAAAATGGGAACAGTTAGGGATATATATAAAACCACTTTATACAAGTATTATGCAAGGGGGTTAGTAACAGGGATAATGAACAGCAAATTGGAATAACAATGAGAAACAGCTTCAGTGAATAATGGTAAAGTTCTTTGCAAAAGTGTGATGCATCCAGTCGTGGGAGTCACCACGTGAGTTTCTCTTTGTATGGCCGTAGCGGGGGGGTCACCGGTTATTCCCGCTAGGCCGCAAGTCTCTTCCGGATAAAGTCTATCAGATCCCTTTTAGCCTCCCACACACCAACCAGCCCCCTCCCAACCTGAAATCCTAATCGCAACTGTCCCTGGTACCGTGAGTGGAAATTGGAAGTGACGGCCCTGTTCACTTGCGCGATTCCTCCGCTGCTGCTGGCGCGTCTCTCCTGTCACAGTCCTCTCTCAGCTCTTCTCAGCTTGACCGTCGACGGTAGTCTCTCAGGCTTGGGGTAAGGGGATCCAGACCTCGGCTATTGACAGACGGCATCAGTTCCCAGGAATTTACTCTGTGTGGGACGCAGGCCCTGACTCTGGGCCACACATGGAGGGATCAGGTCGCTTCTGTGGGGAGTCCAGAACTTCTCAGGCTGCGTCTGACTCTGATGCAGCACAGGCCTCTGGCTGGGGCCTGCCGCGCTGGCATCTGTAGTCCCTCTGGAACACATCTGTTCCACTCTGCAGCCTGGCGCCAAATCTCCCTGTGTCTTGGCACACTGGGCTTTTATATCCAGGAAATCCATCCTGGAGGTCACCTGATCAGGTGCAGCATCTGAATCTCTTCCCCCTCCAACTCTTCTGGCATAACTTGGTTCCGCTTTATTTCGTCTGGTCAGCAGATGGCAACCTTTCCTCATCTCTGGCACATCCTGCAAGAATCCTCCTTTATTGCACTCTACTACATTCCTCCCACCTCTTTGCTTGCCAGTCCTCGGGCAAGTGGACTTCTTGCTGGGTTGACGTCTCCTTCCAGGCAGCACAAGTTGAGACAAGAGTTGAGCACACTCTTCTGTTTTCTGTTGAATCTGAGACCATATAAACTCCTCTTGGGCAAACCGGTTATTGGGAATTCCGGCATTAGCCCGCCCAGTCTGGCGGAGCTGCTCTTGCAGAGGTGATTCTGGAGGTCCTGAATAATCAATCACTGGGGACTGCAAATCGCCTCCCGATTCATTCTCTGCCCCACTTGAGGATGACACTGGCAACTCTGACAGACTCAACAGTACTGTAGCCCATCCTTCTTCATCCCCCAAGACCCCTGTTTGTGGTGCCTCAGCAACCTCAGTTGGAGATTCAGTCCCATGACAGTCTTCCACTTTGGAAGAGCAGGGCCGCAGCATGTTACGGTGAAACACCCTAGATGTCGTGGTGTCATTCCCTTTGGGTCGGACCTCGTAGACCGGGTTATCTGGGTGGACCTTCTTCACCACTCGATAAGGTATCGCCTCCCAACGGTGACCCAGTTTACTTCCGAGCTGCTTGGCTCGCAATAGCTCACGGTCTCCTGACTGGAGTGGTCCACCCAAGGTCAGGGGCCGACTTGAATGTTCCACTTCCCCGTACTTCTATTCAACCAACCTCCTCAAAGTGTGAAGTCGGCGTCGGTGCACCCGAATCCAGGTACTTGGGCTGCTGCCCGGGCAGGGGTCTTCTGCTTCTAGCTCCAGTTCGGTGATTTATCATCCATTCCTCCCAAACAGCGACATGTAAGGGGTGTAGCCAGTAGTCGCATGTATTCGATTGTTATACACCCACACCAGCTCAGACACAAATTCGGACCACTTCATCTTCTTGTCTTCTTCCAGAGTTGGCAACATCTGCTTCGCAGGCCCCATTCCCCTGGGGGTGATATGGCGTTGCTCGAGACTTATCGATTCCATAGATACGATACAGCTCATCCATCACTCGCCCCTGGAAGCAGGTCCCCTGGTCGGAATGTATTCGCTTCGGGCACCCATATATTCAAATGAAATCTTGGCAGATGTCCTTAGCCGCAGCTTCTGCTGTCTGGTCTCGAGTAGGAGTCACCACTGCGAACTTGGTCAAGTGGTCAGTCATCACCAAGCAGTACCCGTAGCCATTGTATGAAGTTCCGATCATCAGGTAGTTAATGATCAGGACCTCCAAGGGTGCAGAAGTTCACATGGTCTGAACAGGAGCCCTCTGTTCCGGGGGCTTACTTAGCTCACACTGGCGACATTTTCGGCAAACTCCCTCAACTTCCTGCCACAGTTAAGGCCAGTACAGCAGTTGTTGTAACCACCGGAAGGTTTTCTCCACACCAAAGTGAGCGCCCCTCTCATGAGCTTCTTTGGTCAGCTGTACCACTAGTGCCTCTGGAACCAGTACTTGCCAGGTAACGTCGAACTCTCGAGGTAGTTGGATCCTTTGGCATACCAAGCCATCCCTCAGAAAGAGCCTTTCCCACTGGCCCAAGATTTGCAGGGTAGTTGGGAGCAAAGCAGCCCTGGCCTTCTAATCTGGCTTTTTCCCCAGGGCGACCCATTCTCTAAGTTTCGCCAGATCTGGGTCAGACTGCTGTAGATGTATCCTCTCGTCTCTTGATCGTCCTAGAATTTGAGTGGGTCTAGGCTCTTCTCCAGACTCCTGAGCGTCTACTACAGCAGCGGCAAGCTAACTGAAATCCGGGATCTCGTCGCCTTCAAGCTCTTCGTCTATATCTCTCTTTGGTCCCGCTTGGGTGACTCGGGACAAGGCGCCTGCATGCATGTTCAGGGCCTTAGACCGATATGCGATCTTGTACTGGTACTTAGACATCCTCGCGACCCACCGCTGTTCCAACGCACCCAACTTCGCATTCTCCAGGTGGGCCAATGGGTTGTTGTCTGTTCGCACTTGTACTTCTGATCCCGACAAGTACTCCGCAAATTTCTCTGTCATGGCCCACACCAATGCCAGCAACTCC
The DNA here is from genome assembly GCF_046119375.1 of Phyllobates terribilis. Lineage (NCBI taxonomy): Eukaryota > Metazoa > Chordata > Amphibia > Anura > Dendrobatidae > Phyllobates > Phyllobates terribilis. The sequence goes on from NW_027363339.1 coordinate 408,732, forward strand.
GGTTTGAACGAACTATAGTTGTCTGGGTTCTTCTCTGTATCCCGTAGTGACCGACTAGCATATGCGATCACCCTCTCTCTTTCTTCCTGTACTTGTGCCAACACTGCTCCCAGACCATGCAAGCTTCCATCGGTGTACAACACGAAGGGCTGTGAAAAGTCAGCGTAGGCTACAATTGGAGCATCCGTTAGCGCCATCTTTAATGCTCGGAAGGCTTCCTCTTGTCGTGGGCCCCACTAAATAGGTTGTCACTTGGCTCCCACCGCTGTTCCTCTCAGGAGCTCATTGAGCGGTACCGCAATCTTAGCAAAGTCTTTCACGAATCGGCGGTAATATCCGACGAGCCCCAGAAATGCCCTCAGTTCCCTCAGGTTGGTGGGTGTGGGCCACCTCTGTACCGCAGCTACTTTCTCTGCAGTGGGGGTGCACTCCTGCACTGGACACAGTGTGTCCCAAATAGTCAATCTCCTGCTTGAATAAATGACACTTGCGAGGCTTGATCTTCAATCCATGTCTCCGAAGTCGCTCTAACGCTTGTTCCAGCTGGCGGAGATGATCTTCAAACGTTGCATCCTGCCGACTACGCCAAATATAACACAGGTGCCTGAATGCAACGCACAGAGACACAAGACGGGAACAGTCAGGGATATATATAAAACGACTTTATATGTATAACAAGTATTATGCAAGGGGGGTTAGTAACAGGGATAATGAACAGCAAATTGGAATAACAATGAGAAACAGTTTTAGTGAATAACGGTAAAGTTCTTTGCAAAAGTGTGATGCACCCAGTCGTGGGAGTCACCACGTGAGTTCTCTTTGTATGGCCCTAGCGGGGGTCACCTGTTATTCCCACTAGTCTGTAAGTCTCTTCCGGATAAAGTCTATCAGATCCCGTTTAGCCTCCCACACACCAACCGGCCCCCTCCCAACCTTAAATCCTAATCCCAACTGTCCCCAGTACCATGAGTGGAAATTGGAAGTGACAGCCCTGTTCACTTGCGCGATTCCTCCGCTGTTGCTCTCTTGTCGCAGTCCTCTTTCGGTCCTCTCGGCTTGACCGTCGACAGTAGTCTCTCACGCTTGGGGTAAGGGGATCCAGATCTCGGCTCTTGACAGATGGCGTCCGTTCCCAGTAACTTACTCTGTGTGGGCGCAGGTCCTGACTCTGGGCCACACGTGCATGGCTCAGGGCGCTTCTGTGAGGAGTCCAGATCTTCTCAGGTGGCTTCTGACTCTGATGCAGCACAGGCCTGGGATCTGTGGTCCCTCTGGAACATGTCTGCTCCACTCTGCAGCATGGCATCAAATCTCTCTGTGTCTTGGCGCGCTGGGCTTTTATATCCAGGAAATCCTTCCTGGAGGTCACCTGATCAGGTGCAGCATCTGAATCTCTTCCCCCTTCAACTCTTCTGGCATAACTTGATTCTGCTTTATTTCGTCTGGCCAGCAGATGGCAACCTTTCCTCATCTCTGGCACATCCTGCAAGAATCTTCCTTCATTACACTCTACTACACATTCACACAGTTCAGTGGCACACAGCTGTCTTACATACACATATCTCTGCTACATACATACACACACCCCTGCAGCATGCACACAGCTCAGCTACATGAAAACACACAACTCTCATACATTCACAGACATAGCTTTCCTATATACACACATGTCTCATATATACACATACAGCTCCACTATGTACACTCGCACACACAGATATATATATATACGGTTGTGCTCAAAAGTTTACATACCCTGGCTGAATTTTTGCTTTCTTGGCCTTGTTTCAGAGAATATGAATGATAAAAAAAAACTTTTTCTCCACTCATGGTTATCGGTTGGGTGAAGCCATTTATTGTCAAATTACTGTGTTTTCTCTTTTTAAATCTTAATGACAACCAAAAACATCCAGATGACTCTGATCAAAAGTTCACATACCCCAGGTCTTAATACCGTGTATTGCCCCCTCTAACATCAATGACTGCTTGAAGTCTTTTGTGGTAGTAGTGGATGAGGTTCTTTATTTTCTCAGAATGCGCACTTGAGATCTCCCCAGAGTCTCTCAATGATATTGTGGTAAGGAGACTGAGATGGCCACTCCACAACCTTCACTTTGTTCTGCTGTAGCCAATGACAGGTCGACTTGGCCTTGTGTTTTGGATCGTTGTCATGTTGGAACGTCCAAGTACGTCCCATGCGCAGCTTCCAGGCTGATGAGTGCAAATTTGCCTCCAGTATTTGCTGATAACATGCTGCATTCATCTTTCCTTCAACTTCTACCAAGTTTCTTGTGCCTTTGTAGCTCACAAATCCCCAAAACATCAGCGATCCACCTCCGTGCTTTACAGTAGGAATGGTGTTCCTTTCATCATAGGCCTTGTTGACCTCTCTCTAAATGTAACGTTTATGGTTGTGGCCACAAAGTTCAATTTTGGTCTCATCACTCCAAATTACCTTGTTCAAGAAGTTTTGAGGCTTGTCTCTGTGCTGTTTGGCGTATTGTAGGCAAGATACTTTGTGGCATTTGCACAGTAATGGCTTTCTTCTGGCGACTCCACCATGCAGCCCATTTTTCTTCAAGTGCCTCCTTATTGTGCATCGTGAAACAGCCAACCGCTAGTTTTCAGAGAGTCCTGAATTTCAGCTGATGTTATTTGTGGGGTTGTCTTTGCATCCTGAACAATTTTCCTGGCAGTTGTGGCCTAAATTTTTGTTGGTCTACCTGACCGTGGTTTGGTTTTTACAGAGCCCCTGATTTTCCATTTGTTAGTCACGGTTTGAACTCTGCTGACTGGCATTATCAATTCCTTAGATATCTTTTTGTATCCCTTTCCTGTGTTATACAGTTCAACTACCTTTTTCCGTAGATCCATTGACAATTCTTTTTCTTTTCCCCATGACTCACAATCCAGAAACGTCAGTGGCTGGATAAAAGATGCAAGAGTCTGTCTGGATCCCAGAAACTCACTCAGCTTTTATGCACACACACTGATTACAAGCAAACAGGTCACAGGTGAGGATGTTACCTTTAGTAGCCAAATTCTGAGCATGTTATCAGGACAAAATTACCAGGGTATATGAACCTTTGATCAGGGTCATTTGGATGTTTTTTGGTTGTCATTAAGATTTAAAAAGAGAAAACACACTAGTTTGACAATAAATGGCTTCACCCAACCAATAACAATGAGTGGAGAAAAAGTTTTTTTGTTATCATTCATATTCTCTGAAACAAGGCCAAGAAAGGAAAAATTCTGCCCTGGTATGTAAACTTTTGAGCACAACTGTATATATACACAAACGCACATAAAACAGACATACACACAACAACTGTATACATTACCACATTTTGAAATTCCTTTCAGGAATGTGACTTATCACATGATGTGAAATGTCCTTCTGCTAAACTGGAACGTGCAGTATCCTTACAGGTCCCAGTATCTTTCCTGTACCGCACCGATCAGATAGATCAGTGAAGGACAAGCACAGAGAGCATAGTTCTCTCAGTGATCAGGAAAGATGCTGTCATCACTCTCCTCGTGCAGAATAATCTGCCTCCAGACTGTAAGACGCATACACTTTTTAGCAAGTTTTTTCATTGCTAAAAAGTGTGTCTCATGTCTAATAGATACTGGTGGTAAAATTTACATTTGTTTACAACGCATTTTTGCCATGTATGTTATCATGGGTCAAAACCAAGAGTTTTAGCATGCTGAGTGAGTTCTCTTGTGGTGCCTTTAGCACTGATAAGTTGTCACACTCTTGCCTATAATTTTAATATTCTTCCAGTAAATTTTAGAACCCCTTCTTGAAGAAGCCCGTACGTAAAGGGGGATATCCTTACGTGGCTGACCGCCGACTACTGATAGCTGATTGCTGACTGCGCTTTGTTTGGTAATTATGTTTTAATAGGATATTTAATGAATTTATGAAGATCCATAGTGAATTTGTTCAAAGGGATGGTGCCTTTTAGACATGGGTTTACTCTGTTATGAGGTGCTAAGTTACATTTGAGGTTTAAGGCCCTTTTGACACCATCAATATGCCAAATGATGGATGGACATATATTATTTAGCAAGTTGTATTAAAGAGGTAATTTCTCTATTTATTTATTAAATGTAAAACTTGCTGCTTGTCGCCATTAGATGGCGATATTGTAACACCATCCCTTGGCATTCTTTCACTATAGAGATCTATGTACTGTTTATCCTGTCTTCTGAATAAAGATGCAATTCAGTGTTTGGTCATGCCATGTGATGCCTATTTATGCTATACTTGTATGCCTTTTTTAATAATTTTTTTCTGTTGTTTTTTATTGTGAATGAAATAAAGAATTGTTATTTTTTAAGAAACCTCGATCTGTGTTCATTGGTTTCAGTAAACTTTATAAGCCTGACAGTCTTTCTAGAAGACATATTGAGATGCATTTAAGTACTTGGGGTCCGTTAAATATAATTGATGGTGCCCAGTTCAGGAGATGTATGGATGCTATAGGTGAAGGCCATGTCATTATGTTCCACTACCTACTAAAAAAAATAAGTAGTGTAGGTCAGGAATTGAGAAAATGGAAGTTTTGCAAATAAATATTACAGCTATTATTTAATAGGCAAACATCACATGTAGAGTTTGCATGATATACAGTACAGACCAAAAGTTTGGACACACCTTCTCATTTAAAGTTTTTTTTGTATTTTCTTGACTATGGAAATTGTATATTCACACCGAAGGCATCAAAACTATGAATTAACACATGTGGAATTATATACTTAACAAAAAAGTGTGAAACAACTGAAAATATTTCTTATATTCTAGGTTTTTCAAAGTAGCCACCTTTTCCTGATGACTGCTTTGCACACTCTTGGCATTCTCTTGATGAGCTTCAAGAGGTAGTCTCTGGAAATGGTCTTCCAACAATCTTGAAGGAGTTCCCAGAGATGTTTAGCACTTGTTGGCCCTTTTGCCTTCACTCTGCGGTCCAGCTCACCCCAAACCATCTTGATTGGTGTAACGGGTCCGGGAGGCGGACTGTAACGGGTCCGGGAGGCGGAACCTCTGAGCTACTATACAAGGGGGCGGCCCTTGTAAGGGAGCGGGTGGCAGTCTCTGGGTGAACGGACAGGGAGTTACGGCAAGTGATCAGGGCAGTCTCTGGGTAAGGGGTAGGTACGACCTGTGATGGCAGAGCCTCCGGGTAGGCTAGCAGGCAGGTGGTAGATGTGTGCTCCCAGGTGAGCAAGCGAGAGTCTCTGGAATAGCTGATGGTCACCGCACATGACAACGGGACCTCCGGGCTGGCAAGCAGGCAGGTAACGGAGATGCGCTCCCAGGTGAGCGGGCAAGAGTCTCTGGAATAGCTGATGGTCACCGCACGTGACAACGGGACCTCCGGGCTGGCAAGCAGGCAGGTAACGGAGATGCGCTCCCAGGTGAGCGGGCAAGAGTCTCTGAGATAGCTGGTGGTCACAGCACGTGACAACGGAGCCTCCGGGCTGGCAAGCAGGCAGATAACGGAGAAGCGCTCCCAGGTGAGCGGGCAAGCTGGTCCATAGACAGACTGACCGGAGTAGTAAGGCAGACCGTCGGACCTCAGGCAAGCAGGCAGGTAGCTGACATGCGCTCCCAGGTGAGCGGGCAGGCTGGTCCTTAGACAGACTGACAGGAGAAGTAAGGCAGACCGTCGGACCTCAGACTGGCAGACAGGTAACAAGTATTCAGGCAGGAATCAGGGAGGTAACTGGCAGGTACTGGCAGGTAACTAGCAGGAAACTGGCAGGTAACTGGCAACGGGACCTGAGGGCTGAAGCACAGGTGAGACACAGGTGCAAACAACATTGCTCGGGCACCTCCATTTTGGAGGAGGTGCCTTATATATGATGAAGTCCTCCGGCCATTGGCCGGGGACTCTTTAGGGCGGCGCGCGCGGCCCCTTTAAGAGGAGGGGAGCGCGCGCGCGCGCGCCCTAAGCACAGGGGCCGGGAAGGAGCGCGCGCTGAGAGCAGAGCAGGAGGAGGACGCCGGGACGGAGCGCGCGCTGACAGCAGAGCGGGGGGAGGAAGCCGGGCACGGAGCAGAGCGGTGAGAGGAGCAGCGTCCCTGCCTAGCAGAGGGCAGGGACGCCGGCACTACAGTACCCCCCCCTTTAGGCCCCCCCTTTTTTAGGCCAGACAGAAATTTAGCTAGGATGAGAGGGGCATGGATGTTCTCCCGGGGCTCCCACGTTCTCTCCTCAGGACCAAACCCCTTCCAATCTACCAGGAAAAAGGTCTTTCCTCTTACCCTTTTGGTGGCAAGAATGTTCTCTACCTCAAACTCGTCCACAGCAGAAACCGGAGCAGGAGGCGTACCTGTAGACTTGGAAAAAGAGTTAAGTACCACAGGTTTGAGGAGAGACACATGGAAGGAGTTAGGGATCCGTAAGTTGGCCGGGAGTTTCAATTTATAGGCCACCGGGTTGATCTGACTGATGACCTCCAGTGGGCCGATGAACCGAGGCCCTAACTTATAGGAAGGGATCTTGAGCCGGACATATTTGGACGAGAGCCAGACTTTATCCCCAGGGCGGAATTGAGGAGGGTCCAGACGTTTTTTGTCAGCGTGTCTTTTCATACGCTCGGATGACAGAAGAAGTGCGGACCGGGTACTCTCCCATATGGAGGAAAATTTGTTAACAAGAGATTCCGCAGCCGGATTGTCCGCCGAGGTGGAGACGGGAAACGGGATCCGAGGATGCTGACCGTAGACTACAAAAAACGGGGATTTGGAGGAAGACTCGCTCTCGTGATTGTTGTACGAGAATTCGGCCCATGGCAGGAGATCCACCCAGTCAGAATGGTGGGCATTAACGAAGTGCCGAAGGTAACTGGTCAGGTTCTGATTGATCCGCTCCACTTGACCATTAGACTGTGGGTGGTAAGCGGAGGAGAAGTCCAGGGTGACGTCCAGCAATTTACAAGTGGCTCTCCAGAAACGGGAAGTGAACTGTACCCCACGATCCGACACGATGTGACGGGGCAGGCCATGAAGACGGAAGATGTGGCGGATAAAGTCTTTAGCCAGCTCGGGTGCAGACGGAAGACCTGGCAGTGGAATGAAGTGAGCCATCTTGGAGAAGCGGTCAGCGACCACCCAAATGACCGTACAACCGGCAGAGACAGGCAGATCAGTAATGAAGTCCATCGCTATATGCTGCCAGGGGGCAGCAGGTACTGGCAGAGGTAGGAGGCGGCCGGCCGGCAGGTGTCTCGGAACTTTGTTGCGGGCGCAGGACACACAGGCAGAAACAAAGTCTATTACATCCTTGTGCAGGTTAGGCCACCAGTAGTGCCGGGTAATAAGCTGGAGGGTCTTTTTCTGACCGGCGTGGCCAGCTAGTTTAGACGAATGACCCCAGTGTAGAATCTTCTCCCGATCAGGTACTGGTACGAACGTCTTACCAGGAGGAAGACGATTTAGACTCACGGGAGCCACCTGCATTACTCTGGCGGGATCGATGATATGTTTCGGATCCTCCTCGAGATCAGACACCAGAAAGGATCGAGACAAGGCATCCGCCTTGACGTTTTTGTCAGCCGGGCGAAAATGAAGGACAAAATCAAAACGAGCAAAAAACAAGGACCACCGGGCTTGGCGCGGGTTAAGTCTCTGGGCATGCTGGAGGTAAGCCAAGTTCTTGTGGTCAGTGTAAATTATTACCGGGTGAAGAGCCCCCTCGAGCAGGTAACGCCACTCCTCCAATGCCAGTTTGATGGCCAATAACTCTCGGTCTCCTATGGAATAGTTGCGCTCAGAGGAGGAGAAGAGTTTAGAGAAGAAGCCACAAGTTACCATCCTCCCGGAAGATGATTTTTGAGTAAGTACCGCTCCGGCTCCAGAGGAGGAGGCGTCAACTTCCAGGAAGAACTGCTTGTTGCCATCTGGGCGATGCAGCACCGGGGCGGAAGAGAAGGCCTGTTTAAGGGAAAGAAAGGCCTCCTCTGCTTCGGGTGGCCACTCTTTGGGATTAGTACCTTTACGGGTGAGCGCAGAAATTGGGGCCGTCCGGGAAGAGAAGTGTGGTATGAAGAGGCGGTAGTAGTTGGCGAAGCCCAGGAAACGCTGAATGGCCTTCAACCCCTCCGGTCGGGGCCATTTCTCGATGGCAGACAGTTTCTCAGGATCCATTTGAAGGCCGGTCTGAGAGATAATGTAGCCCAGAAACGGAAGCGAGGTCTGCTCAAAGAGGCACTTCTCAAATTTAGCGTAGAGATGGTTCTGCCTTAGCCTGAGCAGGACCTGACGAACGTCCCTCCGGTGAGTCTGGAGATCCGGAGAGAAGACCAAGATGTCGTCCAGGTACACCACTACGCAGGAGTAGAGAAGGTCCCGGAAGATGTCATTGACCAACTCTTGAAAGACGGCAGGAGCGTTACAGAGACCAAAGGGCATTACCAGGTATTCATAGTGGCCGTCCCGGGTGTTGAATGCCGTCTTCCATTCATCCCCCTGACGAATACGAACCAGGTTGTACGCCCCACGAAGGTCCAGTTTGGTGAAGATCCTAGCCCCCCTCAGACGATCAAATAATTCTGGAATGAGCGGAAGGGGGTACTTATTCTTCACCGTGATCAGGTTTAGGCCTCTATAGTCTATACAGGGACGGAGAGAGCCGTCCTTCTTTTTGACGAAAAAGAAGCCTGCTCCCGCCGGGGAGGTAGATTTCCGGATGAATCCTCTGGCCAGATTCTCCTCAATATATTCGGACATTGACCGGGTCTCAGCAGCGGATAAAGGATAGATACGCCCACGGGGAGGAGTAGTACCGGGTAGCAGATCGATGGGACAGTCGTATGGTCTATGTGGTGGTAATGTCTCTGCCTCCTTTTTATTAAAGACATCTGCATAAGACCAATAAGGAATCGGAAGTCCAGGTAGATTAGCTGGGGTAGGAGAGGGACGAACGGGATGGACGGGAACCAGGCAGGTCTTATGACAGTCTTGTCCCCAGCGAAGGACCTCTCCGGTTTGCCAGTCTAGCACGGGTGCATGTCTCTGGAGCCAGGGCAGACCTAGCAAGAGGGCGTGAGAGAGTCCAGGCAGAACATGAAAGGAGATACTTTCAGAATGCAGCATTCCCACCTGCAGGGTAATGGATTCGGTGATGAGTTGAATGGGGCGAGGTAAGAGGCCCCCATCCACGGCAGCGACAGACAAGGGTACAGCCAGAGGTTTGGTGGGGATGCGGTATTTCTCAACCAGGGACTGTGAAATAAGGTTCCCGGCTGCTCCAGAGTCAAGTTGGGCTAGTTCGAAATAACGGTTCTCCCCGTAGATGATCGAAACTGACAACAGCAGGGATGGAGAGGATTTATTCTTGTCTAGGTGGACCTCTCTGAGCGAACCTAGACACAGGCGTTTCCCGACCTCTCCGGGCAGGCACGGATCCGGTGCTCCTTACTGCCACAGTAGAAGCAGCTCCCCTCGGCACGGCGTGAGTCCTGACGGGTTTTGACCATCTTGGTCTGGTCGACCTGCATAGGCTCAGGAGAGTGTACCTGGGGAGAGATGGAGGGAATGACGGGTTTCTGGAAAGTAGGAGCTAAACGTGGAATCCTTCTCTCACGGGTGACCTCTTTGGCACGCTCCTGAAACCGTAGGTCAATTCGGGTGGCAAGAGTTATTAAGTCATCGAGAGTGGTAGGAATGTCCCGACCGGCAAGTTCATCTTTAATACGGCCGGACAGACCCTCCCAGAAGACGGAAACCAGAGCGTCGTTATCCCAGGCCAGCTCCGAGGCAAGGGTACGGAACCGTATGGCATATTGGCCCACGGTGAGACTCCCCTGACGGAGGCGTAGCAACGATGATGCAGATGAGGTCTTCCGTCCGGGTTCGTCGAAGACTTTCCGGAAAGCCGTGAGAAAAGCAGGCAAGTTGGACACCAGGGGGTCTCCTCTCTCCCATAGAGGATTCAGCCAGGCCAGGGCCTCCCCGGTGAGATGGGACATGATGAAGGCAATTTTGGCCCGGTCGGAGTTAAACTGGTAGGACAAAAGTTCAAAATGCAGGGTGCACTGATTCAAGAAGCCCCGAGCCTGGACGGGGTCGCCTCCGAAGCGAGGAGGTGCAGAAAGCCGGGGTCCGGGGTAGGATACCATAGTATTAGTGAGCAGCGGAGCCGCCGGATTGCAAGATATGGCACTGGCGGAGGTTGTTGGTGGATCAGACAGAGTGTTCAGGCGAGTATTAACATTCCGCAGGTGACCCAGGATGGCCTCCTGTTGGGACCTCTGACGGGACAGTTCAAGAGCGAGGTCCGAGAGCGAGGGAGCTTGGGTGCCACCGGGTTCCATGGCCCGAGCAAACTGTAACGGGTCCGGGAGGCGGACTGTAACGGGTCCGGGAGGCGGAACCTCTGAGCTACTATACAAGGGGGCGGCCCTTGTAAGGGAGCGGGTGGCAGTCTCTGGGTGAACGGACAGGGAGTTACGGCAAGTGATCAGGGCAGTCTCTGGGTAAGGGGTAGGTACGACCTGTGATGGCAGAGCCTCCGGGTAGGCTAGCAGGCAGGTGGTAGATGTGTGCTCCCAGGTGAGCAAGCGAGAGTCTCTGGAATAGCTGATGGTCACCGCACGTGACAACGGGACCTCCGGGCTGGCAAGCAGGCAGGTAACGGAGATGCGCTCCCAGGTGAGCGGGCAAGAGTCTCTGGAATAGCTGATGGTCACCGCACGTGACAACGGGACCTCCGGGCTGGCAAGCAGGCAGGTAACGGAGATGCGCTCCCAGGTGAGCGGGCAAGAGTCTCTGAGATAGCTGGTGGTCACAGCACGTGACAACGGAGCCTCCGGGCTGGCAAGCAGGCAGATAACGGAGAAGCGCTCCCAGGTGAGCGGGCAAGCTGGTCCATAGACAGACTGACCGGAGTAGTAAGGCAGACCGTCGGACCTCAGGCAAGCAGGCAGGTAGCTGACATGCGCTCCCAGGTGAGCGGGCAGGCTGGTCCTTAGACAGACTGACAGGAGAAGTAAGGCAGACCGTCGGACCTCAGACTGGCAGACAGGTAACAAGTATTCAGGCAGGAATCAGGGAGGTAACTGGCAGGTACTGGCAGGTAACTAGCAGGAAACTGGCAGGTAACTGGCAACGGGACCTGAGGGCTGAAGCACAGGTGAGACACAGGTGCAAACAACATTGCTCGGGCACCTCCATTTTGGAGGAGGTGCCTTATATATGATGAAGTCCTCCGGCCATTGGCCGGGGACTCTTTAGGGCGGCGCGCGCGGCCCCTTTAAGAGGAGGGGAGCGCGCGCGCGCGCGCCCTAAGCACAGGGGCCGGGAAGGAGCGCGCGCTGAGAGCAGAGCAGGAGGAGGACGCCGGGACGGAGCGCGCGCTGACAGCAGAGCGGGGGGAGGAAGCCGGGCACGGAGCAGAGCGGTGAGAGGAGCAGCGTCCCTGCCTAGCAGAGGGCAGGGACGCCGGCACTACAATTGGGTTCAGGTCTGGTGACTGTGGAGGCCAGGTCAGCTGGCGTAGCACCCCATCACTCTCCCTCTTGCTCAAATAGCCCTTACACAGCCTGGAGGTGTGTTTGGGGTCATTGTCCTGTTGAAAAATAAATGATGGTCCAACTAAACGCAAACCGGATGGAATAGCAATGCTCTGTAAGATACTGTGGTAGCCATGCTGGTTCAGTATACCTTCAATTTTGAATAAATCCCCAACAGTGTCACCAGCAAAGCACCCCCACACCATCACACCTCCTCCTCCATGCTTCACGGTGGGAACCAGGCATGTAGAGTCCATCCGTTCACCTTTTCTGCGTCGCACAAAGACACGGTGGTTGGAAGCAAGGATCTCAAATTTGGACTCATCAGACCAAAGCACAGATTTCCACTAGTCTAATGTCCATTCCTTGTGTTCTTTAGCCCAAACAAGTCTCTTCTGCTTGTTGCCTGTCCTTAGCAGTGGTTTCCTAGCAGCTATTTTACCATGAAGGCCTGCTGCACAAAGTCTCCTCTTAACAGTTGTTGAAGAGATGTGTCTGCTGCTAGAACTCTGTGTGGCATTGACCTGGTCTCTAATCTGAGCTGCTGTTAACCTGCGATTTCTGAGGCTGGTGACTCGGATAAACTTATCCTCAGAAGCAGAGGTGACTCTTGGTCTTCCTTTCCAGGGGCGGTCCTCATGTGAGCCAGTTTCTTTGTAGCGCTTGATGGTTCTTGCAACTGCACTTGGGGACACTTTCAAAGTTTGCCCAATTTTTCGGACTGACTGACCTTCATTTCTTAAAGTAATGATGGCCACTCGTTTTTCTTTACTTAGCTGCTTTTTTTCTTGCCATAATACAAATTCTAACAGTCTATTCAGTAGGACTATCAGCTGTGTATCCACCTAACTTCTGCACAACACAACTTATGGTCTCAACCCCATTTATAAGGCAAGAAATCCCACTTATTAAACCTGACAGGGCACACCTGTGAAGTGAAAACCATTTCCGGTGACTACCTCTTGAAGCTCATCAAGAGGAATGCCAAGAGTGTGCAAAGCAGTCATCAAAGCAAAAGGTGGCTACTTTGAAGAATCTAGAATATAAGACATATTTTCAGTTGTTTCACACTTTTTTGTTAAGAATATAATTACACATGTGTTAATTCATAGTTTTGATGCCTTCAGTGTGAATGTACAATTTTCATAGTCATGAAAATACAGAAAAATCATTAAATGCGAATGTGTGTCCAAACTTTTGGTCTGTACTGTACCTTCCTGGTACTTTATGTAAATTAGAAGCAAAATTGTTTGAAGATTACTTCTACCTAAATGGCAGAAAATGCACCTATCTTGGTGATGGATAGGACAGCTTGAGGGGATATGGAGGAGGCTGTTTTTTGAAAGGTGTAATTTAAATATTTTGCTAATAATTTATCGAAAGTATCATATTTTTCTAACTACTGAACTAATCTTTAAAACACACCCCAGGTTAAACTTCCTGGAGGTGTAAATTTGTGGAGGATTTGATAATACTACCTTTAATGCTGTAAGGTAAAATAGAGTGGATAGAGATCTAATGTTAGCATTTCTATGCAGCATGTATATTATTCTCATACATGTGCAGCAGGCAATTTATATGCATTCTATGCAGCACACACATACTCGCATCACTATGAATGCATAGTACATGCAAATTAAGCTCTGGTATTCATGCACACAGCTCTGCTACATACATACCCATAACTCAGTTACACACAGCTGTCTTACATACACACATCCATCTTTGTTACATACATTCCCACACCCCTGCAGCATACACACAGCTCAGCTACATACAAACATACAACTCTCCTACATTCACATACATAGCTTTCCTATATACACACATCTCTCATATATACACATACAAAGTACACTCACACACACCTCTTTTGATGTGCCTTTAGCACTAATAAGTTGTCACACTCTTGCCTATAATTTTAATATTCTTCCAGTAAACTTTATAAGCCTGACAGCCTTTCTAGAATACATATTGAGATGTACCATATTTTTCGGACTACAAGATGCACTGTTTTCCTCCAAAATTTTGGAGGGAAGTGGGGGGGTGCGTCTTTTAGTCTGAATATATACATATATGCTGTGGGTGGTAGTGGGTGTGGGGGGAGCAGGTGCGGCGGAGGAGCGGGGCACAGGAGGCAGTAGCCAGCTGCTGCATCCTACACTGTGCCCGCTGCTAAAGAAAATTAATATTCACTGCTCCCCACGCCCATGGGTGTGTAGAGCAGTGAATATTCATTTTCCTTAATAGCGGGCATACTGTACTCGCAGCGCAGCTCCTCGGCGGTCATGTGTGCCCGCTATTAAAGACCATGAATATTCACTACAACCCACTTCCATGGGAAAGGTCCCAGTATCTTTCTCTCCTGTACCGCACTGATCAGATAGATCATTGACCTGCCTCCGGACTTTAAGACGCATACACTTATTAGCAAGTTTTTTCATTGCCAAAAAGGGCGTCTTATTATCTAATAGATACTGGTGTTAAAAATTACATTTGTTTACAATACACACAGCCATTGTATACATTACCACATTTTGAAATTCCTTTCAGGAATTTCTGGTTAAATAACCCTATAGGACTTTCCCATTGTCTTTGGAATTATATTGTCATTTGAAATCCCAGTAGGACTTGCACACATAGACTTGCATTGAATAAAAAGCAAGAAAAAAATCAGACAGCACACGAACCGTGCATATGCTGGCCTATTTTTATGCACACATCTCAAAGGAACCACAAAAATTCCTCAGCCAAGTACAATGAATTCACAGCCAGAAACATCAGGATGGATAGAATAAACAAATGTTCTGTATTTTTATATATAATTTCACAAGCCCCCTACATTTAATAAACTTGCACCCTTAGGTGACTTTCATGTGGCTCTAAAGGGTGTTCAGCCTGGTTTATCCTAATAAATAATTGTAAAAAATTACGTGGGGTTCCCCCTATTATTGATAATCAGCAAAGGTAAAGCAAACAGCTGTGGGCTGATACTATGAGTCTGAGAAGGTCCTTTCTTTATTGGACACTTCCCAGCCTAAAAATACCAGCCCGCAGCCGCTCTACAAGTGGCGCATCACATGAGATACCCCAATTCTGGCGCTTTGCCTCACTCTTCCCAATTGCCCTGCTGTGGTGGCAATTGAGGTAATGGTACTTGGGGTTTATGACAGTGGTGATTTGTCAAAAATCACAGGCCAATATTGAGTCAATGGGCAGCTAATGGTACCCACGTTCCGGTGCCGTTTCTCACCCTGTGAAGGTCCTATTCATACCAAACTTTCACGGTGAACAGAGCTCATCTACACCTACACAAAGCTGGTTCGGGTACCAGGTTAGGCCAAAATCCGGTAACGTTTACTTTGGTACTTAGGGTCCAATCTGAAACCTGAGATAATCATTTTGTAACACTAGATCTCCTGTTTCCACAGACACATCACATGTACTTTTCTTAGTACTACAACCAGCTTATGTTAACCAAGTAGCAGTCAGGGGTATACCGTCCATAGCGGCAGCCCGCGCAGTGGCTATGGGGCCCTTGAGACAGGGGGGCCCGATGTTAAAACAGTATCAGACCCCTCCATCCGCCCCCATCACAATTTCAACAGTATCTGCATCCTTGGGATGCAAACACAGTTGAAAACAAACAGGCTTGGTCAGAACCACCGGAGGATTCTGTGGCCCGGAGTCGGGTGAAAGATCTACCTCTGCTCCTCTGGCTGCACTGCTCTGAAAGTGCAGGAGAGGAGGCTCCTCCCACCAGCCCCAGGCTCCAGCAGAGTTGCTGCCTACAGCATGGCCCCTACTCTCCTGGATGTGTCCCCTGCTGCTTACTTCTCCGTTCTCCTCCTCCTGCCTTCACCCCTACAATTAAAGCAAGATAGCTCTGCAGTCGGGCCCTGGGGGATGGGAGGCTGCACCAGAGAGAAATACATCATGTGCAATCATCTGCAGAGAGGTTAAGTTCATGTGTAAGGTGTGTGTATATGTGTGTGTGTGTGTGTGTGTGTGTGTGTGTGTGTGTGTGTGTGTGTGTGCTTACGTGTGTGTACAGGTGCTTCTCACAAAATTAGAATATCATCAAAAAGTTAATTTATTTCAGTTCTTCACTACAAAAGGTGAAACTCATATATTATATAGAATCATTACAAACAGTGTGATCTATTTCAAGTGTTTATTTCTGTTAATGGTGATTATGGCTTGCAGCCAATGAAAACACAAGTCATTATCTCAGTAAATTAGAATACTTTATAACAGCTTGAAAAATGTTTTTAAAATCCGAAATGTTGGCCTGCTGAAATGTATGTTCAGTAAATGCCCTCAATACTTGGTCGGGCTCCTTTTGCATCAATTATTGCATTAATGCGGCGTGGCATGGAGGCGATCAGCCTGTGGCACTGCTGAGGTGTTATGGAAGCTCAGATTGCTTTGATAGCAGCCTTCAGTTCGTCTGCATTGTTGAGTCTGGTATCTCTCATCTTCCTCTTGACAAGCGGACATAGATTCTCTATAGGGTTAAGGTCAGGCGAGTTTGCTGGCCAATCAAGCACAGTGATACTGTTGTTTTTAAACCAGGTATTGGTACTTTTGGCAGTGTGGACAGGTGCCAAGTCCTGCTGGAGAATGACATTTCCATCTCCAAAAAGCTTGTCGGCAGAGGGAAGCATGAAGTGCTCTAAAATTTCGTGGTAGACGGCTGCGCTGACTTTGGTCTTGATAAAAGACAGTGGACCTAAACCAGCAGATGACATGGCTCCTCAAACCATCACTGATTGTGGAAACTTCACACTATTCCTCAAGCAGCTCGGATTGTGCGCCTCTCCACTCTTCCTCCAGACTCTGGGACCTTGACTTCCAAATGAAAATTGGAACTCTGGGACCTTGTGGAGTGTGTCAATGACTGCCTTCTGGACATCTGTCAAGTCAGCAGTCTTACCCATGATTGTGGAGCCTACTGAAACAGACTAAACAACCTGTTTTTTTGTTAATTATTCTAATTTACTGAGATAATGACTTTTGTGTTTTCATTGGCTGTGAGCCATAATCATCAACATTAACAGAAATAAGCACCTGAAATAGATCACTCTGTTTGTAATGACTCTATATAATATAGTTTCACTTTTTGTGTTGAAGAACTGAAATAAATGAACTTTTTGATGATATTCTAATTTAGATGCACCAGGTGACAGCTGATGTAATCAGCCATCATGTGCCTTAACAGCCATGGGTGTGTATTGCTAATAAAAATATGGATATCTTATAGCCTACATATTGTAACATATTGTTTATATGCTTTGATAAAGTGTGGTCATTAGACCAAGTGTGGAATGTATTGCAAATATGGTTGTCTGAATCCAAGCACTATAATATTGCAATATACTGCAGTATAATATTGATATACTCTGATACTGAGAAACTAGTTCTTTCACATGAACTGTCCTTGATGCATGCTATCCACAAAGTGTTTGCTAGGTGTCAATACAGTAAGACAATGTTAATTGTTCTATGGTCTATGAAGTTGTGTGTTTCAAAGATTCATTATCCTGATTTGTATACAAGTGACCACTGTGATATTTGCTTTGACAAATAGTGTTATTGTAACCAAAATACTGATTCAAATAATGTGTGTACACTTACCATTATGTTCCATGAGAAATACATAGATCTATTGTCTAAAACAATGTTTATAAGTAAACTTCTCGAAATTACAGAACCTGGCCAATTCGGTATTATCGACGAATCATACTTATAAACATTAACCAGCTTTATGCTTCCATTGTCTAAACCTTATAAAAGTCACTGGAATCATGATACAGACATAAGCTTTCTTGTGTAGACTTCTCAGGGGTTCTCTGTCAATTAGACAGATGATGCTCATAAACTCCTAGATGAAGAAGCCATAAGTTGTACCTGCACTGATGTGTAGTGTTGTATGTACCTGCCCATGCAGTGTTGTGTAGACTTCCAGCGATTTCTCTGTCTTGGTGAAATTTCTTCTCTGATCTTCCAGACGGATGATGTTTAAAAGCTCCTTGGTGATGAAGTGAATACATATATATATGTACTTAACCTTTGTATTATAACATGTACAAAAGTGTATGCAATATCAGCATATCATACTATTCCTTTAATTATATATTTTACGTTTTATATCAACTATTATAAATAAAATTGCGTTATATTGCAAAGGGTTGCCTTCTTTAAAGCCGTATCCGAACCTTAGTGTCAAAACTATTGGCAAAACATTTGGCGTAGTCGGCAGGATACGCAGAAGGCTCAGAAGTTCTTTTTGTTAAAAATTACAATCATCTTGAATTTATAAGGACTCTGTGTGATAAGGTGTGATAGAGTGATATTGCAGTGATATTGCGTAAAGCATGCCTTTCTTTAAGAGAAAGGTAGGTGTGAGTCTATTGAGATTCCTGGTTGGGAACAGACTCCCTTTAATATTTTGGCAACCAAATGGTCCCACAGTGTTGGTTTGAGTGAACCATGAGACAAATGTCAGAAGGATGCGGAACCTGATGATGTGGTTTCATGCTTGCAGAAAGTGAAAGTAGAAAAAGGTAAAGAGTTGGGTGCTGTTGGCAGGCGTGGATGTGTTAAGGGAGGGCAATAACCCTTCACGGTTGACCAAGTGAGTGTCAAAATTATTATGTTGATTGGCAATCCACAGAAAACCAAACGGAGGCAATGTGTGCTCTGTATTGGGAGGATGCAAAGAATCTCTGATCCCGTTTATTTTGCTTAGCATTTTATATTGTTTTGAGTATATCAAACAGCCAATCAACTCTACAGCCATACTACAATACTATAGGCTAACTGATGTTAGTACAATTATTACGGAAAACACATATATGGTCATATTATCATTGTTAGTTTGAAGCACTATGGAAATTTTACAAGGTCAAACCTGGCCTAAACAAGTTAGATAACAGAGTGTCTGACAAAATGTTCTCTTGAGAAAAAGTTAGTGTGAGATAAGTTCCATGGGAAGAAAAAGAAAGAATGTATGTTATGCAAGGAGTGATAATAATAACATGATTTTAAAGCAAGCAGCCAAAATGGAGTTGCTCTAGCATGAGTATCAATATGTCCTTTACATTCCCCCCTAAAAGTTATGTTATTATCAACAATAAAGGTGCTTTCCCAGGGTCATGGTTTGAGCCTGAGGGACATTGGTCTTCACCCAATTAGTGCCCTTGTTACCAATTGGGGCTGTCGCGGCATGTCCACCCCCCCTTGTTTGTTGATATAATCATAAAGTTCAGATCTGAAATTGGTTGGGGCAAGCGGGTAAAGGTCATCATTCCCTTGTCATCCAGGTCCTCAATGCTGGTTACATCTGGGAGGTCCGTGTACAGTAGCACTGGATGTCGGTTAACAGTGTCCTCCTTGCTCTCTGATGACTGGCAGGTTTTCCTCATGCAAAATGGGATACAATAAAAGACTAGTTTTAGTAAAACATATATTAACAAGCAAGCAACAATATGCAACACTCCTTGGTCAACTCGTTATGTTTGTTATACTCTTCCCTGAGTTTCCTAATGTCTCCATTTTAGTCTTTAACCGTATGGTAGAGTCGGGGTCAATATATGGGTCAATATAGTGACAACAGGCTGGGCCTACAACCTGACACACATCCCTCCTTGAGCTGCTGTCAAATAGTCCAGCACTAACGTATGTTGATTAGCCACTATAATAAGCTGATTCTGCACTGCAACAGTAGTATTAATTACTTCCAAAATATTCCAAATCTGGTCATCTAAGTAGTCAGTGACTTCCACTAACTTGTCCCACATTTATGTAACCATAGGGTAGAGGAAGACGGTACTGAATATCTTATTGGGTACACTCATTTGTACTAAATGAGGTCTTCCTGATGGTCGTGGGGTGTTGTCTTTGGCACGTTTATAACATTTATAGATGGTATGAAGAGGGATGGCTCTCATATCTACTTTACTATGGGGAATAAGATAAGTGGCTGAAGTTAGCCGGCCCAACGTACAAGTCCCCCCTACTCTGACTGGGAGCCATTTATACGCATTATTCCCACAGACCCAATATGTGGCTGATGGCAAATCCCATAAAGCAGAGTGCTGTAATACTAATTTATGTACCAAATTGATTAAAACGGTGTTATTTGATAACATACACCATGAAGACATTTGTCCCAGGGGGCTACAATATCCAACATCCGGATTGCCACATGTTGGATCACTAGGCTTATATTCAGAAGATTCATTACAAGGGACGTTACCAGATATTTTATAACGTGTCATCGGTACCTTTTATAAACAGATTTGCATGTACCCATGAGTGATTATGAATGTATCTTTCCAATAATGATGGTCTGGGACGGACCGCCAGAAAGGGCATACTAGCGGCTGAAACTGGTGAGTGAGTACATATCCAACAGTCACTGATCTGGTTGTTTTCTAATTGTCTCAATTCTTGTACCAAAATCTGATGGTCAGTAATGAACTTATTATTAAAGGGGTCAGTACTCTGTTGTAGGCTATTCCAGGTATTGACTAGTTTAACCATACATATTATCATAAAACATCTCAGCTGTTGGGATTGTCAGGAGCACTTGGTATGATCCGTCATACAATGGTTCTAGTCCGTGTTTCCGAACATGCTTCTTCACATACACATAATCTCCAGGCCTGAGGGTATGACAACCTTCTGCATCAGCTGGATCTGGAATAGAAGATGATACTAACGCATGGGTGTTAGTTAAGGCTTTGGCAAACTGAATCACATATTGCACAACATAATCTGTTTCTTCTGATAATTGTTGTGGGGTAAATCTAGCTATAGCTGGTTGTGACCTAAATAGTATCTCATAGGGTGACAGTTTGTGTTTCCCTATGGGGGTGGTGCGTATGTGATATAGTGCAATGGGAAGGAGCTCAGGCCACTGGGCCGTAGTCTCCTGCATCATTTTGGTTAACTGCCTTTTCAGTGTGCCATTCAATCTCTCCACCTTGCCACTTGACTGTGGATGGTAAGGAGTATGTAACATCACTGTTGATCCGATCATGGTAAGTATTTCTTGATATACGCATGAGGAAAAGCCTGGTCCTTCATCACTTTTGATAACTTCTGGGACTTCATACCGGCAAACAACTTCAGAGACCAGCTTCTTGGCGGTAGTCTTGGCAGTCATGTTTGGAACGGCGAATGCTTCTGGCCAACTGGAAAACATATCCACTACCCCTAAGCAGTCCATGGGCCCAGGCCGCAATGGCTGGATACAGGAGTCGAGGCAAACAGTACAGTTGTTTCTTCTTCCATAGCCCATCTATCAACTTAGCACCCACCTCCTTCTACGACTGGCGTTCTTCTTTAGCGCGTAGAGCGTGTGGAGCGTAGCTTTGTGATTGGAGGGACCGGTTGATGCTCTTCTGCAGGTTGATCCTGGGTTGGCACGGAATTTAGCTGTTTGGCCTGTTGCCGTGTAAGAGCCATGGACATGGATGTCAGAAGAAGAGCTGCTCGCTTAGCATGGAGATGAGCAAGTGCATTACCTCTTGCTTCAGGGGCATCTGGTCGGGTATGAGCTTTTACCTTTACGACAGCCAACTGTCTTGGTAGTTGCACCACTTCCATCAATTGTCTGATGCTTTCAGCATTTTTCACAGTCTGCAGTCAGAGCTTTGAGCTCTGCTTCTTGTGCTGACATACTGGGAGGTAAGACTGCTGCCTCTACCAATGTATCTTCAGTTGTGACAGCATATCCAGTATGAAACCTGCCAGAGGTGTCAACATATCTGGATCCATCCGTATATAACGTAAGTTCTGGGTCATCCAAGGGTACTTCCCCCACTAGAACAAGTGGAGTTGACTCCGCAGTAATTTGTTCCAGACAATCATGCGGTGGAGCCTTTTTCCCCTCTCCTTCAGGTGCTGGTAGCAGGGTGGCTGGGTTGATGGTGGTGTAACTTCACATTTTCTGGCAAAATCAACGAACACTGCAGCCACAGGTGTCTCTGTGTAGACAGATGTTTAGGTTGCTGTGTGGCGTGAACCGCTCGTAGACAGCTGGGGGAGAGATGCGCTAGGTAATAAACGACTGGGCGCTGCTTTGTACAGTGTCTCTGCGTGAGTACTCCGGCTGCATGTCCTCCTGTCTCAGAGGCATACAAATGGAAAGGTTGAGCATAGTCCAGATTTCCAAGGGCAGGGGCTGTCATTTTCCTTGACTTTAGTTGCTCAAAGGCTTGTTGCAGCTGTTCTTGGTGGTCCTTGTTGTTGACATCAGTCAGAGTGTCTTCTTTTAATGCATCTTAGAGGGGCGGCTGCATGAGACGTGAGGCGTCTGGGATCCATTGTCTGCAGTATGTACATAGTCCGAGGAACCGTTGCAGCTCTATGGGATCTTTTGGGAACAGTAGTGCGTAGATGACCGTCTTCCTTTCTTCTGTGAGATGTCTGGCACCCTGAGTAAGGCAATGGCCTAAGAAGACCACTTGCCGGGCCAAAACTGAAGTTTCGAGGCTGAGACTCGACAATTCAGTTTTGCTAGATGCTTGAGGAGACTAACACTGGCCCTGATGGACATTTGCTCCGTGTAAATGTAATATGTAATGTAATATGTAAATGCAAACAGAAACTGACAGTCTTTGTGTAGTGGAATGCTAATAAAAAAACAAAAATGTTTGCTAAATCAATTACTGTAAACCAGACAACGTGTATGTGCATCTATTAGAAACTTAAGGATACATGACCATCTAGAGAATTAGTTTACATCACCATATTTTAGCCCTAATGTCAAAGTGGACATAAATATGTGCTGTTGAGGGTAGTGGATTGATTAGCCAACTTATCCTGAGCCCATATTTTAAGGGCTTGACAGAAGTTAAACCCACTCTCATATGTATTGGCGTCTAATGCTCTGTCACACACTGATTATGATGATCTTCCTCATACACATTCTGGGTGTAGTGTGTATTGCTGCCTGTATTCTGGGTGTGCCAAGATGGCCGCAACCAGAAGGAAGCATACTACAGGAAGGGTGCACCAAGATGGCCACCACCAAAGGGACATTTGGTCAGAGACCGGAGGTGATGCAATGGGTGTAGCAACATGGCCGCTGCAGGAAGGGTTGGAACTTTGGGCGGACATAGGTATAACAGATGAGGATGGGGCACTAGAAGTGGCTTGGGTAGTAGCGAGGGGAGTGCGTGACATGCAACACAGTAATCTACTGACAATGGATTCTGCTGGCCACAATTAGAACATTCCCAACAATTCATTACTCCGCCATTATCGGAGAGCAGTATCTTTGTAATACATATAACATAGCATCGTGTTTCCCTTATTGTCTGCATTTTCTTCCTCCATTCACCTTTTTTTTTTTTCCTGCTCTGTATCAAGCCAAGGCCGTTTTGCTATGCTAGCAGCTGTAACTGGGCGCTTATCTGGCAGCGTGCATATTTCAGTTAACCATTTAAGTTTCTCCACATATCCACATACTTTTTCCTTCTGTCAACAAACTCAGCGCAACCTTTTTTTTTCACATGCATTTACTTTTCAACATTTCAACATCCCATTATCTTCCTTGCTGCATTTAACATCTTGTACTGTAATCTTACACAATGACATTACTCTTTTGGTTTTCTCTACATGTATAACAAAATGACATGATAGCTGTCCGGCTCTTGTAGCCATCACCTCTCCTTCTCTTAACGGGCCATGGTCACGGATGTAATCATTAGATGCAGCTTGTATTGTAGGTCCCCCAATACGACATATCTCTGCAGCTAGCCCCCACCCATGCTGCAGTTTCGCATTTGCTGCGTTTACAATGATCCCAACCTGCTGTTGTGGTATACTCCCCATACCTATTCTCAGTATAGTAGAGAATTCTGAAGGACCATTTAGTAAATCAGACGCCACCTCCTCATACTAGCGTCCATGTTCTATTTCCCCAGTTTGGGAGAGGGTGAATAGGGAAGAGTTCAGAGGACCCTGGGTCCCTCTGAATGGAATATGATGGTAGGGGCAGGTGGGGGTAGTGATTCATAATACCCCCCGTCAGCGTTAAGTAATGGGTAGGTTGGTGCTACAACACCGGGTTTACGTGCGTGCTTCACAATTATAGCATGTCCTGCGCCATCCTGGATTAGTGACCCAACACACATTACAGAGCCAACCGTCTGGGTTATATGATGGTGGCTGGCTCTCAGTGGGAAGTGCAGGGTATTTAATCTCATAAGGTATAAATTGCTCAGTTTCCGGATTCAGGGGCTGGGGTATTGCTACATTTGTGGGAGATGCTTCTTTAGGGGCTCTAGATTTGGATTGTGGACACATAAGTTGGGAAGGGGGGGACCTACTTCCTCCTGTACTTTTTCAACATATCCTTCATCACAAATCTCATGTGCCACTTTCCTAAAGTTTTCAGCATCTTCCAACTATCCACAGCAGTCAACTAATCTACCCCTTTGCTGCCGGATGCCTTCATCCCACAACACAGGCTGAAGCCTCCCCTCCACAGGAAAATTTAACACCTTAAACACTTTTGGCACGTGCTTAAATGATCTTTTCCCTTCTCGACTGATCATGATATTCATCACGTCCTCCCTCTCCTTCGGGGGAGACAAATTCTTTCTGCTCCACAGAAACATTGATTATTCACTACAACTGACAAAAAGATCCTTAATTTGTGCACAGCGGAGTCTGGCCAGAGCTCCCAGCTATTCCACTACTAACTCACCCCTCCCGTCGGGGGAATTCTTTCACACAACAAATGAAAGGAGGTGCACTTCTGCTGCTATGCAGCTTTGCAGTTTTGCAGCGCACCGGACACTCGATATACGTTTATCTACTTGCGTGTCCTACCCAATCTTCGATCACCTGCCGCGACTGAAACTAACAATGTTCAGTCTCTCCTAAGGATTTTTGTCCAAAGCTGAGAAAGATTCACACAATATTCACTTGTAAATCCGAGGTGATACTGCTTTGAAGTTAAATAATATCAGACCCCTAATGAGACTACACCCCTTATAGTCTCACCTTTGACTATATCCAACCAGGACACCCGGAGATACTGCAAACAACCACACACTACGTGGAAACTACGCCAAACGGTCAGTGTCACTAGTAAAGAACTGGTGCACTTACCGTGGCTTTTTGTGGGGGATGATCAGTCCCAATTCCAGTGGGGGAGGCTGAAGGCAGGTCTCTCTTTGTGGTCGTCCAGAGGTGGAGGGGCGTCCCTGGTTAGGGATCCGAGTCACGGCACCAGCTGTTAAGGGAGGGCAATAACCCTTCACGGTTGACCAAGTGAGTGTCAAAATTATTATGTTGATTGCGCAATCCACAGAAAACCAAACGGAGGCAATGCGTGCTCTGTATTGTCGGGATTCAAAGAATCTCTGATCCCGTTTATTTTGCTTAGCATTTTATATTGTTTTGAGTATATCAAATAGCCAATCAACTCTACAGCCATACTACAATACTATAGGCTAACTGATGTTAGTACAATTATTACGGAAAACACATATATGGTCATATTATCATTGTTAGTTTGAAGCACTATGGAAATTTTACAAGGTCAAACCTGGCCTAAACAAGTTAGATAACAGAGTGTCTGACAAAATGTTCTCTTGAGAAAAAGTTAGTGTGAGATAAGTTCCATGGGAAGAGAAAGAAAGAATATGTTATGCAAGGAGTGATAACATGATTTTAAAGCAAGCAGACAAAATGGAGTTGCTCTAGCATGAGTATCAATATGTCCTTTACAGATGGATCCTGCTGTCTGCATATAGAAAACAGCATGAGGAAAGAATACGTATATTAACAAAAGTTCAGGAATTGGAAAGACAGTTGTGTGAGGCCCAGAATGCATTGATTATAGCACAGTGTCAGAATAAGTTATTAATGGACAGATGTGATGGATATCAGCATGTTGCAGAAAAGGCTGCTGTATGTGTAGCGCAGTATAAATACAAAAGGAGGTGAGGGAAGGTTAATAACAAGAAAGTAGCTTTGGCCATAGCCAAAGCAGGGATAGAGTGGAGCCCTGATCAGTGGGATGGGGATGTATGGGATTCAACTGACTCTAAAAACATCACCAATCCAGAGACTGAGGATGAATATTTCAATGGAAAGAGAGAAATTGATCCTCCTCTTAACCCAGTGAAAGTTCATCCTATATATCGGAGACGGATTGTAGAGACTGCTGCAGGTAAACAGAATAAGAATGCAGTAGAGGATTACAGTCAGCAGGAGCTTAATGACCTTCATGATTGTTTCTCTCAAAAGCCAAATGAATCTTTAATAGCTTGAGCTGTCAGATTATGGGAGATGGGGGCTCATGGAGTGCAGGTGGATGCTGTGGATGGCCAAAAATTTGTCCAATTCAGTCATGAACCTGTAGTGAAGGAGGCCTTTCGTACCTTGACAATTCAGCAGCCACATGTGGTGTGTAGTATGCTTGATGTGGCCATGGCATTGCAGCATAAATACCCATCCGAGGCGGACTGGCCGCCCAATGAAAAACCATGGTTTACATTGAAAGATTGTACTCAGAGGTTGAAAGAGGAGGTCATGAAAAATGCTATTTCGGCAAGCTCTTATGATGATTATATGCAAGTTGTTGTGAGTGTATCTGTTAGAAATCGTATCATTAGAAATGCCCCTGCAGCCTACAAGCATATCATGATGACGCTAATGATAAATCAGACTGGGAAAACTATCGCCAATACATTGGAGGCAATTAGACAGTTAGGGGATCTGGGAGATTGGGGTCCCAAACAAAAGGGTAATTTTCCCTCTGAAGAGCAGCATGACAATGTCAAAAGTAACTACAATCCTAGATCTTGTATTACCCGTAAAGATATGTTTATGGCCCTGATAAAGGATGGTGTCCACAGGGATAAAATAGACGGGATTGGTACTAACGAGATGTGGAAATTGTATCAAAAGAGAGGACTTAATAAAAAGTCAGGGTTTCACATAATAGAAAGGTTACAGTAAAAGATTCTGAATCCCCACAGCAGGGGCCGGGCAGGACACAGGGAGAGAGAGGGCCAACTCCCTCCTCGTCGCCAGCAAAGCCCACAGCACAGGGGTTTGAGGATCTTTATGCTGAAGTTAAATCCTTGATACAGGAATTCAAAGCCCAACAGAAGGGGGCATCATTTTCTCCTAATATGCTGTCTTCATCTGAAATGGAGGATCGATGGAGGGAGACAGATAAAAGTGATTGACATGCTGGCCACACCCCACAAATGTTGGTAGATACAGGGGCGGAGGCCAGTTTGATTAAGGGAACTCCAAAACAATTCAGTGAGTGCAAGGTTATAACTACAGAATTAGGAGGAAAGCAAATTGAGGCAATTCAGGACAGAGCAAAACCAGGAGTTAGTGGAATCTCCACATTGCATGAGAAGTTAGGCAAAGTCCCTATGGGACTTCAGGAGCAGGAGATATCCTTTGAACAATTGATTCCTGAGCAGAGGAAACAAGCGTGGTTTACAGAAGGGTCAGCTAGGTACCAAGGTAACAACCGTGTGTGGAACGCAGTGGGCTATCAGACTACAAGTATACATAGCAAAGAAGTATGGGGAAAAGAGTTGTGGCAAGATATCTGGGCAATTGTACAAATAATTAAAGTGACTGTGTTTCATGTTGATGCTATTTGTGCTTCAGATACCCTGGAAAGATTCAACTCAGTAGCAGACTAACAGTCCGAAATATCAGTCACTGAATCCAGTAAAGACTGATACCTCTGAGGAGCTGCTTGGACTGACTCAATGGGCACAGACCAGAGGGGTGCCCATCAGGTTAGAGTTCATAAAGGAAACCGTCATTAAGTGTCAATATTCACAACAGAGACCAATCCCTCATGTGGTGAGAGGCCAGAAAGCTCAAGGAAAACTTCCTGGGCAAATTGACTACATTGGCCCTCCTCTACATGATGGAGGATGTGTATGCGTATGCACAGCTTTGTATGCATATTCTGGGTTTACGTTGATTTGTACCTGTAAAATGGCCAATGCTAACAATACTATTAAGACTTTGGAAACAATGGTATTGTACTGTATCCCAATACAGATTCAAAGTGACAATGAAAGTCACTTCAAAGAAGTTGTAAAGAAAATCAGGACTGCTATAGGCTTGCAAATGCCACCTGAGCATTTTTGTCTTATAACCTCAAGGTCAGGCTTGGCCTTAAAGGGTATTCAGGTAATGGGAGGAGTGATAGACCAGGATTATCAGGAAGAAATTAAAGTACTTTTAATGAATGATGAAGAAAAAGTCATGATAATACAGAAGAGAGATAAGATAACTCAGTTACTGGTACTGTCTATTTCTAAAACGAAGGTGGTCAGAGTAAGGACCCCTGCAGTTGTGACAGTCAGAGGAGGTGAAGGATTTGGATCCTCAGATCCTATCAATGATGGTGCAAAAATCTGGTTGAAACAACTGGGTGACAAAGGTCCTCCAGAACCTGCAGAGGTAATTGTTCAAGGAGCAGACAATGTGTTGATAGTTATGAAACCCGGGCAAAAGAAAGGGGAACACGTCCCAACTGACCGGGATTTTGTGCAGAGAATAATATGTGTTTTCCCTTTAGATCAAAATCTGGAAATGATGACCCAAGCAATCTTCAGACCGAAAATCGAGAGGCCAACCGTGGAAAATGTGGCATCATGGAAAACCAAACAGAATCTATAGATTTACTTGGCTCAAATGATGAACACTAGCCATTTTTGCGTGACAAAGGTTACCACTGCTATCAATATATTTGAGACTTGGTGGCAGTACTGACCCCCTCTACAGTTATGGACAAAGCTTATAGGGGTAGCTACTCAAGATGAGGACACAGAAGGAGAAGCTGTGACACAGAACTTCACGTGCAATCCATGTTGTGCCTGTGTGAACTGCATTGGGGAAAGTTTTTTGGCAGAGGAGATGATTGAATCATAGAATCATAGAATGGTAGAGTTGGAAGGGACCTCCTGGGTCGTCTGGTCCAACCCCCTGCTCAAAGCAGGATTCACTAAATCATCTCAGACAGATGTCTGTCCAGCCTCTGTTTGAAGACGTCCATTGAAGGGGAACTCACCACCTCTCGTGGCAGCCTGTTCCACTCATTAATCACCCTAACTGTCAAAAAGTTTTTTCTAATATCTAATCTGTGTCTCCTCCCATTTAGTTTCATCCCATTGCTTCTAGTCTTTCCTTGTGCAAATGAGAATAAAGATGATCCTTCTACAATGTGACAGCCCTTGACATATTTGTAGACAGCTATTAAGTCTCCTCTCAGTCTTCTTTTTTGCAAGCTAAACATTCCCAAATCCTGCAACCGTTCCTCATAGGACATGGTTTGCAGACCAGTCACCATTCTGGTCGCTCTTCTCTGAACTTGCTCCAGTTTGTCTATGTCTTTTTTAAAACGTGGTGCCCAAAACTGTACACAGTATTCCAGATGAGGTCTGACCAAAGAGGAGTAAAGACTGATAATGACTTCACGTGATCTAGACTGTATGCTTCTGTTAATACATCCCAGAATTGTATTTGCCTTTTTTGCTGCTGCATCACACTGTTGACTCATGTTCAGTCTATGATCTATTAGTATACCTAAGTCTTTTTCATATGTACTGTTGCTTAGCTCTATTCCTCCCATTCTGTATATGCTTTTTTCATTTTTATTGCCCAGATGTAGTACTTTGCATTTTTCCCTGTTAAAAACCATTCTGTTGGTTGCTGCCCACTGCTCCAGTTTATTTAGGTCTTTTTGAATCCTCTCTCTCTCTTCTCTAGTATTAGCTATCCCTCCTAGCTTTGTGTCATCAGCAAATTTAATCAGTTTACCCTCAATTCCTTCATCTAAATCATTGATAAAGATGTTGAACAATACAGGTCCCAGGACGGAGCCCTGTGGTACCCCACTTGAGACATTCATCCAGCTGGATGTGAAGTCATTTACAACCACCCTTTGAGTCCGATCACTAAGCCAGTTATGAATCCACCTAACAGTTGCCTGGTCCATTGCATACTTGGTCATTTTTTCAATAAGGATGGTGTGAGATACTTTGTCAAATGCTTTGCTGAAGTCAAGATATACTATATCTACAGCATTTCCCTGATCCACCCAGTCAGTGATTATGTCATAGAAGGAAATTAAGTTAGTCTGACATGACTTGTTAGTTACAAACCCATGCTGACTCTGGTTAATCATTTCATTCTTATCCATGTACTTACATACATGTTGTTTAATAATTTGTTCAAAGATCTTTCCTGGTATAGAAGTCAGACTCACCGGCCTATAGTTCCCTGGGTCCACCTTCTTCCCCTTTTTGAAGATAGGAACAACATTTGCTCTTCTCCAGTCTTCTGGGACTTCTCCTGTTCTCCAAGAATTTTCAAAGATTATGGAGAGTGGTTCTAAAATTTCTTCTACGATCTCCTTCAGTACTCTGGGGTGTAATTCATCTGGACCTGGAGACTTGAACTCATTTATGTTAGCTAAATATTCCCTCACAATCTTTCTGTTTACAGATAACTTGGATTCCTCTATTCCTTTAAAAGGACAGTGAAGATCAGTTGATGTTACATTTTCTTTCTGAGAGAAAACAGATGCAAAATAGGAATTAAAAAGTTCGGCCTTCTCAACATCCTCTCTTACCATTTCTCCATTTTCATCCTGTAAAAATCCTATAGCATCTTTGACTTTTCTTTTACTTTTGACATACCCCCAAAATCCTTTTTTATTGCTTTTGACATCTCAGCCTTAATTCATTGTCAGCTTTAGCTAACCTGATACGTGCCCTAAAGGATCTGCAGACTGCATTATAATCTTCTTTAGATATGCCTCCCTCTTTCCATTTAATAAACATTTCTTTCTTTCTTTTTAGCATGTGTTTAAGTTCTGTGTTCATCCATCCTGGTTTCCTTAAATGCTTCCCATTCTTCCTACTTTTCGGGATTGTTAACGATTGTGCTTTGAGAATCTCATTTTTAAAAATTTCCCATCCTTCCTGGACATTTTTGTCCTTAAGGACATCCAGCCATTGGATCCCTCCTATTCTCTTTCTGAGTCTCTTAAAATCTGCCTTTCTAAAATCTAACCTTGAAGTTTGAGTCTTCACATGTCTTCCTCCTCTAGTTATCCAAAATTCTATAATAGCATGATCGCTGCCTCCTAGGGTCCCAGCCACCTTTACCTCCTCAACCATTTCCTCCCTGTTTATAAGGATTAGATCCAAAGTAGCAGATCCCCTTGTTTTCTCCCCTACCTTTTGGAAGATAAAGTTGTCAGCAAGAGAGGATAAGAATTTGCTTGACCTGTTAGTTTTACTTGAGAGAGATTCCCAACAAATGTCTGGATAGTTGAAATCTCCCATGACCACTACGTCATATTTTTTGGAGAACTTGGTCATTTGATACATAAAGAGTTCATCCATATCTTAGCTTGCCCAGGTGGCCTGTAGTAAATGCCTACAATGGTGTCCTTTCCGTTGTTCTCTCCTTGTATTCTTACCCAAACAGTTTCCACAGAACTCCCAGTCTCTGAAGCTTCAATCTCTGTGCAGATATACGCTTTTCTAACATACAATGCGACACCTCCTCCTCGCTTATCAAGTCTGTTTCTTGCAAATAAGTTGTATCCTTTTAGCCTTTTATTCCAATCATGTGTATTGTCCCACCAAGTTTCAGTGATTCCAATGACATCATATTTCTTTTCCTGCATTAGTAGTTCCAATTCTCCTTGTTTGTTGCCCATGCTTTGTGCATTTGTATAAAAACATTTTAGTTTGTGATTGGTTTCTCTTCCTCCCATATTTTTATTATTTAAATTGTTTTGTCTTTGTTCTTCCTTTCCACTTCCAGTAGCAGAGATCTCAATAGTATTTGTCAGCTGTATGGCTTTTTCTGGCCTTTTGCTTCCCTTCCCACATTGTTCTAGTTTAAAGCTCTCCTGATGAGTGTAGCAAGGCGACTTCCAAATACATGTTTTCCAGTCTTCGTAAGGTGTACCCCATCTCTAGCAAGTAGTCCATCGTATAGGTAATTCATTCCGTGATCCAGAATTCCAAATCCTTGTTGACGGCACCATCGACGTAGCCAGTTGTTCACCTGTAGAATCTTATTCCACCTCATTGTTCCATGGCCATCCACTGGGAGGATTGCCATGAAGACTTTGAGTATTAGGCCAGCTGATTTATTTTTTGCTATAATTTGTTCATGCATTGCTTTGTGTTGTTGTACACAGTGTACACTTCCATTATTATTTTTATGGCAATCATCCGCTAAAACCATCCCCTTTGGATAGGGTGCTTTGTGTAAATAATGTGTGGCTATAAGATATCCAAATGTGGATTGTATTGCTAATAAAAATATGGATATCTTATAGCCTACATATTGTAACATATTGTTTATATGCTTTGATAAAGTGTGGTCATTAGACCAAGTGTGGAATGTATTGCAAATATGGTTGCGTGAATTCAAGCACTATAATATTGCAATATACTGCAGTATAATATTGATTTACTCTGATACTGAGAAACTAGCTCTTTCACATGAACTGTCCTTGATGCATGCTATCCACAAAGTGTTTGCTAGGAGTCAATACAGTAAGACAATGTTAATTGTTCTATGGTCTATGAAGTTGTGTGTTTCAAAGATTCACTATCCTGATTTGTACAAAAGTGACCACTGTGATATTTGCTTTGACTAATAGTGTTATTGTAACCAAAATATTGATTCAAATAATGTGTGTACACTTACCATTATGCTCCATGAGAAATACACAGATCTATTGTCTAAAACAATGTTTAAAAGTAAACTTCTCGAGATTA
Organism: Phyllobates terribilis; assembly: GCF_046119375.1. Lineage (NCBI taxonomy): Eukaryota > Metazoa > Chordata > Amphibia > Anura > Dendrobatidae > Phyllobates > Phyllobates terribilis. The sequence goes on from NW_027363339.1 coordinate 441,074, forward strand.
CAGAATCTGGCCAATTCGGTATTATCGACGAATCATACTTATAAACATTAACCAGCTTTATGCTTCCATTGTCTAAACCTTATAAAAGTCACTGGAATCATGATACAGACAGAAGCTTTCTTGTGTAGACTTCTCAGGGGTTCTCTGTCAATTAGACAGATGATGCTCATAAACTCCTAGATGAAGAAGCCATAAGTTGTACCTGCACTGATGTGTAGTGTTGTATGTACAGTACAGACCAAAAGTTTGGACACACCTCATTTAAAGATTTTTCTGTATTTTCATGACTTTGAAAATTATACATTCACACTGAAGGCATCAAAACTATGAATTAACACATGTGGAATTATATACTTAACAAAAAAGTGTGAAACAAGTGAAAATATGTCTTATATTCTAGGTTCTTCAAAGTAGCCACCTTTTGCTTTGATGACTGCTTTGCACACTCTTGGCATTCTCTTGATGAGCTGCAAGACATAGTCACCGGAAATGGTCTTCCAACAATCTTAAAGGAGTTCCCAGAGATGCTTAGCACTTGTTGGCCCTTTTGCCTTCACTCTGCTGTCCAGCTCACCCCATACCATCTCGATTGGGTTCAGGTCTGGTGACTGTGGAGGTCAGGTCATCTGGCGTAGCACCCCATCACTCTCCATCTTGGTCAAATAGCCCTTATACAGCCTGGAGGTGTGTTTGGGGTCATTGTCCTGTTGAAAAATAAATGATGGTCCAACTAAACACAAACCGGATGGAATAGCATGCCGCTGCAAGATGCTGTGGTAGCCATGCTGGTTCAGTATGCCTTCAATTTTGAATAAATCCCCAGCAGTGTCACCAGCAAAGCACCCCCACACCATCACACCTCCTCCTCCATGCTTCACGGTGGGAACCAGGCATGTAGAGTCCATTCGTTCACCTTTTCTGCGTCGCACAAAGACACGGTGGTTGGAACCAAAGATCTCAAATTTGGACTCATCAGACCAAAGCACAGATTTCCACTGGTCTAATGTCCATTCCTTGTGTTCTTTAGCCCGAACAAGTCTCTTCTGCTTGTTGCCTGTCCTTAGCAGTGGTTTCCTAGCAGCTATTTTACCATGAAGGCCTGCTGCACAAAGTCTCCTCTTAACAGTTGTTGAAGAGATGTGTCTGCTGCTAGAACTCTGTGTGGCATTGACCTGGTCTCTAATCTGAGCTGCTGTTAACCTGCGATTTCTGAGGCTGGTGACTTGGATAAACTTATCCTCAGAAGCAGAGGTGACTCTTGGTCTTCCTTTCCTGGGGTGGTCCTCATGTGAGCCAGTTTCTTTGTAGCGCTTGATGGTTTTTGCAACTGCACTTGGGGACACATTCAAAGTTTGCCCAATTTTTCGGACTGACTGACCATCATTTCTTAAAGTAATGATGGCCACTCCTTTGTCTTTACTTAGCTGCTTTTTTCTTGCCATAATACAAATTCTAACAGTCTATTCAGTAGGACTATCAGCTGTGTATCCACCAGACTTCTGCACAACACAACTGATGGTCCCAACCCCATTTATAAGGCAAGAAATCCCACTTATTAAATCCCACTTATTAAACCTGACAGGGCACACCTGTGAAGTGAAAACCATTTCCAGAGACTACCTCTTGAAGCTCATCAAGAGAATGCCAAGAGTGTACAAAGCAGTCATCAAAGCAACAGGTGACTACTTTGAAGAACCTAGAATATATGACATATTTTCAGTTGTTTCACACTTTTTTGTTAAGTATATAATTACACATGTGTTAATTCATAGTTTTGATGCCTTCAGTGTGAATGTACAATTTTCATAGTCATGAAAATACAGAAAAATCTTTGAATGAGAAGGTGTGTCCAAACTTTTGGTCTGTACTGTATGTACAGGAGTGGATTAAGAGTAGTAAGAGTAGCCAGGGCACTGGGTAGTTTAGAAGGTGTGCCCCCCCTCAGGTACTGGATGTATCACGTGACTTGTCACATGATCCCCTTTGATAGATCATGTGATTCTATCTACACATGTGCATCAAAGGTTCTGTGAGTAACACACAGACGCTTTGATGCACATGTGTAGATGGAAAATGTGCAGCACTTTAGCACTTTGCATAACATAGCACTATATATAATAGAGCAAGAGTGGGCGATTAATTTTGCCAAGGGACAACATGGGAGACCGTGACAGTTGTGGAGGCTGCACCAATAGGCTGAAATTAATTCTGCTCAATATTAATATTAACATTAATTTTATTTTATTTTTTTATATTAATTGTATGCAGCATCGGGCTGCAGAACCTTGGATCCCCAGAGTAAATCATTCTTGGGGCCCACTATGCTGCTGTAGCAACAATATAGAAATAATACAAGACCACCAATTGTATAATAAAATGTGCCAATATGTTTCCGTAATATAAAACACAATGGGCTCGATTCATCAAGACCGGCGTTGTTCACAGCAATCTTGATGAGGGGCATGCTGGAGTCGGATGATCCTGATTCATGAAGAGGTGCTCAACTACAGCGTCCAGTTTAGGACATGACAGATATCAAAGTCAAACATCAGAATAATGTCAGTTTGAGGCTAAATACCTTGTCTGAGAACTGACTTTGATATGTGACTTTGATAAGTGACTTAGACATCTGACTTTCACAACTGATGAAAATAATAATAAAAAGTTCACTGTATGCTGCTGGGAATTGAACCCAAAACTCTATGTCTAGAAGCCAGTACACTTACCATTGACTTAAACACTCAGTTGAAGAAACTTAAGCATTCTATTTGGTTATGTGATTTTCAGTGCAAACTTGTCTGAAACGCATTGGGACTTTCACACAGACCTCCTCCAGGCCAAATTCAAATGATGTGTGATTTTGATATGTGACTGATATCTGACTTTCTTCAAATATTAGAATCAGAATCACAATGACTTTTAGATACCAGTTTGATCTCATAAGCCAAGAAAAACTAGCAGTCACTATCACTTGACCCTATGGCTGTATGGTAACTCTTCAGCCTCATTTTTTCTTTCCATCCAGCAAGAAATGACTGCAAACTCCAAACGACTAGGGGTGTCAACTGCCTGCTAAGCATGGTCCTTCTCTAGCAGCAAAAACAGGCATGATAAGGGGTTGTCCTGTCCAAACCGATAAGTCTGCAGTCACTCTATGTGTGTCACGCAATGTGTGGGAAAGACTTAGTGCAACACAAAGGGAAGAGGGAAAGGGAGCCCAGACTCTAGGGAAAGGGGGAAGTGGAGACATCCTAGACTGATCTAATATCACCCTGTCTCCACTAACGTCCCTATATTGGTTCTTCACCAATTGCTGCACGCGAACCTCGCCCTGTCTTTCCATGGTGTTAAGCCCTGGCTAGGGAAGGGAGGGGGATGAGCGACCAACAGCAGGGCGACTGTCACTTCTGACACACCCGTGACAGTACACCCCTCTCTACGAGTGGCCTCCGGACACTCAGGACCGGGTTTCTCAGGATAAGAGGTGGGGAATGAATGAACCCACCTGGGAGCATTCATCTCTGATGCTGAAACCCACATCCTCTCCTCTGGACCATAACCTTTCCAGTGCACCAAGTATTGTAGAGAACGACGTTGGAGACCAGAATCTACAATACTCAAAATCTGGAACTCCAGATTACCACAACCATTACTGGGGGTGGTGGTAGAGGTGAGGGCTCAAGAGGTTCCACATACTTCTTGAGTAAGGACCTATGGAACACGTAGTGGACTTTAAGGGCCAGAGGAGGTTCAAGACGAAACGCTGATGGGTTAATGACGGCGGTTATTTTATAGGGACCAATAAGCCTAGGTCCCAGCTTCCAATAAAGAACTTTCAATCTTATATTCCTGGTAGACTACCATATAAAGTCATTCACATTCAGCTCCAGACCTGGCTGGCTGTCAGCCATACATTTATACATGTGGTACCCCAGGGGTCTGGTTGCCACAGTGATAGAAATATCACGTCTGAGAGCAAGTGGGAGGTTTCCTGGTCAGGAGCCCTTAAACATGCAACAGCTCCTGTCCCAGGCCAGATAGGGGAGGAACCTGCCCTACATAAACTGGGTCTGGGGCGGGGTTAGTCAGTCTAAGAGTCTAGAGAGGAGAAAGACAGGGAAAGCAACAGCTAGGAGCTCTGTAGGAGCAGGAGCTGAAGACCAGGGGCTGGAGCTAAGCAGAGTTCGCCCTGGCAGAAGAATATAAGAACCGGACACCAGAGTCCGAGGCTGCGGGGATCTTTAAGTCCAGCAGCAGAAACCAGCCGGCAGGGGATTCCAGGTCCTCTGGCCATAGAAGCCCGGAGGCTCAGTCACAAGGAAGGGACCAGCACCGCCATCGAGGAGCGAAGGCTATCAGAAGGCCCCAAGTCACCAGCCATACGGGTGAGCACCACACGGTATACTCAGGGACGTGGGCTACTTCCACACGCTTACAGCAAGGTAGCCAGGAAGAGTGCAGATAGATGGGGAGGCCTACAACTCCACCTGGCCAGGGGAACTCCTGTTTGTTCACAGACTGACCAGGCTCCTTATGCTAGCCAGTACTCCCGGGAGGGTCTGCCTTAATATCATCAGTAAAGACCCTGAACTGCACTGCAAAGACTCTGAGTCGTTCCTGCTTTCTCACCGCATACAGCACTACTAATACTAGGACGCCCGTGCACCATCACTCCCATCATCCACATTCCCTGCCCTGAGGCTATACTCTTCCCGTGGGGAGTTATGCCATCCTTTGCTGCGCATACCACACCAGCCTCAGTGGTCTGCCTCGCAGCGGCGGTACACCCTGACCGCAACCCATGGGTGGCGTAGTCGGACAATTAACCTAAAACTTATACTATACCGCCACTGGTTTGACCACCCTGAGTCACGGGACCGGGTCGCCGCCACGGAGACTACAATCCCCAGAGACCCGGCTCCGGGTAACCCACTACATGTGTACACTAGGCCCAGGGGGCGCGTCAACTTTGGCGTAGTTGGCAGGATTTCGTGCCCGCAACCACCGGGTACTGCGCGCCTTCAAAAGACTGTCACACCTGCCGTGGTGAAGGTCCCCGCCATCCGGAGCCATTTCCCGCCATCCGGAGCCGTTTCCCGCCATCTTCAGCTGTTTTCCCGCCATCCGCAGTCGTTTTCCCGCTGTCGGACGCCATCTTCAGGACGCCGCGCGGGAAGAAGAGGGGTGTGGACGCCGAAAGCGCGCGAGACCTGAAGCTCCGCCCTACGCACCGACGCTGCGCAAGGTCCTGGAAGGAGAGGGAGTGACGCTGACGTCACCAGAGCGCGATGCATGGTCCTCCACCCTGACGATCGTCTGCGGAGCCGCGGCCTACGGAGAAGAAGCAACAGAAGGTAGGCCACACTTAACTAGGGGGGAGGATACGGAGGGACCCTCTACCACCAGCGTGGCCGCTGCCGCAGTAATGCCGTTCACCATGCCTTACATCCCCGGATACTCAGGGGAGTCGCATACCCTAAGCGACTTTAAAGAGAGACTGTACAGCCTGTTTAAAGTATACCCCCTGACGGAGGGACAAAAAGTGAGCATATTGGTAGGCCAGTTAACCGGCGCAGCCCAACGTGAAGTAAAGTCCTGGTCAGTCAGGGACAAGGAGACCGTGAAGGAGATCTTAGCCCGTCTGAGGGACACGTTTGATACCCGCACCTCTGCAGAGATCAAAATGAAATTTTATGGGTGCAAGCAGCGGGCCCAAGACAGTATAAGAGACTATGCTTTGAATTTGCAAGAGGCCCTGGGAGCCATTAAACAGGCAGACCCTGACAGTGTGCGGAATGCAGATGAACTGTTGACTGAGCAATTCATTGAGGGTCTGCTGTCCAACGCCCACCAAACCCAGTCACATGCAATGGCCTTGCAGAACCCTGGGTTAGACTTTGCAAAGTTCAAAGACAGGGCCATCCGGGTGCTCCGAGAACCGGCACCGGGTAGCTCTGTAACCCACTGGCGCCCTGCTATTACCTATCACCAGGAGGCGGCGCCCTTGTCTACAGAGTCTGTAGGAGCTGGTGCGCAGGCTTTGGATAACAACCCGGCTACAGACTTGCACCATCAGGTCCAAGAACTGACCAAAAGCGTAGCCGCGCTAACCAGAACTGTGCAGTCTTTACAGGTCTCTCCTCCAGGAAAGATCCAGCTGGAATCCGGACCGGAGGACGTCCCATGGCGCCGACAGAGGAGGATCCCGCCGTCCAGAGGAAGACCCAGCGACCGCTACAACGAGGACGGACAGCCCATCTGCCGCCGCTGCAATCAACCCGGACATATGGCAAGGTACTGTCATTTAAACGGGCACAACCTGGGGTAGAGGGCCAACCCCCAGGCATAAGATCATCAGGCCCATCGAACTGGCGTGATAAATACGTAGGGGGACGTCCAGTCTTGCCTGTGGTACTGGATGGCATTCCTATGAGTGCCCTACTAGACACTGGGTCACAGGTGACTACCATCCCGTACGTGCTCTTTAAGCGGTACTGGAATGACTCGGACATAACCCGCTACCCAGATGATGACCTGAGTATCATCGCCAGCAATGGTCAGCCCGTGCCGCAGGTGGGGTTCAAAGAGGTGACCATTAAGATCGGTAAAGTCGAACTGGCGGCACAAGGACTGATTATTGTGGACATTGACCGTCATGAGAGTCACCCTAAAATAACCTTGGGAACTAACGTAATTGAAAATTGTCTTGCAGAGGTAATTCTCATTTTGCAGCAGGTTACCAAGAACGCCAGTTCCAGCCAGCAGCGTGTTCTCCAAAAAGAGATCCGGGCACTGATGAAACGGCAACAAGTGGAACTATCTGGTGGTGAGATTGGTAGCGTGAGAATGTGTGACCCGTTCCCTATTGCCATGCTCCCGAAAAGTGAGATGATGATCTGGTGCCGGGCAGCTATTGGTCTAAGAGGTAGAGACTACCAAGCAATGGTAGAACCCGTCTACTTAGACAGTAGGCCCACCATTTTGACAGCACGGGGGGTGGTCGATGTACGCCATGGGAGGGAGCCCGTCCGCATCATAAATATCGGGGGGAGAGAAGTATACCTGCCCCGGTATGCCATGCTAGCCAAATTGTTCACCATAAACCAAAATTCTGTAAGGGCCGTGGAACCCTTGCCTCCATCTCAACCAGAGGAAGGTAACGGCTCTAAGAAACAAATGGAGGACTGGTGTCAGCAACTGCATGTGGGTACTACCTCCACTCCCTCACACCAAAATCAGGGAGTCTACCGGGTGTTATGTTCTGCTACCAAAGCTAAGGAAAGAGAGGAGATCTGTCCCTACTATAAGACTCAGCTGAATCCCTACGATGTAACAGGGAACCTGATCCTGCGATCAGACCTGCTAAAGTCCTAATCTAGTCTGTACGGAGACCTATAGATTTGGGGAGGGAATCCCTACAAGTACTAAGGACTGGGAGGAATATGGAACACCTCCTAACAGAAATAGTAGCAGACAGACGAACAAACAAAATAGATAGAACCTAGAGGTCCGTAGACCAAGCAAACTAACAGAGTTAGATACAGAGCACAGGCTAGCTAGAAAGTAGATATACAATGAAGTCCAGCAAAGCCAGAAGGGCGGAGCAGGATTAAATAGGCCAACAAGGTCATGTGACCAGCAAAGGAAAAAAAATCTAACAGCAAGGTTCTAACAGTACCCCCCCTTCTAAGAGGATCCTCCGGATCCCCTAGGACCAGGCTTATCAGGAAATCTCCTGTGAAACGCTCTGATAAGTCTGGATGCGGAAACATCATCTGACCTCACCCAAGAGTTATCCTCGGGTCCGAAACCTTTCCAGGCCACAAGATACTGCAAACTACCTCTATACCGTCTAGAGTCAAGGATGCGAGAAATTTCATATTCCCCGTCCTCCACCACCGGAGGAACAGAGGCAGAGGCGTCACCATCCGACACAACAGCTTTTTTTAACAGAGAGACATGAAAGACCGGATTAATTCTCCAGGAGGTAGGAACCTCCAACCTAACAGCAGATTGGTTGACAACCTGAAGCACCTTAAAGGGCCCTACAAACTTGGGACCCAATTTCTTAGAAGGAATCCTCAACCGCAGATTCCTAGAGGACAACCAAACCATGTCACCAACAGCGAACAAAACCTCCTGTCGTTTCCTATCAAAGTAGTCTTTAGATTTTCTGTTGGCCTCCTGAAGATTACCACGCACATCCGTCCAAACTCTTTCCAAATCACCGGAAAAATTCTCCTCCTCAGGCACGGCAGATCCCAACTTGGAGAACGACCCAAACGACGGATGTCTCCCAGAACAACAAAAAAAAGGCGAACAACCAGCAGAAGAAGATGTATGATTGTTCAGAGCAAATTCGGCAAGTGGCAGAAACTCAGACCACCCCTCTTGATTGTCTGCCACAAAACAACGCAAGAACTGCTCAACATCCTGGTTTTTCCTTTCTGTCTGGCCATTAGATTCAGGATGATATCCGGACGAAAACGACAAATGAATTCCCAACCTGTCACAAAAGGCACGCCAAAAACGAGCCACGAACTGAGGACCCCTATCAGAAACAATGTCAGTAGGAACGCCATGAAGTCTGACAATTTCCTTGACAAAGGCCTTAGCGAGAGTTTTAGCGCAGGGCAGTTTGACGAAGGGAACCAAGTGACACATCTTGCTAAAACGGTCCACGACCACCCAGATGACAGTAAAACCCTCAGAGGGGGGAAGGTCAGTTATAAAGTCCATAGCCAAATGTGTCCAAGGAGCACTGGGGACCTCCAAAGGACAAAGCAACCCCGCAGCAGGAGTATGTGAGGACTTAGATCTAGCACATATAGTACATTGGCGCACCCACTTAATGACTTCCTTCTGCCATCCAGGCCACCAAAAACTGCGACCCACCAGTCTCTTGGTCTCAGAGATTCCGGGATGACCTGCCAACCGAGATTCGTGACACTCAACAAACAAATCTCTCCTAAAGGTCCCAGGCACAAACAACCTCCCATGAGGAGTGTTAGATGGGGCATTCTCCTGAGCTTTAAGAATCTCATCTTCCAAAACGGAGTCTAAAGCAGCTATCACAACACCTTCTTGTAAAATGTTTTCCTCTTTCTCAGCACCGACTATGGGAGAAAAACTGCGAGACAAGGCATCCGCCTTAACATTCTTAGTACCAGGGATGTAAGTAACGGAGAAATTAAACCGCGAGAAAAACAGTGCCCACCTAGCCTGACGGGCATTCAGGCGCTTGGCAGCGTCAAGATATATCAGATTTTTATGATCCGTAAGAACCTGAACGGGAAATTCCGCACCTTCCAAGGAGTGGCGCCAGTGTTCAAATGCGAGTTTAATAGCCAATAATTCCCGATTACCAATATCGTAATTCAATTCAGTCTCCGAAAATTTTTTTGAAAAAAATGCACAGGGATGTAATCCATCCCCGTTATCCTGCGACAATACTGCGCCAACCCCCACAGAGGAAGCATCAACCTCAACCAAAAACGGCCTAGTAACATCAGGCTGCATAAGGATGGGAGCAGAGGTGAACCTCTCCTTGAGATACACAAAAGCTTCAATGGCCTCAGAAGACCACTGAACCGCATCAGCACCTTTCCTGGTGAGATCAGTCAGAGGTTTGACAATACTAGAAAAATTTTTTATGAATTTTCTATAGTAATTGGCGAAACCCAAAAACCTCTGTATTGATTTCAAACCAATAGGCCTAGGCCATTCCTGCACAGCCTGAACCTTAACCGGATCCATCTCAAAACCTTTGCTGGAGATAATGTAGCCCAAAAAACTAATTCTCTGTACAGCGAACTCACATTTCTCCAGCTTAGCAAAAAGCGAATTGTCCATTAATAACTGTAATACCTCACGCACGCTCCGCCAATGAGACTCCAGATCTGGCGAATAAATCAAAATGTCATCCAAATACACAACCACATTTTTACCGATCAAAGGTCTAAGGATGTCATTAATCAGATTCTGAAAAAATGCAGGAGCATTAGTAAGACCAAAAGGCATAACCAGATTCTCAAAATGACCCACAGGAGTGTTAAAAGCAGTCTTCCATTCATCACCCTCCTTCATGCGCAACAGATTGTATGCCCCCTTAAGGTCAATTTTAGAGAACCACTTGGCCCCCAATAACTGGTTAAACAGATCAGGAATCAATGGCAGTGGGTAAGGATTGCGTACCGTAATTTTGTTAATCTCACGAAAATCCAGACAAGGACGTAAACCGCCGTCCTTTTTTTTTACAAAAAAAAATCCAACCGCCACAGGAGACTTAGAGGGCCTAATGTGACCGGCGGCCAAACTTGTCTGTATGTATTCCTCCAAAGCCTTCCTCTCAGGAATAGTAAGGTTAAATAAACGACTTTTAGGAAGAGTCGCTCCAGGGACAAATTCAATAGAACAATCATAGTCTCTATGGGGAGGCAAAACCTGCGATTCTTTCTCAGAAAAAACTCTCCAAAAATCCTGAATAGGAACAGGCAATTCTCCCCTATCCAAAGCTGCAATACGCCCGTTACAACACTTGTCATAACATTTATGGCTCCAGGATTTAATTTCACTGGTAGACCAATCCAGTACAGGATTGTGAAATTTTAACCAGGGCAAACCCAATATTACTGGAGAAGGCAAGTTATTCAACACTACCAAATCCAATTTCTCATGGTGAACACCATTAATAGTGAGAGGAAATTCACTGACCTTGAGAGTAATATTCTTCAAAGGGGAGCCATCCACAGAAACCACAGCAATGGGGGATGATAAAGGTTCAGGTTTTAAATTGAGTTTTTCCACGAATCCCCCATCAATAACATTCAGTGTAGACCCGCAATCAACAAACACCCGAAATTCCATTAATTTTTCCTGAGCAATCGTGGAAGCAGCTAAAAATATACCCTTGGAATTTAAACAGGCAATACGGGCGTGACTGACCATTTTTTTTTCTTTCTTCATACGAAGCTCACAGCCTTTAATCAAATGACCAGATTTCCCGCAATAGAAACACAAGCCTTCTGAAAAACGACGGTGTTTTTCTTGAGAGCGAGGTGCCACCGATCCAATCTCCATCGGTTCACCACTGTTAGTACACACATTATCATAACCAGAAACTGACATAGCAGAGGATTTGCTCTCATTAACCCTAGCACGCAGTCTTCTGTCCACCCGTATAGCTAATTGCATAGCCTGTTGCAAATCCTCAGGTGTAGGATAAGCAATTAGCAGGTCTTTAACCTTTTCACTGAGCCCAGCAAGAAATAGACTTTTCAGAGCAGAATCGTTCCACCCTGTTTGAGTGGACCAACGACGAAAATGTGTACAATATTTTTCCATATTACCTGATCCTTGTTTTAAACGTCTCAACTCAGTCTCAGCTGATGCCACACGGTCAGGATCATCATATAATAGTCCTAAAGCAGAAAAAAAACTATCCACTGATCTGAAGCATGTATCACTAGGTTGCAAAGAAAAGGCCCACTCCTGAGGCTCTTTGCGCAAAAGTGACATTATGAACCCTACGCGCTGGGATTCATCCCCAGAGGACTTGGGTCTCAAACGAAAATACAATAAGCAAGCATTTTTAAATGAAAAAAATTCTCGATGTTCACCAAAAAATAAATCCGGCAAACATACCTTAGGCTCCAAGAAATATGCTCCAGGACAGTTACTCACGTGCTGACGGAGCTCGGCCACTTCCAGAGAGAGTCCCTGCAGGTGTTTAGCCAAATCCTGAACCGACACCATGATGGAACAAAAAAAAAATCTTTCCTTAGAGAATTTACAGGCTGGACTTACTGTTATGTTCTGCTACCAAAGCTAAGGAAAGAGAGGAGATCTGTCCCTACTATAAGACTCAGCTGAATCCCTACGATGTAACAGGGAACCTGATCCTGCGATCAGACCTGCTAAAGTCCTAATCTAGTCTGTACGGAGACCTATAGATTTGGGGAGGGAATCCCTACAAGTACTAAGGACTGGGAGGAATATGGGACACCTCCTAACAGAAATAGTAGCAGACAGACGAACAAACAAAATAGATAGAACCTAGAGGTCCGTAGACCAAGCAAACTAACAGAGTTAGATACAGAGCACAGGCTAGCTAGAAAGTAGATATACAATGAAGTCCAGCAAAGCCAGAAGGGCGGAGCAGGATTAAATAGGCCAACAAGGTCATGTGACCAGCAAAGGAAAAAAAATCTAACAGCAAGGTTCTAACACCGGGTGGTTCGGGAGTATGAAAGAGTCTTTAGTAAACACCCGCTAGACTTCGGGCGAGTAAAGGGGGTAGAACATCACATCCCCACAGGAGACCATCCACCCATAAAGGAAAGATACCGACCTGTACCCCCTGCACACTATCAGCATGCAAAGGGGATGTTGCGGGACATGAAGGAGGCTGGGGTAATCAGGGACAGCTGTAGCCCCTGGGCAGCTCCACTAGTTCTAGTGAAAAAGAAGGACAACACAATGAGAATGTGTGTAGACTACAGAAAGGTCAACCGTATCACACACAAAGATGCGTACCCGTTACCTAGAATAGAAGAATCTTTAGCTGCATTAAAATCTGCTAACTTCTTCTCCACTTTGGATCTTACTAGCGGGTACTGGCAGGTTCCTGTAGCAGAGGCAGACAAGGAGAAGACTGCATTCACCACTCCGATGGGTCTCAGCGAATTCAACTGTATGCCATTCGGACTCTGCAATGCACCAGGAACCTTCCAGCGGTTGATGGAATGCTGTCTGGGACACCGGAATTTCGAGACGGTCCTGTTATACCTGGATGATGTCATCGTTTATTCCAAAACCTACGAAGACCATCTGAAACACCTGGCAGAAGTGTTTGATGCCCTGGCAAGCTACGGCCTAAATGTGAAACCCTCCAAGTGTCACCTCCTGAAACCAAAGGTGCAGTACCTGGGACATGTGGTGAGTGCTGACGGAGTGGCTCCTGACCCCGATAAGATCACCGTGATTAAAGACTGGCCAAGACCCTCCAGCATAAAGGAAGTGCGGCAGTTCCTCGGGTTGGTAGGCTACTACCGAAGATTCATTCCCGGTTTCACCAAAATGGCAGCCCCTATGCAGGACCTCCTGATAGGTCAATCCAGGAAGGCCAAAAACCAGAAGCCGCCCTTCAGGTGGGAAAAGCTGGAAGAGGAGTCCTTCCGCCAGCTGAAGATGGCCCTCACGGGGGATGAAATCCTGGCGTACCCTGATTACGGCCAGCCCTTTATCCTCCACACGGACGCGAGCAACATCGGGTTAGGAGCCATACTGTCCCAGATCCAGCAGGGGAAAGAACGGGTAATCGCTTACGCCAGCCGAAAACTACGGCCCACAGAGAGAAACCCTGAGAATTATAGCTCATTCAAGCTAGAGTTCCTGTCAGTGGTGTGGGCAGTGACCGAACGTTTCAAGCATTACCTTGCCTCTTCCAAGTTCACCGTGTACACGGATAACAACCCGTTGACACACCTGGACACTGCAAAACTTGGTGCCCTGGAGCAGAGATGGATGGCCCGCCTGTCCAACTATGAATTCACCATCAAATACCGGGCGGGACGCTCGAATGCCAACGCGGATGCCCTGTCCAGAATGCCAAACTAACCGGACGTAGGGGAAGATCCAGAAGAACTGGAAGAAGTCGAACTCCCTGCGTTCCACCGTCATGGGATTACCCTGTATTCCCACCGTGTGAGGGACAGGCGCTCTGCTACGTTCAATCCCTTACCCCACTACAGCTGGGCGGAGACACAAGACAGTGATCCCGCAGTCCGTCTGGTGAAGGAAATGCTGACACAGGCCGATGCCCGTCTTGACCCAGATGCTCCAGAGGAGACCAAGCAACTGTGGAAGGAGAAACGTAAGCTGTTTCTCTACAAGGAGAAGCTGTGCCGGAGAGTGGTCAACTCTAGAACACATGAGCTGACCTGGCAGGTAGTGGTCCCAAGACGAGACGCGGCTATGGTTCTGGAGGCATACCACGATGGAGCAGGACACTTCGGATGGAAGAAGCTGGAGTTCCTGTTGCGTGGATGGTTCTACTGGGTAGGCATGAGAGGAGCCATCGAGAGATGGTGCAGAGACTGTGGCCCGTGCAACCTAAGAAGAAAGGACCGTGCCAGCCAGAAGACTCCCCTGCAGTCCATCATCACCAGGCAGCCACCGGAACTGGTAACCTTGGACCATGTGAAACTGGCTCCAAGCAAATCTGGGTAAGTCTACGCCCTCACCATCGTAGATCACTACTCCCGGTTCCTGGTGGTGGTCCCTGTCAAAGACTTAACAGCTCAAACAACAGTCAGAGCCTTCCAGCTACACTTCTGCCGTCCACACGGGTATCCGGAGCAAGTGTTGACGGACCAAGGACCAGCCTTCGAAGCGGAGGTCTTCCAGGAGTTCTGCAACCTGTATGGCTGCAGGAAGATAAGAACAACGCCTAATCACCCTCAGACCAATGGACTATGTGAGAAAATGAACCAGGTGGTGATAGACTTGCTAAAAACGTTGCCCCTGGAAGAACGCAGTCTGTGGCCTGAAAAACTGCCTGATCTGGTGGACTTGTATAATCACATCCCCGTAGGTTCCACCAACTGTACCCCGGCTTACCTAATGAGAGCAAGACCTGGTAAGCTGCCTATTGACCTGGATATGGGAGTCCTGACACCTGAGGACACCTCGCCAGAGGCAGACTGGGATACAGAACGGCAGCAGCAGTATTGGAAAGTACAGGAGAGCGTCGAGCGAAGTCTGTCTCAAGCAAGAGAAAGGCAAGAGAAGGCTTATAACTAGCATGCTCCCGCTGTTCCCCTGGTACCCGGAGAGCAGGTCTTGAAGAGAAAGAGGCGGCTCCACAAGTTGGACGACCAGTGGGAGAAGGACCCGTACACCGTGCTGCCCTCAAGCCATGAGAACCCAAAAGTGTGTGTCATCAGTAAGGATGGAGGAGAGACCACAGCCATTGTCTCCAGAGACCACCTGAAAAAGTGTCCCGAGCTGCTGCAAAGCCCTGAGGAAGATCAAGAGAACCCTCAACCCGCAGAGGAAAGGGAAGAAATGATCAGTACCGTACTCGGAGACTTTCCCCGGTCATGGACTCAAATCAACAACGCAGTCGTGGTACCCATCCTCACCTTTCTCCAGCCAGCCCCTCAAGGGCCTACAGAAGAACAGGAAGTGTCGGGAGAGCAACCAGCCCAGGAGGCAGAAGAATCCATACCAGCAGACCAGGAGAATCAACCCTCTGCTAGTAGTGAGCCTGCCGTGCCCCTAGTAAGCCAAAGAGAACGCAGAAATCTGCCAGGCCTACCCACAACACCTCCTACACCCTGTAGTTCAGAACCAGATAGTGGCTTACGTAGGTCCACCAGGAGCACTAGAGGACAGATGCCCGCGCGCTGGAGAGTCTAATGCCAAGTATATATTTACCTGTACCTACGTAAATGCTGAAAAAGGTTTATGTTTTTGTTGCCTGTTTATTGATTATGTTTCTCTAGTTACCCTGCAGGTTTATTTGGACTGACAGGTTATGGACGCTGAAAAACCGGAACTACAATGTAGATAGTTGCACCTTGGTGCCTCTTGCGAAGATGGCCGCGGAAGAGAAAAACCTGTCTGGCATGGCCTCCTTGTGGCCCAAAGTAGCTAGCCTCAGCCTTGCAGCCACACCCAGGGCCAACGTTTGGGGTTTGCTTTGGACAGGTCCCCTACTCTGTTCCAAGACTTCACCTTGTTGGGTGACATGGACACCCGGTTACGGACACGTCGTGACCTCTAAAGACTAAAACTTCTTGTATATATGTTGAAATGTTATTGTTTATGCCCTGTATGTGTTTTCTTGAAAATGTGTTTAGTCCTGGAGTGCTAAAATTCACTAGGGGGGAATGTGACACCCCAGGGGTCGGGTTGCCACAGTGATAGAAAAATCACATCTGAGAGCAAGTGGGAGGTTTCCTGGTCAGGAGCCCTTAAACATGCAACACATCCTGTCCCAGGCCAGATAGGGGAGGAACCTGCCCTATATAAACTGGGTCTGGGGCGGGGTTAGTCAGTCTAAGAGTCTAGGAGAGGAGAAAGACAGGGAAAGCAACAGCTAGGAGCTCTGTAGGAGCAGGAGCTGAAGACCAGGGGCTGGAGCTAAGCAGAGCTCGCCCTGGCAGAAGAATATAAGAACCGGACACCGGAGTCCGAGGCTGCGGGGATCTTTAAGTTCAGCAGCAGAAACCAGCCGGCAAGGGATTCCAGGTCCTCTGGCCATAGAAGCCCGGAGGCTCAGTCACAAGGAAGGGACCAGCACCGCCATCGAGGAGCGGAGGCTATCAGAAGGCTCCAAGTCACCAGCCATACGGGTGAGCACCACACGGTATACTCAGGGACGTGGGCTACTTCCACACGCTTACAGCAAGGTAGCCAGGAAGAGTGCAGATAGACGGGGAGGCCTACAACTCCACCTGGCCAGGGGAACTCCTGTTTGTTCACAGACTGACCAGGCCCCTTATGCTAGCCAGTACTCCCGGGAGGGTCTGCCTTAATATCATCAGTAAAGACCCTGAACTGCACTGCAAAGACTCTGAGTCGTTCCTGCTTTCTCACCGCATACAACACTACTAGTACTGGGACGCCCGTGCACCATCACTCCCATCATCCACATTCCCTGCCCTGAGGCTATACTCTTCCCGTGGGGAGTTATCCCATCCTTTGCTGCGCATACCACACCAGCCTCAGCGGTCTGCCTCGCAGCGGCGGTACACCCTGACCGCAATCCACGGGTGGCGTAGTCGGACAATTAACCTAAAACTTATACTATACCGCCACTGGTTTGACCACCCTGAGCCACGGGACCAGGTTGCCGCCACGGAGACTACAATCCCCAGAGACCCGGCTCCGGGTAACCCACTACACGTGTACACTAGACCCAGGGGGCACGTCATACATGTCTCCCATGATCTTTAAATTACTCAGAACACCCTGTTACACTGAGGAGAGCGACGAAGCAAACTGTTCCCCCTCAGGAACTCCCGAAGCTCCTCCCCCACTAAAGGTACCAAATTGTGGGTGATAACCGTATGCACCGAAGAAAGGTGACCTGCCAGTGGATTCTTGACAATGATTATTATTAATGGCAAATTCTGCCAGCGGTAAGTAGGATGTCCAAACCTGATTTTCGGAGATGAAACACCTGAGCTAGGTCTCCAAATTCTGAATGATACACATGGTCTGTCCATTCGACTGAGGGTGGAAGGCAGAGGAAAAGGACAGCTGCACCCCCAGTCAAGAACAGAATGCCTTCCAGAGCTTGGAAACAAACTGGGTCCCCCGATCTAACACCACATCGGAGGAATATCTGTGAAGCTTCACGATCTCATTTATAAGCACCTGAGCAAGTGTCTTGGCATTTGGAAGTGCAGGTAATGCGGCAAAGTGAACCGTTTTACTGAACCTATCTACAACCACCAAAACTACCGTTTTGCCTGCAGAAGCTGGTAGGTCAGTATTAAAATCCATGGACAAGTGTGCCCATGGCCTACTAGGGATAGGTAGCAGAAGAAGAGTACCAGACGGCCAGGTATGCGAAGCTTTAGAACGCGCGCAAATACTACAAGCAGAAACATGTTCAATCACATCCTGATGCAACCCCAGCCACCAAAAACGACGAGAGAGGAGGTCCGCGGTTGCCTTACCATCTGGATGCCCAGCAAGCAGAGTTGTGATGTTCCTTAATAACTTTGCGGCGCAGATTAGATGGTACAAATAACCTTGCTTAAGGGCAGAAGGCAGGAGCGTCCCCCTGAGCCTCCAACATCCCACCCTCCAGTTCAGGATACAGTGCCGAAATGACTACCCCTTTCCGTAATATCGAGGCAGGGTTCTCATGGTCACCACCACCAGGGAAGCTCCGGGACAAAGCGTCAGCCTTGACAAAGCATCAGCCTTGACATTTTTGACCCCTGGACGAAAAGTGACAACAAAATTGAACCTAGTAAAAAACAGGGACCATCTGACTTGCCTAGGGTTGAGACGTTTAGCTGACTGGAGATATGACAGGTTATTATGGTCAGTAATAGAATGGACTGCCCCCTCCAACCAATGTCACCATTCTTCGAACGCCAATATGATCGCCAAAAGTTCACTATTACCCACGTCATAATTTCTCTCAGTCGAAGACAATTTTTTAGAAAAGAAGGCGCATGGATGCCATTTACCAGGGGACGGACCCTGAGACAACACAGCCCCAACCCCCGACATCCGACGCATCAACCTCCACAATAAAGAGTTGGGAAATATCGGGTTGACTGAGTATAGGTGAAGTGGCAAAATGATTCTTTAAGGAAGAAAAAGCCTGGAGGGAGGCATCCGACCATTTGGAAAAATTGGACCCCTTCTTAGTTCTTAGTCATGTCAGTAAGGGGTTGCACAATTACAGAGTAATTTTGGATGAATTTCCGGTAAAAATTAGTAAAGCCCAGAAAACATTGAAGAGCCTTCAGGTTCTTGGGACAGTCCCTATCAAGGATTGCAAGGATCTTCTCCGGATACATCCGAAAACCCGAAGATGACATCAAGTACCCAAAAAACTGCACCTCCTTAACAGCGAAAACACATTTTTACAGTTTGGCATAAAGTTTGTTATCCCTTAATATCTGGAGCACCTTCTTAACATGCCCCCGATGTGTCTCAAAATCAGGTGAGTAAACCAAAATCTCATCCAGATAG
Organism: Phyllobates terribilis; assembly: GCF_046119375.1. Taxonomy (NCBI): domain Eukaryota; kingdom Metazoa; phylum Chordata; class Amphibia; order Anura; family Dendrobatidae; genus Phyllobates; species Phyllobates terribilis. Next base: position 459,797 of record NW_027363339.1, read on the forward strand.
ACCACCACAAACCTCCCCACCAAATGATGGAAAATATCATTTATGAAATGCTGGAATACCACAGGTGCATTGGTCAAACTGAAAGGCATAACCAGACTCTCGAAATGCCCTTCAGGGGTATTGAATGCTGTTTTCCTTTCGTCCCCTTCTCTGATTCTAACCAGATTGTAGGCTCCCCTTAAATCAATTGGAGAATACCTTAGCTCATACAACCTGGCTGAACAAATCAGGAATAAGGGGATATGGATCACAGATGGTAATTTGATTTAATTCCCGGAAATCTAAACAGGGACGTAGACCGTCATCTTTTTTCTTCACAAAGAAATACCCTGCCGCCACGGGCGAAGATGATGGTCTGATATGTCCCTTTTCCAGACTTTCCGCAATGAAATCCTTCATGGCTTGTCTCTCAGGGCCAGAAAGATGATACAGTCTGGACTTCGGTAGTTTAGCTCCGGGGGTCAGGTTAATAGGACAGTCATATGCACGATGAAGAGGCAAATCCTGATACCCCCTCTCAGAAAAATACATCCTCAAAACCAGGCAGAAAAGCAGGTAATATTTCCGTAGAGACAGTAGCAAGGGAAATATCTAAACCGTTCTCATGGCAGTAATCCGTCCATTCAATAATCTCCCCGGTTTGCCAATTCACCAACGGGTTATGTTTAACAAGCCAAGGAATACCCAAAACAATAGGCATGGAAAGACTGTCCAGGACATAGCAAGGGATTTTTTCACAATGAACTGACCCCACTCTCAGTTTTACATTATGTACAATCTGAGTAAATGCTCTCTGTGCAAGTGGCGCCGAGTCGATGGAGAAGATTGAACTAGGTTTAGCTAAAGTACAGCAAGCAAGTTTATGAGTTTTCACAAACTCAGCATCAACCATGTTGACTCCGGCTCCACTGTCAACAAACACAGAAATTTTCTCGGTTTTGCTCTCTAGCACCACCTCTGCTGTCAGGACCAACCGGGAACTGCAGGTTGGCAACAAATTCACCCCTTGTTTATCCAACTCCAGACTACCAAGAGTTAATCGAGTCTCCTTTTGTTTGGACAGGTCCCAAGAATATATCCCTTTTTTCCACAAAAAAAACATACGCCTTTTTTTTGCAAATCTCCTGGGAAATGTATGATGCAGAGACACCCCCTAACTGCATGGGTTCCTCCACCTCCCGCAGTACTGGTTCACTGCCAGACCGCTCCCCCTGCAGAGGTACATAACCCCGACAAGAAGGCTCCGGAGAAGGTGGTCTCACCCACCTACCCCGAAGGCATCTATCAAGACGTATGACCAACGACATGGCCGCCTCCAAGGACTGAGGGGTTCCATATACTACCAAGGAATCTTTCAACCTTTCAGTAAGACCCTTACAAAATTGACTTCTAAGGGCTGAGTCATTCCATTTGGAATCCGTTGCCCATCTACGGAATTTCGGACTGTACGTTTCCACTGACCGAAAAACCCCTCCACAGACAGGAGACAAACCGAGTCCTGTGGTAAAGAAAACGTCCACGACTGAGGATCTCCCTGCAGTAGAGAGATCACAATTCCAACCCATTGCTCTTCATTTCCAGAGGGGTAAGGACAAAGTTTAAAATACAGTTTGCAGGCCTCATTGAATACAAAAAACTTGTCCCTACCTACTGAAAACCTTTCCGGGAGGGCAACCTTGGGTTCAGGCTGGATAGGCCTACCTGCAGAGACCCCCACATTGGCGACCTGTAGCCGCTAATGCTGCTGCTGAACCTCACAACGGATGTCATTCACCTCCAGAGACAGACTGCACAGCCGCTCTGTGAGCTTTGCAACTGAACCCATACCAAGGAGAAAGGAAAAAAAAAACACGCCCAAAAAACACACACACACAAAAAAAAAAGTGTCAATTTTTTTTTCCTTTTCAAAATGTGCTCGGCCGGTGATAATGTCACACAAGATGTGGAAAGACTTAGGGTAACACAATGGGAAAGGGAGCCCAGACTCTGGGGTAAGGGGGGAGTGGAGACCTCCTAGGCTGATCTAATATCACCCTGTCTCCACTAACATCCCTATATTGGTTCTTTAACAATCGCCGCACGCGAACCTCGCCCTGTCTTTCCCTGGCGTTAAGCCCTGGCTAGGGAAGGGAGGGGGGTGAGCGCTAATCGATCTCCACTGACAACTAAAGACAACAAGGGGGAACAAACAAGGGAAGATAGCTTAGCTTTAAGTTGACTTCAGAGAGATAAACACCCTTCCTCATTGCTCCAGAGAGGAAGAAGTAATGCACTTGCTCCGAGCCTTCACAAGGGATAATGTGAGTATCGCCGGCACCTCCCTCTAGCAGACAGCAGGTATTTAAACACCCAGGCCAGGGTGTTAATTAGCCAGAGGAAGGTAGCCCCTGGGTCCTAGAGACACAGCCTCTAAGAAGGACAGCGTTGCCCAGTAAGATGGCGCTACCCATTTTTGTAATCATTTGCAGCTGTGGAATTGTCAATATAAAACTCCCACATCCCCTCACACCACACTCCCTGATGAAGCAGGAGCGAAGCTGCATTGGAGTGGTGTGAGGGGGTTGTGGTATGTCCCTATTACTAACATCTGGATGTTTATTGCACTTTTGGCCATTTTTTCTTATTTGTATTATGTTAAGGCACTCTGCACTTTTATCATTGGGATACCTCACTTGAGAATTTTATAAGCTGAGTTGCTTTATTTACTGAGATTTTACTGACCTCTAGTGGTGTATATATATGTGTCACCCAGGGAGATAAAGGGGACTCGGTACCCTGGCCTTTTACCTTGTTTAGGAGGTCACGGCAGTCGGCTCCCGGGCCCGTACTCTGGGTCTCTCTTTAAAAAGGGGTTTTAGTGTACAGTTTGTCTCGTGACGCCACCTGTGGTTTCCGGTAATGGTTACCGGCGCTGCTGCAGACCTCCGGGGGGGTGGGGGGGGTGATAGGATGGCAGCTGGGATGTTTCTGCTCCCCACAGGCAGAGCGGGCCCCCGGGGCAGTGTAGGTGTAGATCGTGGTGATGCTGGGGCTTGTGGTGCAGGAGAGATGGCGCAGTGGAAATAACTGACGGAGGCAGTGCAGTCATCTGAGTTTTACTCACAGTTCTTGTTCAAGTTTCTCAGGTACACTGCACGGGTGTCAGCCTCCGCGTCGCACTGCGTCCACCTGGTAAGGGGTCCAGCACTTTCTCAAGTATATCAGGAGCGCTTGACGGAACCCCACTTTCTTTATGTTCCTTACTAGACCGACTTCTCGCGCCGGGTCTTCTCCCTCCTGCCCTGCGCTTTCCCACACACAGTCCTGATCGGGTGCTCTGAAGTCCGCCTGGGCAACCTGGGGTTCCCGGACCTACTTGATGCCCTTCACGGTGACTAGGGTGAGACTGTGGCAACTGCACCATGAAAGTGCAGAAGCCTCCAGTTTTCCAGCCGAGACCTGGAGTAACACGGTTGGTCCAGGGACTGGTTCCCTTCTTGCGGCCTGGTCCCTCCGTCATTTGACAGATTAGAGTGTACGGGTGGCTTCCTGCTCCTTCCGTACCCCTGGTACCCCTTCAGTTACCGGAGCCTTCATCCTCTGCTCCCCTCCTGGGCCTCTGTTACTAGGCCCCACTTGTGGAGCAGAGCTCCTGAAGAGACTCTGCTCCCCTCCTCTCCTTACTACTCACTGACTGACTGTCCTCACTGACCTGCCACCCTAAGATGGCTTCCCTTTAAATACCTCCTACAATGGTGCTCCCCTACACTACATCCTCCACCCACACCCACTACTGGTTCCCCCTCTCTTTGGTTCCCCCCACTCCAGCCAGGGACAGGGCTCAGCAGAGACACAATGCATCTTGCCCTTCCAGCTGGCATGGAGTAGTGTAGTGTTGTGTGCGGGTGTTGGGGGTTCCGGGCAGCACTCCCTCCTTACCTGAGAGAAGGAGGCACTACACCTCTGGGTGAGGGGCAGTACCTCTGTGGCGACTGAACCCTCAGGGGCGCCACATATACTATTTCTGTGGTCCAGCTTTCTGATGTAATATAATACAACATGTCAGCATTGCACTTGATCTTAAAGACATCGGCATTATTTACTATATCTGAATGACTAAACTATATGTGTTCATTATGATTTAACTTGGAATTGACCATCCATATTAAATATATAGCTGTGTATGTACATAAATTACGGACCTAGTGTATTCATCTTTTGTTGTATAATCATGAAGTGCAATTATTAATTTATCTATTGCGGACATGCTCATCCCCCCTCTTATATAAATTTTTAATTTGTTTGTTGCATTTTTAATGTCCTTGCCTGTGTGTATTTTTTAATCTTTTTTGTATAATAAAGGTTATTGCATTATATAAAGCCTGTTGGGTACTCTTTATAAGGTCTTTGGTTAGTTGGGTAACTAACTTTAATTATTGGCATTTCCTTCATTGATAGGATTTCTAGCCTCTAAGAAGGTGTCTGTAATACCAAACGAAGAGATCTCCTGCAACCAACATCAAGGCGACTGTCTGTCACTTCTGACACACCCGTGACAGTGTGACTGCAGACTTATGAATTTGCAGCCAGTGGTCTGGAGTTTGCAGGCAGTTCTTTTGTGGATGGAAAGAAAAATTTACAAAAAATAAATTTGGTCATTAGACCCTTTCTTAAGAAGCTCGGCAAACGTACAGTCACATGGAAATTGATATATAGTAAATTAGTGCCTCCTAATTTACTTTGGCTACGTGATTTATCATGCAAATAGACAGCGTGTCTGAAACTCTTTCTTAACATGGCAGGATGACAATCAAAATGTCAGATATTAAAAGTAAAATATCACTGTAGTTTGTGTCCTAACCAGCATAATTTAAAAAAAAAAATATATATATATATATATATATATATATATATGACGCGCCCCCTGGGCCATATTCTTTAAGGGAATACCCGGAGCCGGATCAGATGGGGGTTGTAGTCTCCGAGTGGCTGTGACCCGGTCCGTGCCCAGGGTGTCAAGCTCAGTGTGTGGCAGTCCTTACTGATGTTACTAAAGTTCTTTTATGTCGACTACGCCACCCGTTGAATTGCGGTCACTACGGCCGCCGCTGCAGCAAGGTCCGCTGAGGCTGATGGTGTTTGTGCAGCTTAGGTAGTATAACCCCCAACGGGAGGGGTATAGCCTCAGGGGGGTCAGGTGCAGAGGATGGTGGTTGTGGAGGTGCAGGGATGATGGTAATGAGAGTCAGAGTCGGGTTGTGCAGTTCAGGGTTCTTTACTTACTGCAGATGTTCCGGTCACTCCGGCCTTGAGTGACCACCCGAGCCGTGCTGCGTCCACCAGGTCCTGGACTCGGCCAACCCCCAAGTAGTTCTGGAGCGTGGTTCTGAGCTCCCGTTCTGTCCTGTCCTCGTCTCTGGCCTTCCCCACCAGGGATCCACCTATGTCCGGCTCCCTCGGGCCTCTTGTTGGCGAACCCTTTTCCTCTGGGTTCCCTGACCCTATGCGTGGTCTGCCTTCCGGGTGGATATGGTGGGTGGCCGTGGCAGATGCTGCCCACGGCCTCCGGTCTCTGGCTGAGGTATGCTGTAGCCCCCACCAGTTTGGGATCCGGTACCCTGTTGCCAACTCTTCACCCTGTGGTTGTATTTGGGGTCTCAGAGTTCCTTCTTTCTCCCCCTCTGGGTCTTTCTTGCTCTCCTCTCTCACTCTTGGGCTGGGGCTGCTCTGCTCTTCTGCTCTCTTCCACTGTTCTGCAAAGACTCACAGACTGACTGACTGTGGCTGACTGACTTCTCTCAGACTGACCCTGATCTTAAATGGTGCCCACCTTATATACTCCCTCTATGTGTGAGCTCAGGTGACCAGCACCCAATGAGCTCCTAACTTTACCCAGGCTGCTCCCCCTATCTGCCCCTACACTACTGGGATGTACCACCCCCCTCCCACTCCAGCCAAGGACAGACTCGATCGTACCTGCACATTTCTAAGTGGGAGTACCGTTGGTCTGCCCTCCGGAAATGGGATGTGTGTAGTGCATGCAGCTGACTGAGCTCAGTTACACACTCCATCCTTACCCGGGAGTGGAATATCACACCTCTGGGTTGAGGTGCAATACCCCTGTAGCAGCCGAATCCTCAGGGTGCTACATTTATAGTACAGACCAAAAGTTTGGACACACCTTCTCATTCAAAGATTTTTCTGTATTTTCATGACTATGTAAATTGTACATTCACACTAAAGGCATCAAAACTATGAATTAACACATGTGGAATTATATAGTTAACAAAAAAGTGTGAAACAACTGAAAATATGTCTTATATTCTAGGTTCTTCAAAGTAGCCACCTTTTGCTTTGATGACTGCTTTGCACACTCTTGGCATTCTCTTGGCACCCCCAATCCTGGTATGCATGGCACCCCTCACCCCCAATCCTGGTATGCATGGCACCCTTCACCCCCAATCCTGGTATGCATAGCACCCCTCACCCCCAATCCTGGTATGCATGGCACCTCTCATCCCCAATCCTAGTATGCATGGCACCCCTCACCCCCAATCCTGGTATGCATGGTACCCAATCCCTATCCTGGTATGTATGGTACCCCTCATCCTGGTATGGATGGTACCCCTCATCCCTGTCCTGGTATGGATGGCACCCCATCCCTCTTCCTGGTATGCATGGTACCCCTCATCCCTATCCTGGTATGCATGGCCCCTCATCCGAATCCTGGTATGCATGGCCCCCCACATCCCTATCCTGGTATGCATGGTACCCCTCATTCCTATGCTGGTATGCATGGCCCCCTCATAACCAATCCTGGTATGTATGGCACCCCTCATTCCCAATCCTGCTATGCATGGCACCCCTAATCCCCAATCCTGCTATGCATGGCACCCCTCATACCCAATCCTGCTATGCATGGCACCCCTCATCCCCAATCCTGCTATGCATGGCACCCCTCATCCCCAATCCTGGTATGCGTGACACCCCTCATCCCCAATCCTGCTATGCATGGCAACCCTCATCCCCAATCCTGCTATGCATGGCACCCCTCATTCCAAATCTGGTATACATGGCACCCCTCATCCCCCAATTCTGGTATGTATGGTACCCAATCCCTCATCCTAGTATATATGGCACCACTCATCCCCCAATCCTGGTATGCATGGCACTCCATCCCTCATCCTGGTATGTATGGTACCCCTCATCCCTATCCTGGTATGTATGGTATCCCTCATCCTGGTATGCATGGCATCCCATCCCTCATCCTGGTATGCATGGCACCCCATCCCTCATCCTGGTATGCATGGTACCCCTCATCCCTATTCTGGTATGCATGGTACCCCTCATCCCTATTCTGGTATGCATGGCACCCCTCACCCCCAATCCTGGTATGTATTGCACCCCATTCCTCATCCTGGTATGCATGGCACCACTCATCCCCCAATCCTGGTATGTATGGCACCCCTCATCGCCCAATCCTGGTATGTATGGTACCCCTCATCCCCCAATCCTGGTATGTATGGTACCCTTCATCCCCCAATCCTGGTATGTATGGCACCCCTCATTCCCCAATCCTGGTATGTATGGTACCCCTCATCCCCCAATACTGGTATGTATGGCACCCCTCATCCCCCAATCCTAGTATATATGGCACCCCTCATCCCCCAATCCTGGTATGTATGGTACCCCTCATCCCCCAATCCTGGTATGTATGGTACCCCTCATCTCCCAATCCTGGTATGTATGGTACCCCTCATCCCCCAATCCTGGTATGCTTGGTACCCCTCATCCCCCAATCCTGGTATGTGTGGGCCCCTCATCCCCAATCCTGGTAAGTATGGTACCCCTCATCCCCCAATGCTGGTATATGTGGCCCTTCACCCCCTAATCCTGGTATGCATGGCACCCCTCATCCCCCAATCCTGGTATGTGTGGCCCCCTCATCCCCAATGCTGGCATGCATGGCACTTCTCACCCCCCAATCCTTGTATGCATGGTACCCCTCATCCCTAGCATGGTGTGTATGGTCCCCTCACCCCACAATCCTGGTATGTATGACACCCCTCATCCCTTTTACGCTGCCCACATATAAAAAAATAAACACTTATACTCACCTTTCTTCCCTGTGCTCCAGCGCTGCGGTGTCCTTTTCTGCCAGAGGCCGGGGATGGAGTGTGGCTCCGGAGTACGCACGTGCCCATACCGCGCTGTCCGCCGCCATTTTGCTGCGAATGTATCTTCAGTAAAATGGCGGCGGATAGCGCTATGCACATGCGCCGATTCCGACGCCTTCACTCCTGCCCCGGTCTCCGGCAACGCTCCTCCCGGTCAAGTAAGTATGTAAGCATGGCGCCGGAGTTCGCGGTATGCACTCAGTGTCTACGCATACCGTAATCTCCGGCGCCATACACACTCCTCTTACCTGTAATGGCTCCATGCGTGCTTCTGTTTGGAGCCAGACTGCGCAGGCGTGTCGCGCTTGTGCAGTCTATAAAGGCTTCAGACAGAGGTACGCATCTCCCGTTATTTTATAGATATAGGGTATGTGCACACGATGCAGAAATGCTCAGGATTTTTTCCTGAGCGTTTCTGCATCTCTCTGGCAGGAAAAAACGCATGCGGATTGTACATGCGGTTTCCTGCCAGGGACATGCGGAAATGAAGCGGTCTTCACTTTCATTTCCGCATGCGGGTTGACAAGCGCTTCCCAAGCGATTTTAGCATCACTTGGAAAGTGCTTGTCAACTTCACACTATATAAATCCATGCAACCGGCATGGATTTATATAGTGTGTGATGTCAAAAAATAAAAAATAAATCTATACGTTACCCTCTGATGGCCCCCGGTGTCCTGCTTCATCGGTCCCGGCTGCCGGCAGTGAAGACTGTAGGACCTTCCGACGTCAGCGTCACGTGACCCGTCACATGACTCTGACGTCAGCGAAGGTCCTTCTTCATTCAAACGCGAAGTGCCCGGGAAGCCGGCAGGACGCAGCGCGGGCCGTCAGAAGGTGAGAATATATATATTTTTTATTTTATTCTTTTGGTACCTGGGTCTGGATGAGAGTCCTCTCATCCACACCCGGGTACCATCCGCACATTAGACCGCATGAAAAGCGCATCAACATATACAGTGATGCGGATTCCATGCGGTCTAATGCAAGTCAATGGCGGCAAAAGAGCAGCGTTTCCGCAAAATTAATTGACATGCTGCGGATTTTTGACCGCAGCGTTTACGCTGCGGAAAAATCCGCATCATGGGCACAGCACATGCGGATTTCCATTGGGGAACATTGCTGCCCTTCTACCATGCGTTTTTCATGCGTTTCCGCAACTGCAAAAACGCCGCGGAAACGCATGAAAAACGCATCGTGTGAACTCAGCCATACAGTGGGGAAAAAAATATTTAGTCAGCCACCAATTGTGCAAGTTCTCCCACATAAAAAGATGAGAGGCCTGTAATTGACATCATAGTTAGACCTCAACTATGAGAGACAAAATGAGAAAACAAATCCTGAAAATCACATTGTCTGATTTTGAAAGAAATTTGTTTCAAATTTTGGTGAAAAATAAGTATTTGGTCAATTACAAAAGTTAATCTCAATACTTTGTTATATATCCTTTGTTGGCAATGACAGAGGTCAAACGTTTTCTGTAAGTCTTCACAAGGTTGGCACACACTGTTGCTGGTATGTTGGCCCATTCCTCCATGCAGATCTCCTCTAGAGCAGTGATGTTTTGGGAATGTCGCTAGGCAACACGGACTTTCAATTCCCTCCAAAGGTTTTCTATAGGGTTTAGATCTGGAGACTGGCTAGGACACTCCAGGACCTTGAAATGCTTCTTACGAAGCCACTCCTTCGTTGCCCTGGCGGTGGCTTGGGATCATTGTCATGTTGAAAGACCCAGCCATGGTTCATCTCCAATGCCCTTGCTGATGGAAGGAGGTTTGCACTCAAAATCTCACGATACATGGCCCCATTCATTCTTTTATGTACATGGATCAGTCTTCCTGGTCCCTTGGCAAAGAAAAAGCCCCAAAGCATGATGTTGCCACCCCCATGCTTCACAGTAGGTATGCTGTTCTTTGGATGCAACTCAGCATTCTTTCTCCTCCAAACATGATGAGTTGTGATTCTACCAAACAGTTCAACTTTGGTTTCATCTGACCATATGGCATTCTCCCAATACTCTTCTGGATCATCCAAATGCTCTCTAGCAAACTTCAGACGGGCCAGGACATGTAATTGTGGCACCCCAGGGGTCTGGTTTCCACAGTAACGGCAATGTTATGTCTGAGAGCAGGTGGGAGGTCTCTTGGTCAGGGATCCTGTGCATGCCACACCTCCTGCCCAGTCCCTGGGAGGGGAAGAACTTCCCCTATATAAACCTAGGGCTGAGGCAGGGTTAGTGAGTAGAGAAGAAGTAGAGACAGAGAAGAGAAGCAGATATAGGAAAAGAACATCAGGAGCTCTGTGGGAGCAGTGCTACAAGGAGTCAGGGGCTGGCAGCTGCAGAGCTCGCCCTGACTGAGAAGTTATCACCGGACCCGGAGTCCGAGGCTGTGGGGACTAACTCCTATCCAGCAGCAGAAACCGACCGGCAGGGGATTGCAGGTCCTCTGGCCCAGAAACCCGAAGGCACGGTCACACGCGTGGGACCAGCACCGCCGTCGTGGAGCGGAAGCTACTAGAAGGCTCCGAGTCACCGGCCATATGGGTGAGCACCACACGGTACACTCAGGGACGTGGGCTACTTATACCCGCTTCTAGCAAGGTAGCCAGAAGAGTATCGTTAGTTTGGGAGGCCTACAACTCCGCCTGGCCAGGGGAGATCCCATCTGCTCAAGGACTGACCAGGCCCCAATCGCTAGCCAGTACTCCGGGAGGGTCTATCGTTGTCACCAGTAAAGACCCTGAACTACACCGTACCGTCTCCGAGTGGTTCCTGCTACCCCCATCATCCACGTCGGCTGCCCTGAGGCCATACCCCTCCCGTTGGGGGTTATACTATCACGCTGCACAATCCTACCACCGGCCTCAGCGGTCTGCCCTGCAGCAGCAGCTCCTTAGCTGTACTCAACGGGTGGCGTAGTCATCCAACATCTACCGCTAATACAGCGCCACTTAGTCTGACTCCCTGGGCACGGACCGGATCACCGCCACGAGACTACAACCCTCAAGAGATCCGGCTCCGGGTAAGCTCCCGCGTGCGCAACGCAGCGCGACACAGGCCCAGGGGCGCGTCAACTTTTGGCGTAGTCGGCAGGATCTCGTGCCCGCAACCACCGGGTACTGCGTGCCTGAAAAAAACTGTTCAAACTTACCTGTGGTGAAGATTCCCGCCATCCGGCGCCATCTTCCGCTTCCTTCCCGCCATCGGTGGAGTTTTCCCGCCATCCGGCGCCATCTTCAGCCTTCTTCCCGCCATACGTGGAGTTTTCCCGCCATTGGACGCCATCTTGAGGACGCCGCGCGGGAAGTAGAGGGGCGTGGACTCCGAAAGCGCGCGAGAACTGAAGCCCCGCCTCACGTCCGGACGTTGCGTAAGGTCCTGGAAGGAGCCCAGCAGACGCCGACGTCACAGGAGCGCGACGGAAGGTCCTCAACCCTGACGATTCACTGCGGAGCCGCGGCCTACGGAAGAGGATCATCGCAAGGTAGGCCACGGTCCACTAGGGGGGAGAAGGATGCCGGATACGGAGGAGAGCTTCACCGCTTCAACCCCCGCCAGCGCCACCGCTGTTGCGGTCATGCCTTTCACCATGCCCTATATCCCGGGGGCAGCCTGGCTACCCCAGTACTCAGGGGAGTCACATACCCTGCATGACTTTAGAGAAAAGCTGGATAGCCTCTTCCAGGTGTACCCCCTCACAGAGGAGCAAAAAGTGAGCATCCTGGTGGCCCAATTAACCGGGGCAGCCCAAAGGGAGGTAAAGTCCTGGCCACCTGGGGGGAGGACTGTCGCAGGGATACTAACCCGGCTGAGGGACACCTTTGATACCCGCACCTCAGCCGAGATCAAGCTTAGATTCTACGGGTGCAAACAGCGGGCACATGAGAGTATAAGGGACTATGCCCTGAACCTACAAGAGGCCCTGAGAGCCATTAAGCAGACCGACCCTGACGGCGTGGGAGACGAGGACAGGCTGTTGACTGAACAATTTATAGAGGGTTTATATTGCAATGCCCACCGAACCCAGTTGCGGGCAATGGCCTTACAGGACCCTCATCTGGGATTTGCACAGTTCAAGGACAGAGCCATCCGGGTGCTTCGAGAACCGGCACCAGGTGGCGTTGTGACCCCCAGACACCCCACTACCACTTACCACCAGGAGGCGGCGCCCTTGTCGGCAGGGCCTGTGGGAGCTGATGCGCAGGCTTTGAACAATGACCCGGCTCCAGACCTGCACCATCAGGTCCAAGAGCTAGCTAAACGCGTTGCTGCGCTAACCCGAACTGTGCAGTCTTTACAGGTTTCCACTCCAGGGAAGATCCAGCTGGCATCCGGACCGGAGGACATCCCGTGGCGTCGACCAAGGAGGACCCCACCGGCCAGAGGAAGACCCAGCGACCGATACAACGAGGACGGACGACCCATCTGCCGCCGCTGCAATCAACCCGGACATATGGCAAGGTACTGTCCTTTAAACTGGCACAACCTGGGGTAGAGGGCCAACCCCCAGGAAAAAGATCACCAGGCCCATCGAACTGGCGCGACAAATATGTGGGAGGACGTCCAGTCTTACCCGTGGTACTGGATGGCATTCCTATGAGTGCCCTACTGGACACCGGGTCACAGGTCACCACCATCCCGTACGTGCTCTTCAAGCAGTACTGGAATGACTCGGATATCACCCGCTACCCTGACGACGACTTGAGTATCATCGCCAGCAATGGTCAGCCCGTGCCACAGATTGGATTTAAAGAGGTGACCATTAAAATCGGTAGAGTCGAACTGGCAGCACAGGGACTGATCATTGTAGACATTGACAAACACGAGAGTCACCCAAAGATAACTCTAGGAACTAATGTAATTGAAAATTGTCTTGCAGAGGTGATTTTCCTTTTACAGCAGGTTGCCAAGAACGCCAGCTCCGGCCAGCAGCGAGTGCTCCAGAAAGAGATCCGGGCACTGATGCGACGGCAACAGCTAGAACTCTCCGGTGGTGAGATTGGTAGCGTGCGAATGTGTGACCCTTTCCCTATTGCCATGCCCCCGAAAAGTGAAATGATGATTTGGTGCCGGGCAGCTATTGGTCTGAGAGGTAGAGATTACCAGGCAATGGTAAACCAGTTTACTCAGACAGTAGGCCCACCATTTTGACAGCACGGGGGGTGGTCAATGTACGCCATGGGAGGGTGCCCGTTCGCATAATAAATATCGGGAAGAGGGAAGTGTACCTGCCCCGGTATGCCACGCTAGCCAAATTGTATACCATCAATCAAGATTCCATACAGTCCGTAGAACCCTTGCCTCCATCTTCCCCGGAGGAAGGTAACGGCTCTCAGAAAACAATGGAGGACTGGTGTCAGCAACTACATTTGCGTACTGACTCCACTCCCTCACACCAGAAACAGGGAGTCTATCGGGTGGTTCAAGAGTACGAGAGAGTGTTTAGTAAACACCCGTTAGACTTCGGGCGAGTCAAGGGGGTAGAACACCACATCCCCACGGGAGACCATCCTCCCATAAAAGAGAGGTATCGACCCGTACCCCCTGCACACTACCAACACGCCAAGGGGATGCTTAGAGACATGAAGGAGGCTGGGGTGATCAGGGATAGCTGTAGCCCCTGGGCAGCTCCACTAGTCTTAGTCAAAAAGAAAGACAACACCATGAGGATGTGTGTAGATTACCGGAAAATCAACCGTATCACACACAAGGATGCGTACCCCTTACCAAGGATAGAGGAGTCTTTGGCTGCTTTAAGATCTGCTAACTTCTTCTCTACCTTGGATCTCACTAGTGGGTACTGGCAGGTTCCTGTAGCAGAGGCGGACCGGGAGAAGACCGCATTCACCACCCCGATGGGACTTAGCGAGTTTACCTGCATGCCGTTCGGACTCTGCAATGCACCAGGAACCTTCCAACGATTAATGGAGTGCTGTCTGGGCCACAGAAACTTCGAGACGGTCCTGCTGTACCTGGACGATGTCATCGTATATTCCAAGACGTATGAGGACCACCTGAAACACCTGGCGGAAGTGTTCGAAGCTCTGGCAAGCTACGGCCTAAAGGTGAAACCCTCCAAGTGTCACCTCCTGAAACCAAAGGTGCAGTACCTGGGACACGTGGTGAGCGCTGATGGAGTGGCTCCCGACCCTGATAAGATCACCGCAATTAAGGAATGGCCAAGTCCCTCCAGTGTAAAGGAAGTGCGGCAGTTCCTCGGGTTGGTAGGCTATTACCGCAGATTCATCCCCGGTTTCACCAAAAAGGCAGCTCCTATGCAGGACCTCCTGATAGGCCAGTCCCGGAAGGCCAAGAACCAGAAGCTACCCTTCAGATGGGAGAAGTTAGAAGAAGAGTCCTTCCGCCAGCTGAAGATGGCCCTCACGGGGGATGAAATCCTGGCGTACCCTGATTACAGCCAGCCCTTTATCCTCTACACCGACGCAAGTAACATCGGGCTAGGAGCCGTGCTATCCCAGATCCAGCAGGGGAAAGAACGAGTAATCGCTTACGCCAGCCGAAAACTGCGACCCACCGAAAGAAACCCTGAGAATTACAGCTCATTTAAGCTAGAGTTCCTGGCAGTGGTGTGGGCAGTCACCGAACGCTTTAAGCACTACCTCGCTTCTTCCCGGTTCACCGTGTACACGGATAACAACCCGTTGACACACCTGGACACGGCAAGACTCGGTGCCCTAGAGCAGAGATGGATGGCCCGTCTGTCCAAGTACGAGTTCACAATCAAATACCGGGCAGGACGCTCCAATACCAACGCGGACGCCCTGTCCAGGATGCCAAACCTACCGGACGTAGGAGAAGATCCAGAGGGACTGGAAGAAGTCGAACTCCCCGCGTTCCACCGTCATGGGACTATCCAGTATTCCCATCGGGTAAGGAGTAAGCAAGCCGCTACGTTTAACCCCTTGCCTCACTACAACTGGGAGGAAACGCAAGACAGTGACCCTGCCGTCCGGCTGGTGAAGGAGATGCTGACTCGGCCAGAGGCTCGCCTTGACCCAGACGCTCCGGAGGAAGCCAAGCAACTGTGGGCTGAGAAGAGTCGACTGTTCCTTTACAAGGGGAAGTTGTGCCGCAGAATGGTTAACTCCCGGACGCATGAACTAATCTGGCAAGTAGTGGTGCCACGGAGAGACGCAGCCATGGTGATGGAAGCATACCACGACGGGGCTGGACACTTCAGATGGAAGAAGCTGGAGTTCCTGCTGCGTGGGCGGTTCCACTGGGTAGGCATGAGGGGAACCATCGAGAGGTGGTGCAGAGACTGTGGCCCGTGCAACCTAAGAAGGAAGGACCGTGCCAGCCAGAAGACTCCCCTGCAGTCCATCGTCACCCGGCAGCCGTTGGAACTGGTAGCCTTGGATCATGTAAAACTGACCCCAAGCAGAAGTGGCTACGTCTACGCGTTAACCATTGTGGATCATTACTCCCGGTTCTTGGTTGTCGTCCCCGTTAAGGACTTAACGGCTCAAACAGCAGCTAGAGCCTTCCAGCAGCACTTCTGCCGTCCACACGGGTACCCGGACCAAGTGCTGACGGACCAGGGACCTGCCTTTGAAGCGGAGGTCTTCCAGGAATTCTGCAATCTGTATGGCTGCCGGAAGATAAGGACGACACCCTATCATCCGCAAACTAATGGACTTTGTGAGAAAATGAACCAGGTGGTAATGGATCTCCTGAAAACGTTGCCCCTGGAAGAACGCAGTCTGTGGCCTGAGAAGCTGCCCGGTCTAGTGGACCTATACAACCACATCCCGGTAGGTTCCACCAACTGTACCCCGGCTTACCTAATGAGGGCGAGACCTGGTAAGTTACCTGTTGACCTGGAAATGGGAGTCCTGACACCCGAGGACACTTCACCAGAAGCAGACTGGGACACAGAGAGGCAGCAGCAGTACCGGAAAGTACAGGAGAGCGTGGAGCGAAGTCTCTGTCAGGCTAGGGAAAGACAAGAGAAAACTTACAACCAGTATGCTCCCGCTGTTCCCCTGGTACCCGGAGAGCAGGTCTTGAAGAGGAAAAGACGGCTCCACAAGTTGGACGACCAGTGGGAGAAGGACCCGTACACCGTACTGCCCTCAAGCCACGAGAACCCGAAAGTCTGTACCATCAGTAAAGACGGAGGGGAGACCATAGCCATTGTATCCCGGGATCACCTGAAGAAGTGTCCTGAACAGCTACGGAACCCTGAAGAGGAACAGGAAGACCATCAACCCGTAGAGGAAAGGGAAGATATGGTTAGTACTGTGCTCGGAGACTTCCCTCGGTCCTGGACTCAAGTCAATGGTGCAGTTGTGGTACCCGTCCTCACGTTCCTCCAACCAGCATCCCAAGTGCCTACGGAGCAACAGGTAGAGCTGGAAGAGCAGCCGGTCCAGGAGGCAGAAGACTCCACACAAGCAGAACAGGAGGATCAACCCTCTGCTTATAGTGAGCCTGCCGTACCCCTAGTGAGTCAAAGAGCCGGTAGACAGCTGCCCAGTTTACCCTTGACAGCTCCTACACCCTGTAGTTCAGGGCTAGACAGTCAGCTCCGTAGGTCCACTAGGGCCACTAGAGGCCAGTTACCCGCACGTTGGAGGATTTGAAGTGTATAAATTGTTTTATTTGTGGTTACCTGTTTTTCTTGTTGCTTGTGTATAATTATGTGTTTCTAGTTATTTATAGGAGTCCTTGGTGGATTTACCGGGAATCCTTTGTGTATAGTTGGAGCGTAACCCAGGACGGACTAAAGACTGTTAAGGACTCGGGGCAGGACAGACCCCTACCTGGTTACGTCTCCCTGTTTTGGTGAAATGGACACCTTGCTTTTCTTCAAAGACTGCGCCCGGTTGTGGACACGCCGTAACCATCTTTATGTGTTTTTCTTATTGTATTATTATTGTTATTATCTTGTTATGTTTTTCTAAAAATATGTTTAGTCCCGGAGTACTAAATTTCACTAGGGGGGAATGTGGCACCCCAGGGGTCTGGTTTCCACAGTAACGGCAATGTTATGTCTGAGAGCAGGTGGAAGGTCTCTTGGTCAGGGATCCTGTGCATGCCACACCTCCTGCCCAGTCCCTGGGAGGGGAAGAACTTCCCCTATATAAACCTAGGGCTGAGGCAGGGTTAGTGAGTAGAGAAGAAGTAGAGACAGAGAAGAGAAGCAGATATAGGAAAAGAACATCAGGAGCTCTGTGGGAGCAGTGCTACAAGGAGTCAGGGGCTGGCAGCTGCAGAGCTCGCCCTGACTGAGAAGTTATCACCGGACCCGGAGTCCGAGGCTGTGGGGACTAACTCCTATCCAGCAGCAGAAACCGACCGGCAGGGGATTGCAGGTCCTCTGGCCCAGAAACCCGAAGGCACGGTCACACGCGTGGGACCAGCACCGCCGTCGTGGAGCGGAAGCTACTAGAAGGCCCCGAGTCACCGGCCATACGGGTGAGCACCACACGGTACACTCAGGGACGTGGGCTACTTATACCCACTTCTAGCAAGGTAGCCAGAAGAGTATCATTATTTTTGGAGGCCTACAACTCCGCCTGGCCAGGGGAGATCCCATCTGCTCAAGGACTGACCAGGCCCCAATCGCTAGCCAGTACTCCGGGAGGGTCTATCGTTGCCACCAGTAAAGACCCTGAACTACACCGTACCGTCTCCGAGTGGTTCCTGCTACCCCCATCATCCACGTCGGCTGCCCTGAGGCCATACCCCTCCCGTTGGGGGTTATACTATCACGCTGCACAATCCTACCACCGGCCTCAGCGGTCTGCCCTGCAGCAGCAGCTCCTTAGCTGTACTCAACGGGTGGCGTAGTCGTCCAACATCTACCGCTAATACAGCGCCACTTAGTCTGACTCCCTGGGCACGGACCGGATCACCGCCACGAGACTACAACCCTCAAGAGATCCGGCTCCGGGTAAGCTCCCGCGTGCGCAACGCAGCGCGACACAGGCCCAGGGGCGCGTCATAATGGCTTAATCAGGGGGACACGTCTGGCACTGCAGGATCTGAGTCCCTGGCGTCGTAGTGTGTTACTGATGGTAGCCTGTGTAACGTTGGTCCCAGCTCTCTGCAGGTCATTCACTAGATGCCCCTGTGTGGTTCTGGGATTTTTGCTCACCGTTCTTGAGATCATTTTGGCCCCACGGGTGAGATCTTGTGTGGAACCCCAGATCAAGGGAGATTATCAGTGGTCTTGTATGTCTCCCATTTTCAAATTATTGCTCCCACAGTTGATTTCTTCACACCAAGCTGCTTGCCTATTGCAGATTCAGTCTTCCCAGCATGGTGCAGGGCTACAATTTTGTTTCTGGTGTCATTCGCAGCTCTTTGGTCTTCACCATAGTGGAGTTTGGAGTGTGACTGTTTGAGGTTGCGGACAGGTGTCTTTTATACTGATAACAAGTTCAAACAGGTGCCAGTGCTACAGGTAATGAGTGGAGGACAGAGGAGCCTCTTAAAGAAGATATTACAGGTCTGTGAGAGCCAGAAATCTTACTTGTTTGTAATTGACCAAATACTTATTTTCCACCAAAATTTTAAAAAAAATTCTTTCAAAATCAGACAATGTGATTTTCAGGATTTGTTTTCTCATTTTGTCTCTCATAGTTGAGGTCTAACTATGATGTCAATTACAGGCCTCTCTCATCTTTTTAAGTGAGAGAACTTGCACAATTGGTGACTGACTAAATTCTTTTTTCCCCACTGTGTATATACAGTACAAACCAAAAGTTTGGACACACCTTCTCATTTAAAGATTTTTCTGTATTTTCATGACTTTGAAAATTGTACATTCACATTGAAGGCATCAAAACTATGAATTAACACATGTGGAATTATATACTTAACAAAAAAGTGTGAAACAACTGAAAATATGTCTTTTATTCTAGGTTCTTCAAAGTAGCCACCTTTTGCTTTGATGACTGCTTTGCACACTCTTGGCATTCTCTTGATGAGCTTCAAGAGGTAGTCACCGGAAATGGTTTTCACTTCACAGGTGTGCCCTGTCAGGTTTAATAAGTGGGATTTCTTGCCTTATAAATGGGGTTGGGACCATTAGGTGTGTTGTGCAGAAGTCAGGTGGATACACAGCTGATAGTCCTACTGAATAGACTGTTAGCTGCTTTTTTCTTGCCATAATACAAATTCTAAGTAAAGAAAAACGAGTGGCCATCATTACTTTAAGAAATGAAGGTCAGTCAGTCTGAAAAATTGGGCAAACTTTGAATGTGTCCCCAAGTGCAGTTGCAAAAACCATCAAGCGCTACAAAGAAACTGGCTCACATGAGGACCGCCCCAGGAAAGGAAGACCAAGAGTCACCTCTGCTTCTGAGGATAAGTTTATCCGAGTCACCAGCCTCAGAAATTGCAGGTTAACAGCAGCTCAGATTAGAGACCAGGTCAATGCCACACAGAGTTCTAGCAGCAGACACATCTCTACAACAACTGTTAAGAGGAGACTTTGTGCAGCAGGCCTTCATGGTAAAATAGCTGCTAGGAAACCACTGCTAAGGGCAGGCAACAAGCAGAAGAGACTTGTTTGGGCTAAAGAACACAAGGAATGGACATTAGACCAGTGGAAATCTGTGCTTTGGTCTGATGAGTCCAAATTTGAGATCTTTGGTTCCAACCACCGTGTCTTTGTGCGACGCAGAAAAGGTGAACGGATGGACTCTACGTGCCTGGTTCCCACCGTGAAGCATGGAGGAGGAGGTGTGATGGTGTGGGGGTGCTTTGCTGGTGACACTGTTGGGGATTTATTCAAAATTGAAGGTATACTGAACCAGCATGGCTACCACTTCATCTTGCAGCGGCATGCTATTCCATCCGGTTTGAGTTTAGTTGGACCATCATTTATTTTTCAACAGGACAATGACCCCAAACACACCTCCAGGCTGTGTAAGGGCTATTTGATCAAGAAGGAGAGTCATGGGGTGCTACGCCAGATGACCTGGCCTCCACAGTCACCAGACCTGAACCCAATCGAGATGGTTTGGGGTGAGCTGGACCGCAGAGTGAAGGCAAAAGGGCCAACAAGTGCTAAGCATCTCTGGGAATTCCGTCAAGATTGTTGGAAGACCATTTCCGGTGACTACCTCATGAAGCTCATGAAGAGAATGCGAAGAGTGTGCAAAGCAGTCATCAAAGCAAAAGGTGGCTACTTTGAAGAACCTAGAATATAAAACATATTTTCAGTTGTTTCACACTTTTTTGTTAAGTATATAATTCCACATGTGTTAATTCATAGTTTTGATGCCTTCAGTGTGAATGTACAATTTTCAAAGTCATGAAAATACAGAAAAATCTTTAAGGCTATGTGCCCACGATGCAGAAATGCTCAGGATTTTTTCCTGAGCGTTTCTGCATCTCCCTGGCAGAAAAAAACGCATTGTACATGCGTTTTCCTGCCAGGGACATGCGGAAATGAAGCGTTCTTCACTTGCATTTCCGAATGCGGGTGTCAAGCGCTTTCCAAGCGATTTTAGCATCACTTGGAAAGTGCTTGACAACTCGGTCACACTATATAAATCCATGCAACCGGCATGGATTTATATAGTGTGACCCGAGAGAATGTTAAAAAATAAAAAATAAACCTATACTTACCTTCCGATGGCCCCTGCAGACTCGCTGCGCTCCTGTGCTGGCTGCCGACAGACCGCGGTACGCTGTACTGAAGGACCTGCCGTCACATGACTGTGACGTCACCGCAGGTCCTTCAGTCCTGCGCGATCTATGGGCAAGCACAGGGAAGGAGTCCGGGGGTCGTCGGAAGGTGAATATAATCTTTATTTTTTATTTTATTCTTTTTTTTACAGCTTTTATAATGGTACCTGGGTGTGGAGGAGAGTCTCCTGTCCTCCACACCCGGGTAGCATCCGCACATTATAACGCGCCAATTACGCAAGTACAGATGCAGTCTTGCGGAATTGGCGCATTGCAATGCAAGTCAAGGCGGCGAAAACGCAGCACTTCCGCAAAATAATTGGTAGTGCTGCGTTTTTTTCCGCAATGATAATCCGCAGCGAAAATCTCCGCAGAATGTGCATAGCACATGCGGATTATCATTGGGGGATATGGCAGGCCTTCTACCATGCTTTTTTTTAGCGTTTCTGCAGCGTTTTTGCCGCTGCAGAAACGCTTAAAAACGCATCGTGGGCACACAGTCTAGATGAGAAGGTGTCTCTAAACTTTTGGTCTGTACTATATATACAGTACAGACCAAAAGTTTGGACACACCTTCTCATTTAAAGGTTTTTCTGTATTTTTATGACAATGAAAATTGTACATTCACACTGAAGGCATCAAAACTATGAATTAACACATGTGGAATTATATAGCTAACAAAAAAGTGTGAAACAACTGAAAATATGTCTTATATTCTAGGTTCTTCAAAGTAGCCACCTTTTGCTTTGATGACTGCTTTGCACACTCTTGGCATTCTCTTGATGAGCTTCAAGAGGTAGTCACCGGAAATGGTCTTCCAACAATCTTGAAGGAGTTCCCAGAGATGCTTAGCACTTGTTGGCCCTTTTGCCTTCACTCTGCGGTCCAGCTCACCCCAAACAATCTCGATTGGGTTCAGGTCTGGTGACTGTGGAGACCAGGTCATCTGGCGTAGCACCCCATCACTCTCCTTCTTGGTAAAATAGCCCTTACACAGCCTGGAGGTGTGTTTGGGGTCATTGTCCTGTTGAAAAATAACTGATGGTCCAACTAAACGCAAACCGGATGGAATAGCATGCCACTGCAAGATGCTGAGGTAGCCATGCTGGTTCAGTATGCCTTCAATTTTGAATAAATCCCCAACAGTGTCACCAGCAAAGCACCCCCACACCATCACACCTCCTCCTCCATGCTTCACGGTGGGAACAAGGCATGTAGAGTCCATCTGTTCACCTTTTCTGCGTCGCACAAAGACACTGTGGTTGGAACCAAAGATCTCAAATTTGGACTCATCAGACCAAAGCACAGATTTCCACTGGTCTAATGTCCATTCCTTGTGTTCTTTAGCCCAAACAAGTCTCTTCTGCTTGTTGCCTGTCCTTAGCAGTGGTTTCCTAGCAGCTATTTTACCATGAAGGCCTGCTGCACAAAGTCTCCTCTTAACAGTAGTTGTAGAGATGTGTCTGCTGCTAGAACTCTGTGTGGCATTGACCTGGTCTCTAATCTGAGCTGCTGTTAACCTGCGATTTCTGAGCTGGTGACTAAGACAAACTTATCCTCAGAAACAAAGGTGACTCTTGGTCTTCTTTTCCAGGGGCGGTCCTCATATGAGCCAGTTTCTTTGTAGCGCTTGATGGTTTTTGCAACTGCACTTGGGGACACTTTCAAAGTTTTCCCAATTTTTTGGACTGACTGACCTTCATTTCTTAAAGTAATGATGGCCACTCGTTTTTCTTTACTTAGCTACTTTTTTTGCCATAATACAAATTCTAACAGTCTATTCAATAGGACTATCAGCTGTGTATCCACCAGACTTCTGCACAACACAACTGATGGTCCCAACCCCATTTATAAGGCAAGAAATCCCACTTAGTGAGATATCAGAGTCACATATCAAAGTCACACATCATTTGAATTCGACATGGACGAGGTCTGTGTAGAAGTCCCAATGAGTTTCAGACAGATTTGCACTGAAAATCACAACCAAATAGAATGCCTAAGTTATTTCAACTGAGTGTATAGCTCAATGGTAGGTGTACTGGCTTCTAGGCAGAGTTTTGGGTTCAAGTCCCAGCATCGTACAGTGAACTTTTTTTTTATTATTATCAGTTGTAAAAGTCAGATGTCAAAGTCACATATCAAAGTCACATGTTAAAGTCAGTTCTCAGACAGGGTATTTAGCCTCAAACTGACATTATTCTCATGTTTGACTTTGATATCTGATCATGTCCTAAAATGGACACTGTACACACCTCTTCATGAAATCTGCAGTGTCTGACAAGTGTCACTGCTGAGTAGTCTTGCTGATTGACAGTCAACTTCCCCCATCTAGGCAGCGGGGAGCTGGCTTTCCTTCTAAATGACGTCGGCAGTGGTGCTTCGCCGACAGAGCAGGATGAAAGAGTAGGAGCTGCTCTTTCAATGTGACGTCACAGGCAGCAGGAGAATCGTCAGCAGGAGATACAGTATATACTACACAACACAGGAGAGCTGACAGATCCTCTATACTACACAACACAGGAGAGCTGACAGATCCTCTATACTACACAACACAGGAGAGCTGACAGATCCTCTATATACTACACAACACAGGAGAACTGACAGATCCTCTATACTACACAACACAGGAGAGCTGACAGATCCTCTATACTGCACCCCACAGGAGAGCTGACAGATCCTCTATATACTAGACCACACAGGAGCGCTGACAGATCCTCTATATACTACACCACACAGGAGAGCTGACAGATCCTCTATATACTACACCACACAGGAGAGCTGACAGATCCTCTATATACTATACCATATAGGAGAGCTGACAGATCCTCTATTAACTACCTATATACTACACCACGCAGGAGAGCTGACAGATCCTCTATACTACACAACACAGGAGAGCTGACAGATCCTCTATATACTACACAACACAGGAGAACTGACAGATCCTCTATATACTACACAACACAGGAGAGCTGACAGATCCTCTATACTACACAACACAGGAGAGCTGACAGATCCTCTATACTGCACCCCACAGGAGAGCTGACAGATCCTCTATATACTAGACCACACAGGAGCGCTGACAGATCCTCTATATACTACACCACACAGGAGAGCTGACAGATCCTCTATATACTACACCACACAGGAGAGCTGACAGATCCTCTATATACTATACCATATAGGAGAGCTGACAGATCCTCTATTAACTACCTATATACTACACCACGCAGGAGAGCTGACAGATCCTCTATATTGCACCACACAGGAGAGCGGACAGATCCTCTATGTACTACACCACACAGGAGAGCTGACAGATCCTCTATATACTACACCACACGGGAGAGCTGACAGATCCTCTATATACTACACCACACAGGAGAGCTGACAGATCCTCTATATACTTCACCACACAGGAGAGCTGACAGATCCTCTATGTAATACACCACACAGGAGAGCTGACAGATCCTCTATATGCCACACCACACGGGAGAGCTGACAGATCCTCTATATACTACACCACACAGGAGAGCTGACAGATCCTCTTTATACTTCACCACACAGGAGAGCTGACAGATCCTCTATGTAATACACCACACAGGAGAGCTGACAGATCCTGTATATACTACACCACACAGGAGAGCTGACAGATCCTCTATATACTACACCACACAGGAGAGCTGACAGATCCTCTATATACTACATCACACAGGAGAGCTGACAGATCCTCTATATACTACACCACACAGGAGAACTGACAGATCCTCTATATACTATACCACATAGGAGAGCTGACAGATCATCTATTAATTACCTATATACTACACCACGCAGGAGAGCTGACAGATCCTCCATACTGCACCACACAGGAGAGCGGACAGATCCTCTATATACTACACCACACAGGAGAGCTGACAGATCCTCTATATACTACACCACACAGGAGAGCTGACAGATCCTCTATATACTACACCACACAGAGAGCTGACAGATCCTCTATATACTACACCACACAGGAGAGCTGACAGATCCTGTATATACTATACCACATAGGAGAGCTGACTGATCCTCTATATACTACACCACACAGGAGAGCTGACAGATCCTCTATTAACTACCTATATACTACACCACACAGGAGAGCTGACAGATCCTGTATATACTACACCACACACGAGAACTGACAGATCCTCTATATACTACACCACACAGGAGAGCTGACAGATCCACTATATACTACACCACACAGGAGAGCTGACAGATCCTCTATATACTATACCACATAGGAGAGCTGACTGACAGGACACATCTATATATATAATCGTCTTATCCCGTCTGTCTGTCTTTCTGTCTGTGCAGGAAATCCCGCGTCGCTCATTGGTCTGGCAGCGGCCAATCAGCGCCGCGGGATTTCTGAAAAAAGATGGCGGCCGTTAGCGGCTCATCTGCGGGACGGAGATGCAGCAGGGAGATGACCGGCGCAAGGCGCTCATCTCCCGGCCGATAGCAGCAGAAGGACCTCGACCGCCGGCGCTGCTGACCTCCATGCGGCTAGGGTGTCAAGGGAGAACCGGGGAGCGGCGCTGCGGGTCGGGATACTTCTGCTGCGAGCAGCCACTCATCTCCCGGCTTCTTGCAGCGGAAGTAGCCGCACAGGCAGCGGCGCTGACATCCATGCGGCTAGGGTGTCAAGGGAGGACCGGGGAGCGGCGCTGCGGGTCGGGACACTTCTGCTGCGAGCAGTCGCTCATCTCCCGGCTTCTCGCAGCGGAAGTACCCGCACAAACAGCGACGCTCCCCGGTCCTCACCAATACGATTCCGCTCCCCGGTCCTCACCAATACGATTCGCTGATTGGTCGCGCTCTCCTGCCGCGACCAATCAGTGATCTTGGCGCAAAAGTTAAAACCGCTGTGCAGATTGGTCGCGGCCACTGCACGCGTCCAATCAGCGATCTTGGAGCCACATTTAACCCCTTAACAACATCTGACGTACTAATACGCATCTGTGCCCTGGGACTTAAGAGCCAGACCTGTATTAGTACGTCATGGCGATCGCGTGCGCGCACACAGGCTGTGCGGGCGTGATCGCCGCCGGGTGTCAGCTGATTTTCACAGCTGACACCCGATACTATGTGCAGGGAGCGGTCCTGCACCGCTCCCAGCACATTAACCCCCGCGATGCTGCGATCGAAGTCGATCGAAGTCGATCGCAGCATTGCGGGGGGAAGGGGAGGTGATCGCAGATACTCACCTCCTCTTCCGGCTTCCAGCGCTGTCTGCAAAGGCTTCCCGGGTGTTGCCATGACGACCCGATGTCGTCATGACAACATCCGGGTCACCAGACAGCAGGAAGATTGTTTGGACATGCGCAGTGCATCTCCAAACAATCTTCTCCCTGTCCAGCGCTGAGAGCCTGCATGACACAGGGATGGTGCTTCATTCCTGTGCCATGCAGGCGATCAGAGAAAAAAAAGTGAAAGTCCCAGAGTGGGACAAAGTAATAAAATATAAAAACTGTCAGAAAGTGAAAAAAAAAAAAAAAATTGCAAAAATATATAAAAAAAAAAAAAAAAATAATCCACCAAAAATAAAAATATAATGTACCCATCAATAAATATTATTATAAAAAAAAAAAAAAAAAAAAAAAAAAAAAAAGTACACATATTTGGTATCGCCGCGTCCGGAACAACTTGACCTATAAAACTGTCCCACTAGTTAACTCATTCAGTGAACACGGTAAAAAAAAAAAAAAAAAACGAAGCAAAAAACAATGCTTTTTTTTTTCACTTTTTCATTTTTACGAATCAATTTGTGAAGTACCTGGGGGTTCCAAGTGCTCACTATGCATCTAGATAGGTGCCTTGGGGGGTCTAGTTTCCAAAATGGGGTCACTTGTGGGGGAGCTCCAATGTTTGGGCACACAGGGGCTCTCCAAATGAAACATGATGTCCGCTAACAATTTGAGCCGACAATTTGTTAGCGGATACCATGTTGCTTTTGGAGAGTCCCTGTGTGCCCAAACATTGGAGCTCCCCCACAAGTGACCCCATTTTGGAAACTAGACCCCCCAAGGCACCTATCTAGATGCATAGTGAGCACTTGGAACCCCCAGGTGTTTCACAAATTGATTCATAAATATGAAAAAGTGTTTTTTTTTTCACTTTTTCATTTTTACAAATCAATTTGTGAAGCACCTGGGGGTTCCAAGTGCTCACTATGCATCTAGATAGGTGCCTTGGGGGGTCTAGTTTCCAAAATGGGGTCACTTATGGGGGAGCTCCAATGTTTGGGCACACTGGGGCTCTCCAAACACAACATGGCGTCCGCTAATTATTCAAGCAAATTTTACAATCAAAAAGTCAAATGACGCTCCTTCCCTTCTGAGCCCTGCCGTGCGCCCAAACAGTGTTTTTTCCCCACATATTGGGTATCTGCGTGCCCAGGGTAAATTGCACAACAAATTTTGGGGTCCATTTTTTCTTGTTACCCCTGTGAAAATAAAAAAAAATGGGTCTAAAGTAACATTTTTGTGAAAAAAGTTAAATGTTCATTTTTTTCTTCCACATTCAAAAAATTCCTGTGAAGCACCTGAAGGGTTAATAAAGTTCTTGAATGTGGTTTTGAGCACCTTGAGGGGAGCAGTTTTTAGAATGGTGTCACTTTTGGGTATTTTCTGTCATAAAGACTAGTGTTGAGCCACCCCCGTAGTGTTCGAGTTCGGTTCGGTTCGTCGAACACCCGTGTGTTCGACGAACTGTTCGTCGAACTGTTCGTCGAACACCTTCGAACACCGTTAAAACCAATGGCAGGCAAACAAAAACACATAGAAACACATAGAAAACACCTTCAAAGGTGTCCAAAAGCTGACAAACTGCTCAGAAGACATAACTAACACATGGAAAAGTGACAAGTACATATAGTCATGCGAAAATAAAAGAGGTGGAGGAGTAAAAGGAGGGGGAGACACAGATATAGGCATGTCATGCCCTTCTAAAATCCAAAAAGTGAGAAGCCGACACGGCCAGTCCGCTCCTGCCCGTGCCACCTCCGTGTCGCCGGGTTTGTGCCAGAGCCGCGGTGAACCCTGATGGCCAGCCCCCCTCTCCCAATACTGGTGCCTTTCCGCTGGTGGGTCGAGCGAGCCCCCCTGTGGTGGAGGCAGCTCTAAGCTTTTTAATTTAAATTGTCTCTCTAATTTGAATGAATACACTTTAAATCCATTTACAAGGATCTATTGGAGGGCAAGTCTCATGCCAGCAGCCGCGTAATTCCAGCTCCAGTAGCGTCCACTAAAGCTGCTGCAGTTAAAAAGCTTTTATAAGGATCGAGCTCGGCTGTCCACCGCAAGGCATCCTACTGCCAGTCCCAGCCCCTATGCCTTGGGGTGCCTCCTGATGCTCTTCACTGAGTATCCCGTGGTCCCGAAGCATTTCCTTTGAAAAAATGAAGTGTCCAAACTACAGGTGGTGTAGCTTGCTTAACAGCCGGGATAATCCGCTGACTAGCAGACCCTGCTACTAGGCACAAAGTATTTCCTGGGCTAGATGCAGTTAAAAATTTGTAATTAGATACTCTCGTTGGATGCTGAGAAAGCATTCCATAGAGTCTCCTGGCACGCCATATATGATTCTCTTAAAAAGCTTGGGGTAGGGGTCTAGGGGACCCTTTTATAGCCAAAATCACGGCCCTGTATCGCAATACGTCACCTAGGCTGAAGATAAATGGAACTGTAGCACCCTGAGGGCTCGGTTGCTACAGAGGTATTGCACCTCACCCAGAGGTGTGATATCTCACTCTCAGGTAAGGATGTAGTGTGGATCAGGACCCGACACCTGCATGCATTACACCACATTGCCGTGGGGCAGGGCGACCAATATGCCCCTGAGATGGGCACGACAGTCCCTGTCCCTGGCTGGAGTGGGGGGAGGGAACACTGAGGAAGGGGAACCCTGTAGTGCAGGAGCAGGGAGGAAGCAGTTCCTGGGTGCATTGAGAAGGGAGTATAAAAGGTGGGCACCATCTTAGTTCAGTGCAGAGAAGTCTGAGCAGAAGTGGCAGGGAGCAGGGGCTCTGCATGAGCTCTGCTCCGGAGGCGGGCCTAGTAACAGAGGCCCAGGCCTGGAAGAGGGAGAAGGAAGGAAGAGGAGCGGAGAAGGCTCCAGGAACGAGGAACGAAGGGATCTCAGGGGTGCGGACGGGCGAGTCGCCACCGCACGCCAGAATCCACCTGCGTGGAGGGGTCAGGCCAAAGGGGGAGACCGGTCCCCGAAACTAGTGGAGGCAGGAAACGACTCTCAGCTAGAAACAGGAGGCTGTGACATTTTATGTGGCGCAGCCCCTCGCTACACCCGCTAGGAAGGCACCACATAGGGTCAGGGAAACTGGCTCCAAGTTTACCAAGAGGAGGCCCGAGGCAGCCGGACAGAAGGGTTGGTAAGAAAGGCCAGACAAAGGACACACAAAGGGGGTCCTGTGAAGCGCTCCAAAGTTATCTGGGAGTTGTCTGAGCCCCTCACCTGGTGAGCACAGTACGACGTGGGCAGCCGTTACCTGCAGACGTGGTCTGGATAATAAGAACTGTGAGTAAAGGCCCTGGACTGCATCACTGACTCCGTGTCATTACTGCTGCTGCCCTGCACCATCACCCCCATCCTCCGCATACACTGCCCTGAGGCTATACTCCTCCCGTGGGGAGTTATGCTACGCTCTGCTGCACCCACAACACCAGCCTCAGCGGTCTGCCCTGGAGCGGCGGTTCACTCTGACCGCAATCCACGGGTGGCGTAGTCGGACATTTAAACATCAAAACCACATAAATAGTTCCGCCACTGGTTTGACCGCCCTGAGCCACGGAACCGGGTTGCCGCCACGGAGACTACAACCACCAGCATCCACCAAAAAGGGTCCGGCTCCGGGTGTCCCAAGGCCCAGGGGGCGCGTCAGAACATTTTCATCACCTTTCACAATCACCAATGGGACAAGGCAGGGATGTTCTCTGTCCCCTCTCTTATACATCCTAGTGACGGAGCACCTGCTCTCATCAATTCGCCATAACCCCAATATTAGGTGGATTGAGGTGGGAGGCACCGAGTACAAGTGCTCTCTATTTGCTGATGATGTCCTAGTATATATCACTCAATCACATATATCCATCCATGCTGTTATGGCTGAAATAGATCACTTTGTTACATGGTCAAATTTTAAAATCAATGCAGCGAAGTCTGAGGCCCTCGATGTCTCCCTCCCCAAATCCATATAGGATTCCATCCAGTCCAACTTTCCCTTTGCCTGGCCCTCACAGGGTATCAAATACTTACGAATTCCTATTCATAGAGACCTCTCCCATCTATGTTATCTTAATTTTGGGCCCTTTATTGAACAACTCCATACAGACCACGGTTGGCAAGTTAGAACTGTAAGATTCACTACGTGAACCACTGGTGTTTTGTGGAAAAGCACATGTACACTGTGTTCCAAATTATTATGCAAAAAGTGTTTAGGAGTGATAAGGGAAGAATTTGTTTGTTTGTCAGTTAAACTCATTGATGGTGATGTGTGTCAGGGCTCTTTATATCACTGTAAGCAATTGCAGACACCAGTGCTAATTAGTTTGTCAGGTGTGTCCAATGAAAGGCAAGACTACTTAAGAAGGCTCTCTCACATTATTCAGCAGCCTACATTTTCTGCCAAAATGGGAAAGAAAAAGGATGTGTCGGCTGCTGAGAAGCAACAAATTGTGGAGTGTTTAGGTCAAGGCATGACTACAATCAACATTGTGCGATGATCAGGATGAAGTGTCTTGGCAATCAAGAAGTATGTAGCTGATTCACAGTACACACGTGTGCGTGCTGATAAGGGCAAATTGAGGACTCTTTCCTACAGGCAATTACGTCAGGTTGAAAGAGCAGCGGCAAAAAAGCCTTGTCATAGCAGCAGACAAGTTTTTGAAGCTGCTTGTGCCTCCAACGTCCCCCGAACAACAAGATGCAGGGTCCTTCAGAGGTTTGCAGCTGTGCATACGCCATCCTGTCGACCTCCTCTATCCACTTTACACAAGCAGAAACGGCTCCAGTGGGCCAAACATTACATGAAGACTGATTTCAAAACTGTTTTGTTCACGGATGAGTGCCGTGCAGCGCTCGATGGTCCAGATGGATAGAGTGGAGGATGGCTGGTTGATGGACACCCCACGCAAACACGGCTACAGCGCCAACAAGGAGGAGGTGGAGTAATGTTTTGGGCTGGAATCATGGGGAGAGAGATTGTCGGCCCCTTTAGGATCCCTGAAGGCGCTAAAGATGAACTCCATAATGTATGTGGATTTTCTCAAACAGCATTTCCTGCCATGGTTCAAGAAGAAGAACCGTGTATTTCACAGCAAGATCATTTTTCTGCATGATAATGCACCATCTCATGCTGCACATAAAACATCTGCATCTCTGGCTGATATGGGCATAAAAGGGGACAAACTTATGGTGTGACCCCCATGCTCCCCTGACCTCTACCCCATTCAGAACCTTTGGAGCATCATTAAAAGGAGTGTCTATGATGGCGGGAGGCAGTTCACATCTAAGCAACAGCTCTGGGAGGGTATTCTGTCCTCATGCAAAACAATTGAAGCAGAAACCATCCAAAACCTGACAAATTCAATGGACGAGAGAGTTCAGAAGCTCCTTTCGAACAAGGGGTCCTATGTGAAAATGTAACATCACCTAGAATAAAGTTTTGAGTTGAAAACTGTTTGATTTCAGTTTCTAACAACCTGCTAATGCTTATAATTTCAAAAATGACCATTTTTTTGGTCTTTATTAAAATTAAAAGGTTGATCGAAAAGTTTGGGGGATCTAAGAGTGTGGCAACCCAGTAGTCATGATTACTTCGAATTCTGACAATATGAGGGTCATGCTGCAGGTAGTGCAGCAAGAAGGCACTTATGTGTCTTGCGCATCTCGGAGCCCCAAAATTATTTTCCGGGCTAGATGCAGCTAAAAATTATTTTTAATTTTAAATCTGGTGGAGCTTATTATAGATGGCCTAATAGGATTAGTGCTGCACACTGCTACAAAGCCCAAATTATTTTCCAGTCAAGATACAGATAAACATGATTAGTAATTTGAAAGCTTAAAACGGTTGGTAGGCTGATTTTAAACAATCATCAAGCTTTTACTCTCCCCAGGATGACACAGGGGTAGAAAAGTCGTTTCGGATCCATGATTTGTTCATCTTTATGAACGTGAGTCTGTCTACATTATCAGTGGAGAGCCGCGTGCGCTTATCTGTCAGCACACCACCAGCAGCGCTGAACACACGTTCAGACAGAACGCTGGCTGCGGGGCATGACAAGATCCCCAAGGCGTAAGTGGCTAGCTCCGGCCATTTATCCAGATTGGAAGCCCAAAAAGAGCAAGGGTCCAGTGACACAGTCGTGGCTTCAATGTTTACTTGGAGATACTCCTGTACCATCGTCTCTAGGCGTTGACTATGTGTCAGACTTCTTGTCTCCTGTGGCCTTGCAAAGGATGGGCTAAAAAAGTGGTGAAATGATTCCGCAAAATTGATGTTACCACCAGATACTGTGGTTCTGTTACGGTTTGAGTGCTGAACACTTGACGGTCCCACGGTTGGCAAGTTGGAACTGTGAGATTCACTACGTGCACCACTGGTATTTTGTGGAAAAGCACATGTAAGATTCTGCAACAGTCTCTGCTGATACTCCTGCATGCGTGCATCCCTTTCTATGGCAGGAATAATTTCTGCAAATTTACTTTTGTACCGGGGATCTAACAGTGTGGCAACCCAGTAGTCAGGATTATTTCTAATTCTCACAATTCGAGGGTCATGTTGCAGGTAGTGCAGCAAGAAGGCACTCATGTGTGTTGCGCATCCAGGAGCACCAAGTCCCTGTTGTGTTGGTGGCGAGGTAACAATCATGCTTCCTTCCTCTGTCCTCTCCCCCCAACCTCGCACAACAGAAATGTGATCAAGGTCTCCCTCATCTGATGAGTCTTCCATCAGTTCGTCCTCCACTTCTTCCTGGGCTCCTGCACCTTCCTCACTAGTTTGGCTGCTACCATGCGCCCTGGTAAAACCATCTCCCCCACCCTCACATGCCTGCCGCCTTGGTGCTGCCGACCGTCTGGACCTTGCAGATGTTAGCCCTTCCGCATACAACTCCTCCTCCTCTACTTCCTCCACCTCCTCTTGTGCCACCACCTGACTCCGAATTCTGTTTAACATGTGCTCCAGCATGTAAATCACCGGAATAGTCATGCTGATAATGGCATCGTCAGCACTAAACATCTTCGTCGCCATTTCAAAACTGTGCAGAAGGGTGCATAGGTCCCTGATCTGAGACCACTCCTCCAGCGTGATTTGCCCCACCTCTGAATCTCGTTGGCCCAGGCTATACGTCAGAACGTATTGCACCAGGGCTTGTCGGTGCTGCCACAGTCGCTGCAACATGTGCAGAGTTGAATTCCACCGGGTAGGCACATCGCATTTTAGCCGGTGAAGTGGCAGGCCCAACGACTTCTGTAGAGATGTAAGTCGCTGAGCTGCGGGATGCGAACGGCGGAAGTGAGCACACAGCGACCGTGCCCTCTGCAGAAGGCCATCTAGTCTGGGATAGTGGGCTAAAAATTGCTGGACAACCAGGTTCAACACGTGAGCCATACAAGGCACGTGTGTGACATTGCCCCGGCGAAGGGCCGCACCCAGGTTTGCAGCATTGTCGCACACGGCCTTCCCTGGTTTCAGGTCCAGTGGAGACAACCATTCATGAAATTGGTTCTCCAGAGCTGACCACAACTCCTCAGCTGTGTGACTCACATTTCCCAGACATTTCAATGTAAAAACCGCCTGATGACGTTGAGCCCTACTGCCAGCATAGTAAGGAGGTGTGCAGGATCCCTTCTGCGCAGTTAGAAAGCTTGTGGCATGACCAGACAGGCTTTGGGTGCAGGTGGAAGACCGAGAGGAGGTTGAGGAGGCAGAAGCAGTGGAGGAACTTTGACATAAAGAGGATTGACGCACAACTCGTGGGGACGGCAAGACTTGGACAGCAGCCCCTTGTCCTGCTGTCACCATAGTTACCCAGTGCCCAGTCAGCGACTTGTAACGCCCCTGTCCATGCCTACTCGTCCAAGTGTCTGTGGTGAAATGCACCCTGTCACACACAGAGTTTCTCAAAGAAGCGGTGATGTTGTGTGCGACATGCTGGTGGAGCGCAGGCACACCTTTCTTTGAGAAGTAGTGCCGACTGGGCATCTGGTACTGGGGCACTGCGACGGACATAAGGTCTCGAAAATCCTCTGTGTCCACCAGGCGGAAAGGCAGCATTTCTGTAGCCAAGAGCTTGCAGATGGTGAAATTCAACCTCTTAGCTTTCTCATGGCTAGGAGGAAATGGTCTTTTACTTGTCCACATCTGAGGGACCGAGGGCTGGCTATTGTGCTTAGACGGGGTTGATAAGGGTGTCCCCGGCAAACTGCCGGTCTGTGAGGAAGATGCAGGCGGACATGTTAGGTTGCCTTGATCCAAAGGTGGTGCTATCGATGTCGGACAGCGCTCAACACCAGCTGCTGTTACCACCTCCAAAGAAAATGATGACCTGCCAATCACGCTGGCTGTTGCGGGTAAAGAGGTGGCAGGTCTGCGCCCCAAAACAGGTGTGACTGCTGTCCCCCCAGTCACAGAGGATGAAGAGGCCGCGGATGCACAAGATATGGCAGACGGTGGTTGGCCCGGCCGGCTAGGCCGCATTGTAGCACACTGAGCTTCCCACTGCAACTTATGCTTCATGTCCATGTGCCGGTTCATGCATGAAGTACTCAAACTATGTATTTTTTGGCCTCTACTTAGCTTTTGCTGACAAATGTTACAGATAACACGAGTTGGGTCATCTTTATCGATCTGAAAAAATGCCCAGGCTATGCAAGGCTTAGCACCCATGCGACCTGAAGAGCCACCACGACTTGTGGTGAGAGGCAGAGTTGTGTTTGAGGATGCAGTTGTTGACGTGCTTCCAGTACTACGTCTCTGTCCAGGAAGGCGCAACCTGACCTCGTCGTCACTAGCATCTTCCTCCACCTCCTCTGCTGACCTCATCTCTTGGCTGACTGTGGGTTGACAGTAAGTGGGATCTCCAACCTCATCATCATCACCCTGTGTGTTATCACACCCGTCGTCCTCAGAGCCAACCTGTTCCTGCCCTGACAAAAAACTAAAGTTGTCGCTCCAATCAGGTATTTGAGTCTTATCATCGTCTTCCTCATTGTCTCCACCAACAGGAGTTACAGTTTGGGAATGAGGGTCTACATTATGGTCAGAACCTTCTGCGTCTGGTCCTGGATCCGACTCATAAAGATTCTGGGCATCAGTGCAGATCATTTCCTCGTCTGGATTCACAGAAGCGCTGGAGTCGACCTCTGATTCCCAGGCTATAGTATGAGTAAACAGCTCTGCAGACTCAACCATCTGTTCTACCTCATACTCAGACGGGCAGCTGGAGATTTGGGAGCTGTGAGGAAGCAAGTGCGATTTGGGTGACACCTTTGAGGACTGGAGTATTTGTGATGTTGAAGTTGATGTGGAGGAGAGCCCACTTAAAGGAGCACTTGATATCCGTTGAAGCACCTGCTGTTTTTGTGCCTCATCTGGAATTTGTAGCGATTGGCGTGGCCGTAAGAAAGGGATCTTATCACATTGTCCGCTAAAAGAAGTAGACATTTTACTTTGGCTGGAAGATGGTCTTTCTTCTGCAGATGTTACTGTTGCTTTAACACCTACCCCACGGACACAACCTTTTTTCCCCTTCCCAACACGCCTATTCCCCTTTCCACCAGCAGCAGGCCTTTTTCCACTCATTTTGGTGGTTAACTAATTCACAACTCTGGAGTTGTTTGCACAAAAAAACAATGGATGGTAACCGAGCAGAGCTGAGTGGCCAAACTGTGGTATTAGGCCAAAACTATTGGCTGGGTTAGATGCAGAAAAAAATATATTCAGTTTGCAACCTGATGGAGGTCAGTATAGATGGACTAATAGAGAAAGTCCGACACACTGCTAGAAGGCCAAATATTTTTTCAGAGCTAGATGCAGAAAAAAATTATATTCAGTTTGCAACCTGATGGAGGTCAGTATAGATGGATTAATAGAACAAGACCCACACACAGCTAGAAGCCCAATATTTTTTCAGAGGTAGATGTAGAAAAAAATATATTCAGTTTGCAACCTGATGGAGGTCAGTATAGATGGACTAATACAACAAGTCCCACACACAGCTAGAAGCCGAAATATTTTTTCAGAGGTACTGTAGATGCAGATAAAAATTATTTTTAATTTGCAACCTGATGGAGGTCAGTATAGATGGACTAATACAGCAAGTCCCACACACAGCTAGAAGCCCAAATATTTTTTCAGAGGTACTGTAGATGCAGATACAAATTATTTTTAATTTGCAACCTGATGGAGGTCAGTATAGATGGACTAATACAACAAGTCCCACACACAGCTAGAAGCCCAAATATTTTTTCAGAGGTACTGTAGATGCAGATAAAAATTATTTTTAATTTGCAACCTGATGGAGGTCAGTATAGATGGACTAATAGAGAAAGTCCGACACACTGCTAGAAGGCCAAATATTTTTTCAGAGCTAGATGCTGAAAAAAATTATATTCAGTTTGCAACCTGATGGAGGTCAGTATAGATGGATTAATAGAACAAGACCCACACACAGCTAGAAGCCCAATATTTTTTCAGAGGTAGATGCAGAAAAAAATATATTCAGTTTGCAACCTGATGGAGGTCAGTATAGATGGACTAATACAACAAGTCCCACACACAGCTAGAAGCCCAAATATTTTTTCAGAGGTACTGTAGATGCAGATAAAAATTATTTTTAATTTGCAACCTGATGGAGGTCAGTATAGATGGACTAATACAACAAGTCCCACACACAGCTAGAAGCCCAAATATTTTTTCAGAGGTACTGTAGATGCAGATACAAATTATTTTTAATTTGCAACCTGATGGAGGTCAGTATAGATGGACTAATAGAGAAAGTCCGACACACTGCTAGAAGGCCAAATATTTTTTCAGAGCTAGATGCAGAAAAAAATTATATTCAGTTTGCAACCTGATGGAGGTCAGTATAGATGGATTAATAGAACAAGACCCACACATAGCTAGAAGCCCAAATATTTTTTCAGAGGTAGATGCAGAAAAAAATATATTCAGTTTGCAACCTGATGGAGGTCAGTATAGATGGACTAATACAACAAGTCCCACACACAGCTAGAAGCCCAAATATTTTTTCAGAGGTACTGTAGATGCAGATAAAAATTAGTTTTAATTTGCAACCTGATGGAGGTCAGTATAGATGGACTAATAGAATGATGCTATGCCCAAAAGATTTTACTTCACTAGGTGCAGTAAAAAAATTGGTATTCTATACACAGGTGGTATATCTTGCAGCACAGATAGGCTACTCCACTGACTAACACACTCTGCAATAGGCCAAAAAGGATTAGCTTTGCTAGATTCAGCCAAATGCTGTGAAAAAAACTTGCACAGCACTGGCACAGACCTGCCTGGCAAAAACTGATAGGAACTGATGTAACCTAGTCCTGAAAAGGACTCCAATTACAATTAGTCTTTACTCCCACAACCTATCTATTTAAGAGCACAGACCTCCCTGATAAAAGTCGTAGGAAATGCTGTAACCTAGTCCTTAAAAGGACTGCAATCACAACTATTCCCTACTCCCAAGCTATCTGTATATTTGTGCGAAAATTGGCTTGAAATTAACAAGGTATAGCGCACACAGCAACAGCGGTGCCGTCTAACACGCAGCTGCAGCAGTGAGAAAATGGTGGCGACGGGGAAAATGGCTTGGTCTTATAGGGCAAGGACATGTGACATACACTGCCAATGACACATGCCCTTGCTTGTGTGAAAAAAAGCACTTCGCTCCGTGTGTGCGCTGCTGATAGGCTGACAGATTGCACCTCCCCACTGCAAATGCGGGAAAGAGAAAAAAAAATGGAGATCTTCATTGTTCCTGCAGAGATCCATCCCCTGCCCCTCCCCCCACCCCGCTGTACACTCAAACTGCGTATTAACATTAATTTTCATCATTACTGAGAAAAAATCCAGTTATGATTTTGGTGCACGAACAGTTATCGAACATAACCTCGAACAGCCGAATTTTTATCAAATTGTTCGTGTTCGCCGAACGGCTCGAACACCGCCCAAAACAGCTCGAATTTGAGATTGGCGAACAGTTCGAGTAGAACAACGCTCATCTCTAATAAAGACCTCTCAAAGTGACTTCAAATGTGATGTGGTCCCTAAAAAGATGGTTTTGTAAATTTTGTTGGAAAAATGAGAAATCGCTGCTCAACTTTTAACCCTTATAGCTTCCTAACAAAAAAAAATTTTGGTTCCAAAATTGTGCTGATGTAAAGTAGACACGTGGGAAATGTTATTTATTAACTCTTTTGTGTGACATATCTCTCTGATTTAAGGGCATAAAAATTTAAATTTTGAAAATTGCTAAATTTTCAAAATTTTCGCCAAATTTCCATTTTTTTCACAAATAAACGCAAGTGATATCGAAGAAATTTTACCACAATCATGAAGTACAATATGTCACGAAAAAACAATCTCAGAATCAGGGGGACCCGTTGAAGCGTTCCAGAGTAATTACCTCATAAAGTGACAGTGGTCAGAATTGTAAAAATTGGCCTGGTCATTAACGTGCAAACCACCCTCGGGGCTTAAGGGGTTAAACACTGATGTGCTGATTTTAGCGCCACATTTAAACACTGCTGTGCTGATTGGTCGCGGACGCTGCCCGCTACCAATCAGCAATTTTGGCGCCACATTTAAACACTGCTGTGCTGATTGGTCGTGGACGCTGCCCGCGACCAATCAGCGAGATTGGCGCCAAATTTAAACACCGCTCTGCTGATTGGTGGCGGCCACCAGCCGCGACAAATCAGCGAGATTGGCGACAAATTTAAAAAACGCTCTGCTGATTGGTCGCGGCCGGCGACCGCGACCAATCAGCAATATTGGCGCCAAATTTAAACACCCCTCTGCTGATTGGTCGCGACCGCCAGCTGCGACCAATCAGCGATATTGGCGCCAAATTTAAACACCGCTCTGCTGATTGGTCACGACCGCCAGCTGCGACCAATCAGCGACATTGGCGCCAAATTTAAACACTGCTCTGCTGATTGGTCGCGGTCGCCGGCAGCGACCAATCAGCGATTTTGGCGCCAAATTTAAACACACTCTCCAGTCCTCACTAACACGGTTCGCTGATTGGTCGTGGCCCCCACCCGCAAACAATCAGCAATATTGGCGCCAAATTTAAACCCCGCTCTGCTGATTGGTCGCGGTCGCCGGCCGCGACCAATCAGCAGTATTTATGAAAATACTATACTATACTATACTATTTTTAATGGTGTTTTATTTGTTTGTCGGTTTGTCATTTTGTGTATATGTGTCAGGAATTATTTGTATTCAATAAATTGATATATTTTTATGGATCTTTGTTGTTATTGATAATTATTTGGTTACTTTTTGACTATTTGGGTGATCACTGCTAGTTTGCATCTCTTCTTTTTGCTGTTTTCATACTTACTATTTTATGAGATGCTGCAGGTAGATCCCGTTTATTAGATGGTGCCCTCCTCATTGTTTGGTGGTTCACCAATCAGCAGTATTGGCGGCAAATTTAAACACTACTCTGCTGATTGCTCGCGGTCGCCGAACTTGACCAATCAGCATTATTGGCGCCAAATTTAAACACCGCTTTGCTTATTGGTCGCGGTGGCCGGCCGCGACCAAGCAGCGATATTGGCGCCAAATTTAAACACCGCTTTGCTGATTGGTCGCGGTGGCTGGCCGCGACCAAACAGTGATATTGGCGCCAAATTTAAACACCGCTCTGCTGATTGGTCGCGGTCGCCGAACTTGATCAATCAGCATTATTGGCGCCAAATTTAAACACCGCTTTGCTTATTGGTCGCGGTGGCCGGCCG
Source organism: Phyllobates terribilis (assembly GCF_046119375.1). Lineage (NCBI taxonomy): Eukaryota > Metazoa > Chordata > Amphibia > Anura > Dendrobatidae > Phyllobates > Phyllobates terribilis. Next base: position 499,669 of record NW_027363339.1, read on the forward strand.
CGACTAATCAGCATTATTGGCGCCAAATTTAAACATCGCTTTGCTGATTGGTCGCGGTGGCCGGCCGCGACCAAACAGCGATATTGGCGCCAAATTTAAACACCGCTCTGCTGATTGGTCGCGGTTGCCGGTCGCGATTAATCAGCATTATTGGCGCCAAATTTAAACACCGCTCTGCTGATTGGTCGCGGCCATGAACAATCACCATTATTGGCGCCAAATTTAAATACCGCTCTGCTGATTGGTCGCGTTCGCTGGCAGCGACCAATCAGCATTATTGGAGCCAAATTTAAACGCCGCTCTGCTGATTAGTCGCGACCACCGGCCGTGAACAATCAGCGATACAGGCGCCAAATTTTAACACCGCTTTGCTGATTGGTCACGGTTGCCGGCCACGACCAATCAGCGATTTTGCTGCCAAATTTAAACACGCTCTCCAGTCCTCACTAACACGGTTTGCAGATTGGTCGTGGCCGCCGCCTGCGACCAATCACCGATATGGCCGCCAAATTTAAACACTGCTTTGCTGATTGGTCGCGGTTGCCGGCCGCGACCAATCAGCGATTTTGGCGCAAGATTTAAACACCGCTCTGCTGTATGCACCCGGTCGGCCGCATACATATTTTAGAATACCCGATGTGTTAGAATCGGGCCACCATCTAGTATAATATAATGATCCCACAGACTCACATATAATATAATGTTACCACAGACCCACAAATAATATAATGACCCCACAGACTCACATATAATATAATGTTACCAAAACCCACAAATAAAATAATTACCCCACAGACCCACATATAATATAATGTCCCCACAGACCCACATATAATATAATGTCACCAAAGACCCACATATACAGTGCTGGCCAAAAGTATTGGCACCCCTGCAATTCTGTCAGATAATACTCAGTTTCTTCCTGAAAATGATTGCAATCACAAATTCTTTGGTATTATTATCTTCATTTAATTTGCTTGCAAGGAAAAAACACAAAAGAGAATGAAGCAAAAATCAAATCATGGATCATTTCACACAAAACTCCAAAAAAGGGCCGGACAAAAGTATTGGCACCCTCAGCCTAATACTTGGTTGCACAACCTTTAGCCAAAATAACTGCGAACAACCGCTTCCGGTAACCATCAATGAGTTTCTTACAATGCTCTGCTGGAATTGTAGACCATTCTTCTTTGGCAAACTGCTCCAGGTCCCTGATATTTGAAGGGTGCCTTCTCCAAACTGCCATTTTGAGATCTCTCCACAGGTGTTCTATGGGATTCAGGTCTGGACTCATTGCTGGCCACCTTAGAAGTCTCCAGTGCTTTCTCTCAAACCATTTTATAGTGCTTTTGGAAGTGTGTTTTGGGTCATTGTCCTGCTGGAAGACCCATGACCTCTCACACTGGGCCCTACATTATGCTGTAAAATTTGTTGGTAGTCTTCAGACTTCATAATGCCATGCACACAGTCAAGCAGTCCAGTGCCAGAGGCAGCAAAGCAACCCCAAAACATCAGGGAACCTCCGCCATGTTTGACTGTAGGGACCGTGTTCTTTTCTTTGAATGCCTCTTTTTTTTTCCTGTACACTCTATGTTGATGCTTTTTCCCAAAAAGCTCTACTTTTTTCTCATCTGACCAGAGAACATTCTTCCAAAACGTTTTAGGCTTTCTCAGGTAAGTTTTGGCAAACTCCAGCCTGACTTTTTTATGTCTCGGGGTAAGAAGTGGGGTCTTCCTGGGTATCCTACCATACAGTCCCTTTTCATTCAGACACCGACGGATAGTACGGGTTGACACTGTTGTACCCTCGGACTGCAGGGCAGCTTGAACTTGTTTGGATGTTAGTCGAGGTTCTTTATCCACCATCCGCACAATCTTGCGTTGAAATCTCTCGTCAATTTTTCTTTTCCGTCCACATCTAGGGAGGTTAGCCACAGTGCCATGGGCTTTAAACTTCTTGATGACACTGCGCACGGAAGACACAGGAACATTCAGGTCTTTGGAGATGGACTTGTAGCCTTGAGATTGCTCATGCTTCCTCACAATTTGGTTTCTCAAGTCCTCAAACAGTTCTTTGGTCTTCTTTCTTTTCTCCATGCTCAATGTGGTACACACAAGGACACAGGACAGAGGTTGAGTCAACTTTAATCCATGTTAACTGGCTGCAAGTGTGATTTAGTTATTGCCAACACCTGTTAGGTGCCACAGGTAAGTTACAGGTGCTGTTAATTACACGAATTAGAGAAGCATCACATGATTTTTCAAACGGTGCCAATACTTTTGTCCACCCCCTTTTTTAGGTTTGGTGTGGAATTATATCCAATTTGGCTTTAGGACAATTCTTTTTGTGTTTTTTTCATTGAAGACAAATTAAATGAAGATAATAATACCAAAGAATTTGTGATTGCAATCATTTTCAGGAAGAAACTGAGTATTATCTGACAGAATTGCAGGGGTGCCAATACTTTTGTCCAGCACTGTAATATAATGTTCCCAAAGACCCACATATAATATAATGTTACCACAAACCCACATATAATATAATGTCCCCACAGTTCCACATATAATATAATGTCCCCACAGACCCATAAATAATATAATGCCCCCACAGACCCACATATAATATAATGTCCTCACAGACCCACATATAATATAATGTCCTCACAGACCCACATATAATATAATGTCCACACAGACCCACATATAATATAATGTCCTCACAGACCCACATATATAATGTCCCCACAGACCCACATATAATATAATGTTACCACAGACCCACATATAATATAATGTCCTCACAGACCCACATATAATATAATGTTACCACAGACCCACATATAATATTATGTCCCCACAGACCCACATATAATATAATGTCCTCACAGACCCACATATAATATAATGTCCTCACAGATCCACATATAATATAATATCCTCACAGACCCACATATAATATAATGTCCTCACAGACCCACATATAATTTAATGTCCTCACAGACCCACATATGTTACCACAGACCCACATATAATATAATGTCCCCACAGACCCACATATAAATATAATGTCCCCACAGACCCACATATAATATAATGTCACCAAAGACCCACATATAATATAATGTTCCCACAGACCCACATATAATATAATGTCCCCACAGACCCACATATAATATAATGTCCCCACAGACCCACATATAATATGTTACCACAGACCCACATATAATATAATGTCCCCACAGACCCACATATAATATAATGTCCTCACAGACCCACATATAATATAATGTCCCCACAGACCCACATATAATATAATGTCCTCACAGACCCACATATATAATGTCCCCACAGACCCACATATAATATAATGTCCTCACAGACCCACATATATAATGTCCTCACAGACCCACATATAATATAATGTCCTCACAGATCCACATATAATATAATATCCTCACAGACCCACATATAATATAATGTCCTCACAGACCCACATATAATTTAATGTCCTCACAGACCCACATATAATATGTTACCACAGACCCACATATAATATAATGTCCCCACAGACCCACATATAAATATAATGTCCCCACAGACCCACATATAATATAATGTCACCAAAGACCCACATATAATATAATGTTCCCACAGACCCACATATAATATAATGTCCCCACAGACCCACATATAATATAATGTCCCCACAGACCCACATATAATATGTTACCACAGACCCACATATAATATAATGTCCCCACAGACCCACATATAATATAATGTCCTCACAGACCCACATATAATATAATGTCCTCACAGACCCACATATAATATAATGTCCTCACAGACCCACATATAATTTAATGTCCTCACAGACCCACATATAATATGTTACCACAGACCCACATATAATATAATGTCCCCACAGACCCACATATAAATATAATGTCCCCACAGACCCACATATAATATAATGTCACCAAAGACCCACATATAATATAATGTTCCCACAGACCCACATATAATATAATGTCCCCACAGACCCACATATAATATAATGTCCCCACAGACCCACATATAATATGTTACCACAGACCCACATATAATATAATGTCCCCACAGACCCACATATAATATAATGTCCTCACAGACCCACATATAATATAATGTCCCCACAGACCCACATATAATATAATGTCCTCACAGACCCACATATATAATGTCCCCACAGACCCACATATAATATAATGTTACCACAGACCCACATATAATATGTCCTCACAGACCCACATATAATATAAAGTTACCACAGACCCACATATAATATAATGTCCCCACAGACCCACATATAATATAATGTCCTCACAGACCCACATATAATATAATGCCCTCACAGATCCACATATAATATAATATCCTCACAGACCCACATATAATATAATGTCCTCACAGACCCACATATAATTTAATGTCCTCACAGACCCACATATAATATGTTACCACAGACCCACATATAATATAATGTCCCCACAGACCCACATATAAATATAATGTCCCCACAGACCCACATATAATATTATGTCCTCATAGACTCATATATAATATAATGTCCTCACAGATCCACATATAATATAATGTCCCACAGTCCCAAATATAATATAATGTCCCCACAGCACCACATATAATATGTCCCACATATATATTGTCCCCACAGACCCACATATAATATAATGTCCCCACAAACCCACATATAATATAATGTCCCCACAGACCCACATATAATATAATGTCCTCACAGACCCACATATAATATAATGTTACCACAGACCAACATATAATATATTGTCCCCACAGACCCACATATAATATAATGTCCTCACAGACCCAAATATAATATAGTCCCCACAAACCCACATATAATATGTTACCACCGACCCACATATAATATAATGTCCCAACAGCCCCACATATAATATAATGACCCTACAGACCCACATATAATAAAATATTACCAAAGACCCACATATAATATAATGTTCCCACAGACCCACATATAATATGTTACCACAGACCCACATATAATATAATGTCCCCACAGACCCACATATAACATAATGTCCTCACAGACCCACTTATAATATAATGTCCCCACAGACCCACATATAATATAATGTCCTCACAGACCCACATATAATATAATGTCCTCACAGACCCACATATAATATAATGTCCCCACAGACCCACATATAATATAATGTCTCCACAGACCCACATATAATATAATGTCCTCACAGACCCACATATAATATAACTAGCTTTTACCCGCGGCTTCGCTCACATTTCGTGACAGATCATTTTAATAGTAAAAAAAAAAAAATCTTAATAGTAAAAAAAAATAATCTTAATAGTAAAAAAAAAATAATCTTATTTAGTTACTCGTACATCCAAAATTTCAGATGTCTAACTTCAAAACTGACTGATTCCATACAATCTTTGAACCCCTATAATATTAAGAGGGAAACTCTTGAGGGTGGAATTATCAAAATTCCTTTCTTAGTGCTCATTTAAGCTATAATAGAACCTATCTGCAAATTTCAAGATGCTAAGTTCAGTGGTTTCGGCTGTGCGTTGACCGCTAGTTGTGTCAGTCAATCAGGTTTACAGTTTTATATAATCTTCGCCTGTATGGTGTGTTTATAAAAAGTAGCCCTATGTCCTTCCCCAGGCTTGAAATTATCCATATCAAATTTCATCACAAACGGATTACTAAACACTGATTAATAAACAGGTCGGACTGAAGTTACTTGCATTTAATATTGTTCGTGTTAGTAAAGAATTAGTATGTAATTGGAATAATGGACATCTGCAGGTAATTTATCTATGTGTTTTTACTGCAATATACTCCTGTAAACTATGTTATTTGATTTCTTTCGTTCAGCGAAAATATGTAGATTTTGCGATTTAGAAACACGTGAGCAAGCTACGCATAGCTGACCGTGGGAAAAACAGGGCGTGCCTAAATGTATCCCCGCTACCTTCAAAGTTTGCCCTTGCGATTTATTGATGGTCATTGAAAATGCAACTTTAAGTGGGAACTGCAAACGTTTGAAATTAAAGGGTAAGTTATTGGGTATTATTGGGATGCGCGGTATAAGAATATTTTCACCCTTAGCTTCTCCAGTTAAAATTGTGGCCTTTACAATGTGCCTGCCTAGTTCAGTGACTCGCAATCTAGTGCCATTACATAATCTCGGGGCGTCCAAGTTGCGCATTAACAAAACGGGTATACCGACCTTTAATTCGAGGTTATGAGATGGGACCCCGGATAGCTCCAAAGAGTTAAGAAACTCCACGGGGTAGCGCGTACAGTCTTCAGATGACATGACTGTGTCGGAGTTGTAGGTTGTTGCATCGCTGGTTACTTGGTCCAAGATAATTTTATTGATTTTCGCAACTGTTTCATTTCTTGGTGCTAGTATAGTTCTTTCACATAGCCAATTTTCATCGTGGATGTTTTGTTGCAAATTTGGAAAAACTTGAGCAATAAGTGCGTCTTCCGAATCCACAACATGACAAAATTGGTTAGTGAATAGAACCATACCTTCTTCGTCAGTTTCGATTCGACCTTCACCGATCTCGAGCAGTTTCTCAGCGTACGCACCCGACTCTAGATCACTGAATAACTGGACACGCATGTTGGTGGTGAGGTGCAACTTTTCAACTTTGGTCCATAAATATGAGGATTTCAGACATGCGTTAATTCCGTCTGCTGCAGTGCCTCGCTCGATGACAGGCAAAGTTTGCCTAAAGTCCCCAGCCAATAAAACAACCACACCACCCATTATTGTTTGTTTACTGTGTAAGTCTTGTAGACAACGATCAAGAACTTCGATGGCGCGTTTGTGTGACATTGTGCACTCGTCCCACACGATTAGTTTGCACTGTTGCAACAGGAGGCCACGGGCACTGCTCTTGCTGATATTACACGATGGGGTTTCTTCGTTCACCAGATTAAGAGGTAATTTAAAGACTGAATGTGCCGTCCGTCCACCGCTTAGCAATGTTGCAGCAATTCCAGAGGAAGCCACAGCTAATGCAACGTTATGACCGCTACGAATTTTTGCTAAAAGTAAATTAAGCAAGAAAGTTTTTCCTGTACCACCCGGGGCATCAAGGAAAAAAAGTCCGCCTTCACCATTCTCAACTCGTCCTACTATTTTGTGATAAATCTCTCTTTGATTTCCCAGTGGTTATCATCTTCCAACAACCCCATCTTCTCACACACCTGCCGAAAAGTTGCAAGTTCTTGACCTTCAAATGTTTTTAAATCCGAGAAGTTGGTTGGACCCCTTATTACATTCAGCAGCATACGCAAGCAATAACATTCAAAATTGCTAACGTGCACCGTGTAAATGCGACCTAGAGCGTCTCCTGCCTTCACACCTGGCCAACCATTGACAGGTGTTCCTTGTAAATGACGTTTCCATTGCTTCCGTGCCACATTCCAAGTATAGTAGCGAGGCACGTCAATGTAATGTTTTTGCAAACGTATCACTTTGGCACAACAGGAAAAATGCAGTTAGTGTAGTTTTAGGTGGTGCTTCTAATCTCTCTCTAAAATTATTTTCCGTAAAGTAAACCCTCTCGCCATTGGGTAAATGAATCGCGAGATGAGTGACGGTTGGGTGTCTCTCGTGCAGAGGCAGACCTAAGATCCGCCACTCTGCTTCGTTACTACTAACATATCGGCCGGTTCTAAAGGTCTGCACCTCATCTCTTGGGTCAATGTTAACATTCCCTTGCTGGCGGATGTTAAAAATAGCCTGGTCGCTACCCTTATTAATATATTTACAAATATATTTTATCGCCTGTACCGTATTACAGAACTCTACATTTAAATGAGAATTAACATTTTTTGATAAGAGTGGAGAATATGGGACCACCCAGCTATTGTCCACCAATATTTCCTGTGTTCCTCTACGGGTTTTTATAATCGTCGTGCGTCCATCATTCTCTGGTGCTCTGCGCCTGTACAAAGGATAACCTTTGTCATTGGTTTGAGTATCTTTTAAAAGCTTCCTCGGATATTTTTTGGTACATTTTCCTTCCTTCATGCATGGCGATGAAGAATTGAATGTACCACATGGCCCGTGAATCATATTCTTTGTCACTGTATCATAGAGCTTTTGATCAGTTTCTGGGTTTGGTATCTCAGCACATATGATTTCGTCAATTTGGTTCGGATGCAATTTTTCCTTTAACCACAGCAGTAAGTGCACATGAGGCAAACCTCGCTTTTGCCACTCGATCGAGTACATGAAGCATTGCATATCACCAAATATGTTACCTTTTGTAAGTAGAGCTACCAACTTCTGTACTTTTATTCTAAATACTCCGGCTGTTAAGTCATGTCTGTCCGTTGAATTTTGACCAGCCATAAGCTCTTTGGTGATTTCTGGCCAAGCGGGGTTGCAAGTCATTGTAATAAATAAATCAGGCCTCCCATAATTACGTACGTATGTGAACGCATCTTGTGTATATTCGTGTAGGTATCTCGGGCTATTTACAAATGATGACGGGAGAATCACCATCTGACCTAAGTTATTTGGATCCAAATCCGCATCATTTCTTATTGCATCTTGCAAGTGAATTTAATTTTCTGCGCGCAGTTTTTTTTTATTTAAAGAAATGAACCTTAAGCGCTCACTTTCCATCTTTACATACATGTCGACCAGAAACTGATGAAGTAGGAGCCTACACTTAAGCATCAAATTAAAATCGCTGCGACGGACCATCAAGTGAAAGGCATAAAAATCTTTGCAGGACACCTTTTTGCTTGGCATTGCTTGTTTGGTAATTGGATTTATCTGAGGAATATCAATGCTGTACCCCTCTTGTCCTTTCCAAAAAATTATTGGGTACTCGAGAGCGTCATAGAATCTATGTGTATCAAGAATCATAGTGAGCATGCCATCGCGCGGCTGCACAACGATGTCCCGAGACATAGTTTGTTCGCTACTAACTATTACAGCAGCTATTTCATTTGTAGTAGGGGCATTGAATCGTCTCTCATGTTGACCACGTGGTACACGGTCTGGGTGAATCACTACTTTGAAATGATCGTCATTGATCATTCTGTCTCTAGCCGTTTTAAATTCATGCACCAAAATGTTGTGGTTGTGAAGTACTCGTTGTAATTTTTTAACTATGTTTCTATCTACGCTTTGCACGCACTCAGTACGCCTGTTGATTTGTTCTTCTTCGTCACCTATGAAATAAACTTGTAAAAATTGTGGTTGCGAAATGGACATAGGAATTAAAGAACCGATACGGTGGTATACTTGTATTGTAAAGGTCGGGCAAAACCCTGGCATTGAGACAATTTGATCTGCTCCAGAAGACGTCATATGAAAGCACATGTTGTATTTTCTTATATTATTTAGAAAAAGGCGAGATTCATCAGTTTCATTAGAGATAAGCTCTTTTAAAGGTTGAACTGGCTCGTCTATATAAGGAAGAGCTACTTTCCCGCCCAAACAACACATACCTGCTGCTTCCTCTTTCCACTTAACCGCTTCCCGACCGCCCACTGTAGATAAACGTCCGCGCTGCCTAGGCTCTGTGCAGCGCGGACGTTTAAAAACGGTGGGTGGTGTCGCAGTGCTCAGGACCCCCTGGGTCCTGCAAGCGCTGTGAGAGCGGTGCAGAGCGTTAGCTCTGACAGGGAACATCATCGGGACCTGATTAGATCAGGTCCCAGTGATGTTAACCCTTTGCTGTCTTCTATATGCTGCGATCTATAGTGATCGCGGCATATAGGAGACAGCAGGAGGAGAGGGGGTCGTCCACTTACCTCTCCGACGACCCCTTGATTGCTTTCAGGACCTGGCGTTGCTATGGCAGCTGGAGGTCACATGACCGCCTCCAGCTCTGCCATATATGGTGTCCTTCCTGTCTGGCTTCAGCCTGTAGCTGATGCCAGACAGGAGACTGTGAAACAGTCAGTGAAGATCTCATATAATGTAATATATGTCTATTACATTACATGAGATTAGGGATCAGAAAAATAAAAATTAATGTCCCATACAGGGACTAAGTAAAAATGTAAAAAAAAGTAAAAAAAAATGTTTTGAAACTGTTAAAAAAAAAATACAAAATAAATAAAAATAAATAAATAAAATATTAAACCGATAAATCCATATAGTTATGCAAAAATAAAAAAAGTACACATATTTGGTATTGCCGCGTCCGAAACAACCCGAGCTATAAAACTGTCACACTAATTAACTCCTTATGTGTACACCGTAATAAAAATAAATAAAAAACGGAGCAAAAAACTATGCTTTTTCCTCATATCGCCAAACAAAAAGTGGAAAAAAATGCGATCAAAAAGCAAAATGGAAATAGAAATGGTACCGCTGAAAAAGTCATCTTGTTCCACAAAAATCAAGCCGCTATACAGCTCCATCAGCCAAAAAATAAAAAAGTTATACCTCTCAGAATAAAGCAATGCAAAAAAAATATTTTTTCTATAAAATTGTTTTGTGTAAAAGCGCCAAAACATAAAAAAAATACAGTAAGTGTAGTATCGCTGTAAACGTACTGACCCGAAGAATAACGCTGCCTGATCACTTTTACCACACGCAGAACGGCATAAAAAAAAACCTCAAAAAACAATTCCTGAATTGTTGGTTTTTGTTAATTTTACCTCCCAAAAAAACGGAATAGAAAGCGATCAAAAAATGTCACGTACCCACAAATGGTACCAATAAAAATGTCAACTCGTCCCGCAAAAAACAAGCCATCACATGACTCTGTCGGCCGAAATATGGAAAAATTATAGCTCTCAAAATATGGCGATGCAAAAACTAGATTTTGCAAAAAAAAAGCGTCTCTTAGTGTGTGACAGCTGTCAGTCATAAAAACCCGATATAAATCTGGTATCTCTGTAATTGCACCGACCCGAAGAATAAAGTAATCTAATCAGTTATATCACACTAGGAACGGCGTAAAAAAATAAATAAAACCAATTCTTCACCTGCTACTGATTTGTTTATTATGTCTCCCAAAGATCTGGCTCGGCACACATTTATCCTGCGCTCTGCGCTGAGCACTTACGCCAGAGTTTCCATGTAAATCTCTGAAATATGTGATTCAGCCGGAACCCATGACGGAAGATTCCCTGTAATGAGGCAGATATAGGCCACTGTGGATGCCGTCTGGCCTGTGATCCCACGGTGTCATTTGTTTTAGGCGTGCATAAAAGTGCGGTTGGCCACAGTTTTGTGCACTTCTGAAAAAAAGGACACCGCTAAACAGAGGCCAGACGGAGTCCAGAGTAACTCTGCTGCCTCATTACAGTGAATGGATCCCGCAGGGGTTTCATCTGAATTACAGGTCCGTCATCTGTTAAAAATATAAGGGACTTACAAGTTACTGGTAGCAGAAAGGCTCTGGAAAAGCGAAATGGCCCTTGCCCCCCAAAAGAAATTCAAAAAATTTTGTGCTCCCAAATCCAAATGCCTATTCTACAATAATTTGTTCTCCAATTGTCAAATAGCACTCTGTCCCCCCCAGATCTCGCCATATGGCTGAGTGGTACGATACAGCCACATATGGGGTATTGCCACTTTTAGAAGAAATTGTGTGACACATTTCGGCACCATTTTTACCCATTGCCCTGTGTGAAAATGTAAAATCTGAGGGTAAAACATTTTTTTGTGGTAAAAATATAATTATGCTTTTTTCACTGCCCAATGGTATAAATTTAAAAATTAAAAAATACTCACTACTTCCCTAGATGAATTCCTTGAGAGGTGTAGTTTACAAAATGGGGTCACTTGTGGGGGTTTCTGCTGTTTCTGCATGTCAGCGACTCTTCAAATGTGACACGGTGTCTGCTGCCTATCCCAGCCAACATAGCGCTCCTTTCTCTTCCGAACCCTGCCGTACACCAAAGCAGTGGTTTTCCCCCACATATGGGGTATCGGCGTGTTCAGGAGAAATTGAACAACAAATTTCATGGTGCAATTTATCCTGTTACCCTTATGATAGTACAAAATTAGGGAAAGGAAAACATTTTTTGTGTGAAAAATGTGAAAATTTTATTTTTATGGCTCAATATTATAAACTTCTGTGAAGCAGCTGGGGGTGCAAGGTGCTCACCACATATCTAGATAAGTTCCCTAAGGGATCTAGTTTCCAAAATGGTGTCACTTGTGGGGGGTTTCCACTGTTTAGGCACATCAGGGGCTCCCCAATTGCAACATGGCGTCCGCTAATTATTCAAACAAATTTTACATTCAAAAAGTCAAATGGCGCTCCTTCCCTTCCGAGCCCTGCCGTGCACCCAAACAGTGGTTTGCCTCCACATATGGGGTATCGGCGTGTTCAGGAGAAATTGCACAACAAATTTCATGGTGCAATTTATCCTATTACCCTTATGATAATGCAAAATTAAGGGATGAAAAACGTTTTTTGCGGGAAAAATGTGAAAATTTTATTTTTACAGCTGATTATTATAAACTTCTGTGAAGCACGTTGGGGTTCAAGGTGCTCACCACACATCTAGATAAGTTCCCTACGGGGTCTAGTTTCCAAAATGGTGTCACTTGTGGGGGGTTTCCACTGTTTAGGAACATCAGAGGCTCTCCAAACACAACATGGCGTCTGCTAATTATTCAGACAAATTTTACATTCAAAAAGTCAAATGGCGCTCCTTCCCTTCCAAACCCTGCAGTGCGCCCAAACAGTGGTTTTCCCCCACATATGGGGTATCGGCGTGTTCAGGAGAAATTGCACAACAAATTTCATGGTGCAATTTATCCTATTACCATTATGATAATGGAAAATTAAGGGATGAAAAACTTTTTTGTGGGAAAAATGTGAAAATTTTATTTTTACAGCTCAATATTATAAACTTCTGTGAAGTACCTTGGGGTTCAAGGTGCTCACCACACATCTAGATATGTTCCCTAAGGGGTCTAGTTTCCAAAATGGTGTCACTTGTGGGGGGTTTCCACTGTTTAGTCACATCAGGAGCTCTCCAAACGCAACATGGTGTCTGCTAATTATTCAGACAAATTTTACATTCAAAAAGTCTAATGGCGCTCCTTCATTTCCGAGCCCTGCCGTGCGCCCAAACAGTGGTTTTCCCTCACATATGGGGTATCAGCACGCTCAAGAGAAATTGCACAAAAAATTTTGGGGTCCATTTTTTCCTGTTACCCCTGTGAAAATAAAAAAAATTGGGTCTAAAGCAACATTTTTGTGAAAAAAGTTAAATGTTAATTTTTTTCTTCCACATTCCAAAAATTCCTGTGAAGCACCTGAAGGGTTAATAAAGTTCTTCAATGTGGTTTTGAGCACCTTGAGGGGTGCAGTTTTTAGAACGGTGTCACTTTTGGGTATTTTCTGTCATAAAGACCCCTCAAAGTGACTTCAAATATGATGTGGTCCCTAAAAAAATGTTTTTGTAAATTTTGTTGGAAAAATGAGAAATCGCTGGTCAACTTTTAACCCTTATAGCTCCCTAACAAAAAAAAATTTTGGTTCCAAAATTGTGCTGATGTAAAGTAGACATGTGGGAAATGTTATTTATTAAGTATTTTGTGTGACATATTTCTCTGATTTAAGGGCATGAAAATTCAAAGTTTGAAAATTGCAAAATTTTCGCCAAATTTCCGATTTTTTCACATATAAACGCATGTGATATCAAAGAAATTTTACCACTATCATGAAGTACAATATGTCACGAAAAAACAATCTCAGAATCAGGGGGATCCGTTGAAGCGTTCCAGAGTAATTGCTTCATAAAGTGACAGTGGTCAGAATTGAAAAAATTGGCCCGGTCACAAAGGCAAAAACAGGCTCTGGTGCGAAGTGGTTAAGAGCTCCGCAATATTTGCAATCTATGGTCATTGCTTCTATTTTTATAAGCTTGTGAGTTTCATAATCAAGAGTCTCGTCATACTCAAATGCAGCTTTATTAAACAATATCCATGTATTTCTTGTAAATGTTTGACGTCGCTGTGCTGCCCTTTCAGCAACAGTGCGTCTGCGAGATTCGGCCATTTCATAAGTTTCAGTGGCTCTTTGGGACGCCATGTAAGTCGCTAGCTGCTGACGTCGAGCTTGGGACTGTTCTGGAGTTTCAGCAGCCCGCTGAGACGCCAGATACTCCGCATGCTGTTCACGTCGGGCTTGGGACTGTTCTTGAGTTTCAGCAGCCCGTTGAGATGCCAAAAACTCCGCATTCCGTTCACGTCGGGCTTGGGATTGTTCTGGAGTCTCTGCAGCTCTATGTGCCGCACAACGCACCGCCTGCTCAAGCCTTCGTTGCTCAGCTTGTTGAGACGTCTCATCACGTCTAATTATTTTCATAGCTCGGGCTTTATTAGAGCTTTGCAAAATGTTAGACTTAAGCTTTCGCGGCATTTTTATAAGTACTAATTACAAAATAGGTACTTAGTAAAGTTCAAACTAAATACTAAAACAATCTAATTAGTTATATTACGATCGCTGTACAGACGATATCAGTTGTATATGACTGGTCTATGAGGAGCAGCTGTGGCGCGGTTACCCATAGCAACCATTCCCAGTGCTCTGTGGGAGCTGAGAGCAGCCTGCTGGTGCTGTGGGTGACATGCTGCGCTGCACACACACAGGGCTGTGCTGCACACAGGAGGGGAGGACGCCATTTGTGTAGCGCTGCTGCCGGTGCTGTCAGGCTGCAGTGTGTGCATCCTCCATGGAGCCGCGCTCAGGTTACTGCCCCTCCCCGTGTGTGAGTCACTTCCCCTCCGCCCAGGTGAGGCGCTCGGAACTTTCCCGGCTGCAGCAGCTGGCGCAGGTGAGCGCATGTTTTATTATACGGTGTTATGTGGAGGGACAATGGCGGCGGGGACCCCCTGTGTGAGGACAATGACGGCCCGGTGCCGCCGGGCAACCTGCAGGAGGAAGCCTCACACTGCCCCCGGGCTGTGGGCGCGGGCAGGCCGTGCTGGGACGTGTAGTTCCCTAGTAACCTGTTCCTGACATATGGGCTGTTTTCTGGGCTATTTTTTTTTTTTTTAAGTCTGAGAAAATGTCATAAATTATCCTTCTCCTTCAGCTGTTTCCAGAGTGTAATGTATCAGGGTGAGCTCATGACTGACAGCTGCCAAAGTTTCTAGGAAATGTCAGTCCCTGGGGGTCGTGTGTGAACCCCCTGTGCCACACTTGTACCTGGCCACGGTATATGATCACCCCTGTATTCTGACTGTGGACAGGCGGCAACTGTGACCTCACTATACAATGATCCAATATGGGCAAATTATTGTATTATCAATCTCTTCTGACTTCTGTAAATCAGCCATTTAAACATCACCTGTGTATGTGTGTATATAAGAGTTTGATAAATATACTAAAAAGTTTGATAAATATACTAAAATGTGCATTGTAAAATTGTAAAATAGTATCTAATTTAATTAAATTTATGGTTCACAATTTTGGTCATAGTGGCTTCCACATAAAAGGTAGATATAAGCTGTCGCGGACTTTTATTTAGAACTATTCAAGACAAACAATTCTACGGTACATCATCTTTGTGTAACTCCAACGGTTTAGGCAGCGTACGCCAAGATAGCTCTCAGAGGCCAGATTTTTTTCCGACTTAATTGACATGTATCGTTATATTACGACCAAAATTACATAAAATCATTAGAAATTGTAGCCTATATGTTATTCCGATGTATAATCTATATTACTGTAAAGTTTCATGCAAATCCGTCCAGTAGTTTTTTCGTGAAAGAGTAACAAACATACATACTCACAAACTTTCGCATTTATAATATTAGTAGGATGTTCCCTCAGACCCACTTATAATATAATGTTACACAGACCCACATATAATATAATGTCCCCACAGTCCCACATATAATATATTGTCCCCACAGACCCACATATAATATAATGTCCCCACAGACCCACATATAATATAATGTCCCCACAGACCCACATATAATATAACGTTACCACAGACCCACATAAAATATACGAGTCTTCACAGACCCACATATGATATAATGTCCCTACAGATCCAAATATAATATAATGTACCCACAGACCCACATATAATATAATGTCCTCACAGACCCACATATAATATAATGTCCTCACAGACCCACATATAATATAATGTCCTTAGACCCACATATAATATAATGTCCTCACAGACCCACATATAATATAATGTCCCCACAGACCCACATATAATATAATGTCCTCACAGACCCACATATAATATAATGTCCCCACAGACCCACATATAATATAATGTCCCCACAGACCCACATATAATATAATGTCCTCACAGACCCACATATAATATAATGTCCTCACAGACCCACATATAATATAATGTCTCCACAGACCCACATATAATATAATGTCCTCACAGACCCACATATAATATAATGTCCCTACAGATCCACATATAATATAATGTCCTCACAGACCCACATATAATATAATGTCCTCACAGACCCACATATAATATAATGTCCTTAGACCCACATATAATATAATGTCCTCACAGACCCACATATAATATAATGTCCCCACAGACCCACATATAATATAATGTCCTCACAGACCCACATATAATATAATGTCCTCACAGACCCACATATAATATAATGTCCTCACAGACCCACATATAATATAATGTCCCTACAGATCCACATATAATATAATGTCCTAACAGACCCACATATAATATAATGTCCTCACAGACCCACATATAATATAATGTCCCCACAGACCCACATATAATATAATGTCCTCACAGACCCACATATAATATAATGTCCTCACAGACCCACATATAATATAATGTCCCACAGACCCACATATAATATAATGTCCCCACAGACCCACATATAATATAATGTCCTCACATACCCACATATAATATAATGTCCCCACAGAGCCACATATAATATAATGTCCTCACAGACCCATATATAATATATTGTCCCCACAGACCCACATATAACATAATGTCCCCACAGACCCACATATAATATAATGTCCTCATAGACCCACATATAATATAATGTCCCCACAGACCCACATATAATATAATGTCCTCACAGACCCACATATAATATAATGTCCTCACAGACCCACATATAATATAATGTCCTCACAGACCCACATATAATATAATGACCCCACAGACCCACATATAATATAATGTCCCCACAAACCCACATATAAATATAATGTCCCCACAGACCCACATATAATATAATGTCCTCATAGACCCACATATAATATAATGTCCTCACAGACCCACATATAATATAATGTCCCTACAGACCCACATATAATATAATGTCCTCACAGACCCACATATAATATAATGTCCCCAAAGACCCATATATAATATAATGTCCCCACAGACCCACATATAATATAATGACCCCACAGACCCACATATAATATAATGTCACCAAAGACCAACATATAATATAATGTTCCCACAGACCCATAAATAATATAATGTCCTCACAGACCCACATATAACATAATGTCACCAAAGACCCACATATAATATAATGTTACCACAGACCCACATATAATATAATGTTCCCACAGACCCACATATAATATAATGTTACCACAGACCCACATATAATATAATGACCCCACAGACCCACATATAATATAATGTTACCACAGACCCACATATAATATAATGTTACCACAGACCCACATATATTATAATGTCCGTACAGACCCACATATAATATAATGTTACCACAGACCCACATATAATATAATGTTACCACTAGTGTTGAGCATTCCGATACTGAAATATCGGGTATCGGCCGATATTCGCGGTATCGGAATTCCGATACTTAATTCCGATACTTTTGCAATATCGTATACTGGAATCGGAAGTTCCCATAATGCAATGAGCCATTTTCATTTTATTCAGCCAATGAGGATCCTAAGAAGTGTGGGCACATCCTGTTAGGCATGTAGGCATCTTAACTAATGGCATGGCTGTGATTGGCTGCTGTAATTATGTCATGATGCACTATAAAAGCCGCCGCCATTTTGAGCTCACTCTGCTGTGAATTCAGTTAGGGATAGGACGCTGTTGTTCTGAGGGACAGTTTTAGCTACCTATTTGGTCTATTCTGCTTTACCCAAGCTACTTTATAAATCGCTGTGCCTTGCAGTGCTAGTGCACAGTTCTCTGTGCTGTTCACCGCTTTCTGCAAGGTCTGGTGTGTGAGTGCAGCTCACCCCGTAGTGTGTGCTTCAGCCACGTCTGGTTATAGTGCACTCAGTGTGTGTCACTGCCTCATACATTGTCCTTTTTTGCCAATTCATAATTTTTCCTGATATCTCCTATTAGTGTGGTGGTTCCATCCGTATTCAGCTAAATTGGTCCCAAACACACTATATAGGAGTAGATAGAGAAATTTTTTTGGTCTTGCAGTGCTAGTGCACAGTGCTCTGCATCTGTACTGTTCACCGCTGTCTGCAAGGTCTGGTGTGTGAGTGCAGCTCACCCTGTAGTGTGTGCTTCAGCCACGTCTGGTTATAGTGCACTCAGTGTGTGTCACTGCCTCATACATTGTCCTTTTTTGCCAATTCATAATTTTTCCTGATATCTCCTATTAGTGTGGTGGTTCCATCCGTATTCAGCTAAATTGGTTCCAAACACACTATATAGGAGTAGTTAGAGGAGCCTTTCTGCAGCATTGGGCCCTGCAGCCCCAGCCAGATTAGTATTAGCCTATTTTTTGTAGCCTCCCCTATTGCATTGTAGGTTACCTTCCTACATTGTAATAGCTACAAAAAGTTTGTGATACTATCGTTATTACATCTTTAGGCACATCCAGTGTCTTTTTGTGACAAAAAAAACCTAAATAAAGTTCACCAAACACTCCACTTTACAGTTGTGTAGGCCACATTAGCTCATATTAAAGTCTAGCCAACACTTTATAAAATTAGTGTTTCTTATACCTGTTAGCAGCTGTTCAGGAATAAGCACACTAAGCCCTTAGTACTTTTCTGCCTATCTTTATCAGTCTACCAAGATGAAGAAGGCAGGGAGTAAGGCATGTGGTCGTGGGCGTGGAGTTTCTGCAGGGAGAGGACGTGAGGATTCTGTGCCTGCAGGGAGAGGACGTGGGGATTCTGTGCCTGCTGCGGGCACCAGTGATTCAGCATCCCCCAGTTTTACCAGGGAACAGTCCTTTATGCACAGCTTTGTAGGAGCTAGCCGTACCCCACTGCTGCAGGAGGACCAAATTGAAGCCGTTGTCGGATGGATGGCAGCTAATGCATCGACTTCAATTAGTTCCAGATCCTCTCAGGTCCTGAGCACTGAAGAGCACCCATCTGTCTCTTCACCACCTGCCAAATTGCCCAGGCAGTCAGAGAGCCCTGGACAGGAGCCATCTCTACTTCTGTTCTCTGAATCTCTTGGCTTGGAAAGAGGGGGCCAGCCAAGCAGAATTCGAGAATTTGAAGAAGAGGTAGTATGCAGCGATGCGCAACAGTTTTGTCTCTCTGAATCTGAAGAGGCGGGTGGGCCAGTGCCTATGGTCAGCAGCACACCTCAGTACGCATCTGATGATGAGACTCAGGTGCCACTTTCTGGTGTGTACTGTGCTGTCGAGACTACCCAGGAGAAGCAGTTGTTTGAAGAGGGTGGTGTAGATGATGAGGTCCTTGACCCATCATGGCGTGAGGGACAGGAAGGTGGTGGGAGCAGCTCTGAGAAAGAGATTCCCCGAACAGCCCAAAAAGGAGGGAGAGGGAGGGGGAGGACTTGGTTGCCTGTAGCCTCCACTTCGGCACCCATTAGGAGCATGGCTCTTCCAAAATCCAAACCGGGCGCTCCCAAGACTTGCAGTGCCTGGTCCTTTGTTGACACAGTTGCAGATGACATTTGCTTTGTCAAATGCAGGCTGTGTAATCAGAAGGTGAAAAGAGGGAAAAGTGTCAGCAACCTCAATACCACAAATATGTGGAAACATGTGCGGACCAAGCACGTGGTGGAGTTACAAAAACACACTGAAGACCTAGGCCAACCTACAGCGCCACCTACCACCTCTTCAGCTCGTGTTGTAGCCTCTTCCTCCAGCTCACACACAGCTGGTTCGGCTTCCTCACAGGATCGCCATGGAAGAATCTCTGGCACTGTTGTACAGAGACACAGTGTAATTCCACCCACAGCACCACTTTCCCAGTCATCCTCACACTCCCAGGCCAGTCTACAGCCATCATTAGCACAGGCATGGGAGAAAAGGCGCCCATACTCGGCAAACCACCCCCGAGCACAGGCTCTGAATGCTGGCATTGCTAAACTACTGGCCCTTGAAATGCTATCAGTCAGGCTGGTGGAGACTGACACATTCCGTAACTTTATGGCATTGGCAGTCCCACAATACAACGTGCCCAGCCGCTTTTATTTCAGCAGGCAAGCCGTCCCTGCCCTGCAACATCATGTGGAGGGAAAAATTAAACATGCGCTACAAAACGCCGTCAGTAGCAAGGTCCACCTGACCACCGATGCGTGGACCAGTAAGCATGGACAGGGACGATACCTTTCCCTCACTGCCCATTGGGTAAATGTTGTGGAGCCGGGTACAGATCTTGAGAGTGGCGTTGTACGTGTTCTGCCAACTCCAAGGATTGCAGGAATCCAGTCTGTACACATTGACTCCTCCTCATACTCCAGTTCCTCTGAATCAGCGCTGCAGGAGCCGTCACGGTCTACCTCCACATCGACCCGTGAACGGTTACCTGTTATGGTGACCAATATGAGCACAGCCGTGGCCAAACGTCAACAGGCCGTATTAAAATTAATTTCTTTGGGGAATCGAAGCCACACAGCGCAGGAGCTCTGGAATGCCATCAAGCAGCAGAGCGACGTGTGGTTTGTGCCAGCGAATCTCCAGCCAGGCATGGTAGTGTGTGACAATGGCCGAAATCTGGTGGCAACTCTGGGCATAGGCAACCTCACTCACATCCCATGTCTGGCACATGTGCTCAACTTAGTCGTGCAGAGTTTTTTGAGGGACTATCCGGATCTTGATGCACTGCTTCACAAGGTCCGCATAGAGTGCGCTCACTTGCGGCGTTCCAGCAATGCAAGATCACGCATTGCAGCTCTGCAGCGCCGATCACGTCTTCCGGAACATCGCATCATATGTGACCTACCCACCAGGTGGAATTCAACGTTACATATGTTGGAGAGGTTGTGTGAGCAGCAGGCAGCAGTAATGGAGTACCAGCTGCAGCAGGCGCAAACAAGTCGCAGTGCGCGCCGTTCACACTTCACCACCACTGAGTGGGCCTCTATGAAGGACATTTGCCACGTTTTGCGTGCCTTCGATTATTCCACGCGGATGGCGAGTGCAGATGATGCACTAGTCAGCATGACTATCCCCCTTATCTGCCTGCTTGAAAAAACACTGCAAGCACTAAGGGACGAGGTTTTGGAAGAGGTGGAGGATGAGGAGTCACAAATGCCATCTGCTTCTCTACAGTCTGCGCAACGTGGTTCCTCACAAAGGCCTAGGCAGGGGACACTTTGTGAGGAGGATGAGGAGGAGTGAATGGATGAGGAAGACATCTGTCCAGAGGAGGGAGGTACACAATGCTCTAGTAGTCAGTATCTAGAGCGAGGGTGGGGTGATGCAGAGCAGGCAGAGATCACGCCTCAAGCAGGGGACAGCGTTTCTTGGCCAGTTGGCAGTCTGCAGCACATGGTTGATTTCATGCTGCAGTGCCTGAGAAACGACCGCCGCATCGCCCACATTCTCAACACGGCTGATTATTGGGTGTCCACCCTCCTAGATCCTCGCTACTGGGACAACTTACAAAGCCTCATAACACCGTTGAACCGGGAGCGTAAAATGCGGGAGTAACAAGACGCACTGGTGCATTCCATCATGTTCTCCATTCCAACCGAGAGCAGTGCTGCTAGTGCTTTACAAAGAAGCTCAGTGCGTCGAGGCAGTGGAGGAAGCTCTGCACAAAGAGGGAGCAGAAGCAGCGCCTCAGCACAAGGCAAGACCAGTATGGCCGAAATGTGGCAAAGTTTTGTGTCCCCGCCGCCACAAATGTCTACACCATCACAGACGGCTCCAGTCAGTAGGAGGCAACGTTTCCGTCAGATGGTGACAGACTACATGTCTTGCCCTCTTAGTGTACTCCCAGACGGCTCTTCTCCCTTCAAGTTTTGGGTCTGTAAGCTGGATACATGGCCAGAGCTTAGTCAGTATGCATTGGAGGTGCTAGCTTGCCCTGCTGCTAGTGTATTATCGGAACGCGTCTTTAGTGCCGCAGGTGGTGTACTAACAGACCGTCGCATGCGACTATCCTCCGATAACGTTGACCGGCTTACTTTTCTCAAAATGAACAAGGCCTGGATCTCTCATGAATTTGCCAGTCCTCTTCCAGAATAAATAATTGGTTGGCAACAGTATCCAGGTCTCCTGTTCTGTTCATGTTTCTACCACCTGAACTGTAATCCCTGAGCTCCAACACCGCCAGTTGGCGCTCGGAAGTGCCGTCTGCACAGTCAACACTTGCTGCCGTGTCATTGGGGTTCAGTAACGTCAGCTGTTCCCCTGCTGTGCGGACGGCAATTTCTCCTGCTCTGTCCACATTCTCACTACTACAGATTTTAAAGTTGCTCCAATTACACCTCTGGCTCCTCTGTTTTCAGTATTATCCCTGAGCTCCAACACCGCCAGTTGGCGCTCGGAAGTGCCGTCTGCACAGTCAACACTTGCTGCCGTGTCATTGGGGTTCAGTAACGTCAGCTGTTCCCCTGCTGTGCGGACGGCAATTTCTCCTGCTCTGTCCACATTCTCACTACTACAGATTTTAAAGTTGCTCCAATTACACCTCTGGCTCCTCTGTTTTCAGTATTATCCCTGAGCTCCAACACCGCCAGTTGGCGCTCGGAAGTGCCGTCTGCACAGTCAACACTTGCTGCCGTGTTATTGGGGTTCAGTAACGTCAGCTGTTCCCCTGCTGCGCGGACGGCAATTTCTCCTGCTCTGTCCACATTCTCACTACTACAGATTTTAAAGTTGCTCCAATTACACCTCTGGCTCCTCTGTTTTCAGTATTATCCCTGAGCTCCAACACCGCCAGTTGGCGCTCGGAAGTGCCGTCTGCACAGTCAACACTTGCTGCCGTGTTATTGGGGTTCAGTAACGTCAGCTGTTCCCCTGCTGTGCGGACGGCAATTTCTCCTGCTCTGTCCACATTCTCACTACTACAGATTTTAAAGTTGCTCCAATTACACCTCTGGCTCCTCTGTTTTCAGTATTATCCCTGAGCTCCAACACTACCAGTTGGCGCTCGGAAGTGCCGTCTGCACAGTCAACACTTGCTGCCGTGTTATTGGGGTTCGGTAACGTTAGCTGTTCCCCAGCTGTGCGGACGGCAATTTCTCCTGCTCTGTCCACATTCTCACTACTACAGATTTTAAAGTTGCTCCAATTACACCTCTGGCTCCTCTGTTTTCAGTATTATCCCTGAGCTCCAACACCGCCAGTTGGCGCTCGGAAGTGCCGTCTGCACAGTCAACACTTGCTGCCGTGTTATTGGGGTTCAGTAACGTCAGCAGTTCCCCTGCTGTGCGGACGGCAATTTCTCCTGCTCTGTCCACATCCACTGTACTACTGATTTAAAACCTCCTCCAAATACACCTCTGGCTCCTCTGTTTTCAGTATTATCCCTGAGCTCCAACACCGCCAGTTGGCGCTCGGAAATGCCGTCTGCACAGTCAACACTTGCTGCCATGTTATTGGGGTTCAGTAACGTCAGCTGTTCCCCTGCTGTGCGGACGGCAATTTCTCCTGCTCTGTCCACATTCTCACTACTACAGATTTTAAAGTTGCTCCAATTACACCTCTGGCTCCTCTGTTTTCAGTATTATCCCTGAGCTACAACACCGCCAGTTGGTGCTCGGAAGTGCCGTCTGCACAGTCAACACTTGCTGCCGTGTTATTGGGGTTCGGTAACGTCAGCTGTTCCCCTGCTGTGCGGACGGCAATTTCTCCTGCTCTGACAACATTCTCACTACTACAGATTTTAAAGTTGCTCCAATTACACCTCTGGCTCCTCTGTTTTCAGTATTATCCCTGAGCTCCAACACCGCCAGTTGGTGCTCGGAAGTGCCGTCTGCACAGTCAACACTTGCTGCCGTGTTATTGGGGTTCAGTAACGTCAGCTGTTCCCCTGCTGTGCGGACGGCAATTCCTCCTGCTCTGTCCACATCCACTGTACTACTGATTTAAAACCTCCTCCAAATACACCTCTGGCTCCTCTGTTTTCAGTATTATCCCTGAGCTCCAACACCGCCAGTTGGCGCTCGGAAGTGCTGTCTGCACAGTCAACACTTGCTGCCATGTTATTGGGGTTCAGTAACGTCAGCTGTTCCCCTGCTGTGCGGACGGCAATTTCTCCTGCTCTGTCCACATTCTCACTACTACAGATTTTAAAGTTGCTCCAATTACACCTCTGGCTCCTCTGTTTTCAGTATTATCCCTGAGCTCCAACACCGCCAGTTGGTGCTCGGAAGTGCCGTCTGCACAGTCAACACTTGCTGCCGTGTTATTGGGGTTCAGTAACGTCAGCTGTTCCCCTGCTGTGCGGACGACAATTTCTCCTGCTCTGTCCACATCCACTGTACTACTGATTTAAAACCTCCTCCAAATACACCTCTGGCTCCTCTGTTTTCAGTATTATCCCTGAGCTCCAACACCGCCAGTTGGCGCTCGGAAGTGCCGTCTGCACAGTCAACACTTGCTGCCATGTAATTGGGGTTCAGTAACGTCAGCTGTTCCCCTGCTGTGCGGACGGCAATTTCTCCTGCTCTGTCCACATTCTCACTACTACAGATTTTAAAGTTGCTCCAATTACACCTCTGGCTCCTCTGTTTTCAGTATTATCCCTGAGCTCCAACACCGCCAGTTGGCGCTCGGAAGTGCCGTCTGCACAGTCAACACTTGCTGCCGTGTTATTGGGGTTCGGTAACGTCAGCTGTTCCCCTGCTGTGCGGACGGCAATTTCTCCTGCTCTGTCCACATCCACTGTACTACTGATTTAAAACCTCCTCCAAATACACCTCTGGCTCCTCTGTTTTCAGTATTATCCCTGAGCTCCAACACCGCCAGTTGGCGCTCGGAAGTGCCGTCTGCACAGTCAACACTTGCTGCCATGTTATTGGGGTTCAGTAACGTCAGCTGTTCCCCAGCTGTGCGGACGGCAATTTCTCCTGCTCTGTCCACATCTACTGTACTACTGATTTAAACCTCCTCCAAATACACCTCTGGCTCCTCTGTTTTCAGTATTATCCCTGAGCTCCAACACCGCCAGTTGGCGCTCGGAAGTGCCGTCTGCACAGTCAACACTTGCTGCCATGTTATTGGGGTTCAGTAACGTCAGCTGTTCCCCTGCTGTGCGGACGGCAATTTCTCCTGCTCTGTCCACATTCTCACTACTACAGATTTTAAAGTTGCTCCAATTACAACTCTGGCTCCTCTGTTTTCAGTATTATCCCTGAGCTCCAACACCGCCAGTTGGCGCTCGGAAGTGCCGTCTGCACAGTCAACGCTTGCTCCAGTGTTATTGGGGTTCAGTAACGTCAGCTGATCCCCAGCTGTGTGTCCGGCAAATTCTCCTGCTTTGTCCACATCCACTGTACTACTGATTTAAAACCTCTTCCAAATATACCTCTGGCTCCTCTGTTTTTAGTATTTACCCTGGGCTCCAATACCGCTAGTTGCTGCTCAGAAGTGCCGTCTGCACAGTCAACTCTTGCTCCAGTGTTATTGGGGTTCAGTAACGTCAGCTGATCCCCAGCTGTGTGTCCGGCAAATTCTCCTGCTTTGTCCACATCGACTGTACTACTGATTTAAAACCTCCTTCAAATACACGTCTGGCTCCTCTGTTTTTAGTATTTACCCTGGGCTCCAATACCGCTAGTTGCTGCTCAGAAGTGCCGTCTGCACAGTCAACGCTTGCTCCAGTGTTATTGGGGTTCAGTAACGTCAGCTGTTCCCCTGCTGTGTGTCCGGCAAATTCTCCTGCTTTGTCCACATCCACTGTACTACTGATTTAAGACTTGCTCCAATTACACCTCTGGCTCCACTCTATTTTTAGTATTTACCCTGGGTTCCAGCACCGCCAGCTGGTTCTCGGTAGTTCCATTTGCTCTTGTACCTTCTACTACCCATCCGGGTTCCAGTACCGTCAGCTGGTTCTCAGCAGTGCCTTTGGATTAGGTGCCTCCTTCTCGGTATCCAAGTTCCACCAACGTCTGCTGGTTCTTGGTAGTGCTTTCTGGCACAGGTACCTCCTGCTTACTAACCGAGTTCCAGTACCGTCAGCTGGTCTTCGGCAGTTCCATTGGCTCTTGTACCTTCTGCTACCCATCCGGGTTCCAGTACCGTCAGCTGGTCCTCGGTAGTTCCTCAGCTTTCTTGTACCTTCTGCTACATTTCGAAGTTCAAGCTTTTTGAAATGGTTCTTGGTAATCACTCTGGATCTCCCTGACGAGGACGCTGAAGACGAGGACCCTGAAGACCAACCCTAAGAAGACGAGGACCCCGAAGACGACGACCCTGAAGACGAGGACCCTGAAGACCACCCCGAAGAAGACGAGGACCCTGAAGACCACCCCGAAGACGAGGACCCAGAAGACCAACCCGAAGAAGACGAGGACCCCGAAGACGAGGACCCCCGAAGACGACGACCCTGAAGACCACCCCGAAGAAGACCAAGAAGATGACCCTGAAGAAGTTGACCAAGAGGACAAAGAAGAGAAGACAAGCACCAAGATACAGAAGAACAAGAGACAGAAAACCAAGAAGCAGAAATACAAGAAGCTGCAGAACAAAAAGCGGAAGAACATTAAGCATAAGACTAAAAATCAGAGCAAAAGATAATATCTAAATTATAAGCAGAAGATGACTAAGCAGTGTATGGGGGTGAGTCCGTTCCTCCTCGTGGTGCCCCTGGAAAAGACCTGCTGCTGCAGGCCAAACTGAACGCGGACAAATCCTGTTGTAAATCTTTTGTGACGGGCAGAACGAAAGGTGTAATGTCTAGAGATGAGCGGTGTTCGACTAGAACTGTTCGCCAATCTCAAATTCGAGCTGTTTTGGGCGGTGTTCGAGTTGTTCGACGAACCCGAACGATTTGCAAAAAATTCGGCTGTTCGAGGTTATGTTCGATAACTGTTCGTGCACCAAAAGCGTGTTGTGCATGTCTGGCGCTATTTAGAGCACCAATCATGCAGGGATTGTCTGCCACTCACTGTAATGCCACAGCCATGGTGGTTGTGGCATTACAGTGATTGCCCAAATCGATGGGAACAGTGCCAACAGTGAAACATGAAAAGCCGGCAATTCAGCAGCGGCATACACCGGTACCTGACAATTTAGAACCGAAAGAATAGAGCTTCACACATAGATTAGATAGATATAAACATGTCAGCCACATATATACGAAGTACAGTGAAAGTGCTGCTTACTGTACTTGTCATTTAGCGTAAAGGATTTATCAAAAAAAATATTAGTGTTTTCGTGCACCGTCTCTTTAAAAAAGCCGGCCGGCAATTCAGCAGCGGTACCCGACAATTTATAACAGAA
The DNA here is from genome assembly GCF_046119375.1 of Phyllobates terribilis. Classification (NCBI taxonomy): domain Eukaryota; kingdom Metazoa; phylum Chordata; class Amphibia; order Anura; family Dendrobatidae; genus Phyllobates; species Phyllobates terribilis. The sequence continues at coordinate 527,352 of NW_027363339.1, forward strand.
AGAATAGAGCATCACACATAGATTAGATAGATAGAAACATGTCAGTCACATATATATGAAGTACAGTGATAGTGTTGGTTACTGTACTTGTCATTTAGTATTAAAATAAAGGATTTATTATTAAAAAAATTGGCGTGGGGTTCCCCTTAATTTTAGGCTCTAGCGGAGGTTAAGCAGACGGCTGGGGCAGATGTTTGAAGCCTGGGAAGGGGGTAATACCCACGGAGCTTCCCAGGCTACTAATATCAGCCCCCAGCTGAATACATAGCCTTTACTAGCTATTAAAATGGGGGACCCCCCAAAAAAAATGACGTGGGGTCCCCCCTAATTTAATAGCTAGCAAAGGCTAGGCAGACAGCTGGGGGCTGATATTAATAGCCCAGGAAGGGAGCCATGAATATTGGCCCCCTCCCAGGCAAGAAACACCAGCCGTCAGCCGCCCCAGAAATGGCGCATTCATAGGATGCGCCAATTCTGGCACTTAGCCTCGCTCTTCCACGCTGCCCTGGTGCGGTGGCAGAGGGTAATAGGGTTGGGGTTGATGTCAGCTTATAATGCCAGCTGACATCAAGCCCAGGTTAGTAATGGAGAGGCGTCTATAAGACACCCCCATTACTAACCCCATAGTCAAAGTTAAAAAAAACACAAACACCCAGAATAAAGTCCTTTAATTGAAATAAAGACACAATCCTTTATTGTTCTAAATTAAACCATACTTACCGTCACGCCCATTCCAGCTGAAGCCAACGATCTCCTGCAATAAAAGAAAAATAACAAAGCAACCTCATCCTTACCTTTCCATGGTTCCCACGACAGCTTCAGCTCTGCTACATCGAGATGACAGGCTGGACCGCAGCAGAACGCTGCCATCCAGCCTCTCATCCCGCAGACACTGAGAAGCGCAGGCTTGCTTGCGCTGCTCAGCGTCTCTCTGTGACGACATCCAGATGAGCCGAGTTCATGTCCAATGAACTCGGCTCACCTCATGCACGTCACTGACAGCGTGGGAAAATTCTCCTGCACTCAGCGCTTCAGCGTGAGAATTCTCCCACGCTGAAGCGGTGAGTGCAGGAGAATTCTCCCACGCTGTCAGTGACGTGCATAAGGTGAGCTCATGTCCAATGAACTCAGCTCACCTCCTGCACGTCACTGACAGCGTGGGAGAATTCTCCTGCACTCAGCGCTTCAGTGTGAGAATTCTCCCACGCTGAAGCGCTGAGTGCAGGAGAATTTTCCACGCTGTCAGTGACGTGCATGAGGTGAGCCGAGTTCATTGGACATTAACTCGGCTCATCTGGATGCCCTCACAGAGAGACACTGAGGAGCGCAAGCATGCCTGCGCTTCTCAGTGTCTGCGGGATGACAGGCTGGATGGCAGCGTTCTGCTGCGGTCCAGCCTGTCATCTCGATGTAGCAGAGCTGAAGCTGTCATGGGAACCATGGAAAGGTAAGGATGATGTTGCTTTATTATTTTTCTTTTATTTCAGGAGATCGTTGGCTTCAGCTGGAATGGGCGTGATGGTAAGTATGGTTTAATTTAGAACAATAAAGAATTGTGTGTTTATTTCAATTAAAGGACTTTTTTCTGGGTGTTGTGTTTTTTTTAAATACTTTACTAGAAATTCATGGTGGTCATGTCTAATATTGGCGTGACCCCATGAATTTCGGGCTTGGGGCCAGCTGATAATGCCAAGCTGGCCCTAACCCCTTTATTACCCAGTGAGCCACCGCATCAGGGCCCTGGATGAGTTGGGTACAGACCCACATATAATATAATGTCCCCACAGACCCACATATAATATAATGCCCTCACAGACCCACATATAATATAATGTCCCAGAGTCCCACATATAATATAATGTCCCCACAGCCCCACATATAATATAACGTCCCACAGTTCCACATATAATATATTGTCCCCACAGATCCACATATAATATAATGTCCTCACAGACCCACATATAATATAATGTCCGCACTGACCCACATATAATATAATGTCCTCACAGACCCACATATAATATAATATCCTCAAAGACCCATATATAATATAATGTCCTCACAGACCCACATATAATATAATATCTTCACAGATCCACATATAATATAATGTCCTCACAGACCCACATATAATATAATGTCCTCACAGACCCACATATAATATAATGTCCTCACAGACCCACATATAATATAATGTACCCACAGACCCAAATATAATATAATGTCCCCACAGACACACATATAATATAATGTCCTCACAGACCCACATATAATATAATGTCCCCACAGACCCACATATAATATATTGTCCTCACAGACCCACATATAATATAATGTACCCACAGACCCAAATATAATATAATGTCCCCACAGACACACATATAATATAATGTCCTCACAGACCCACATATAATATAATGTCCCCACAGACCCACATATAATATAATGTCCTCACAGACCCACATATAATATAATGTACCCACAGACCCAAATATAACATAATGTCCTCACAGACCCACATATAATATAATGTCCTCACAGACCCACATATAATATAATGTCCCCACAGACCCACATATAATATAATGTCCTCACAGACCCACATATAATATAATGTCCCCACAGACCCACATATAATATAATGTCACCACAGACCCAAATATAATATAATATTACCACAGACCCACATATAATATAATGTCCCCACAGACCCACATATAATATAATGTACCCACAGACCCAAATATAATATAATGTCCCCACAGACACACATATAATATAATGTCCTCACAGACCCACATATAATATAATGTCCCCACAGACCCACATATAATATAATGTCCTCACAGACCCACATATAATATAATGTCCTCACGGACCCACATATAATATAATGTCCCCACAGACCCACATATAATATAATGTCCTCACAGACCCACATATAATATAATGTCACCACAGACCCACATATAATATAATGTCCTCACGGACCCACATATAATATAATGTCACCACAGACCCACATATAATATAATGTCCTCACAGACCCACATATAATATAATGTCCTCACAGACCCACATATAATATAATGTCCTCACAGACCCACATATAATATAATGTCCTCACAGACCCACATATAATATAATGTCCTCACAGACCCACATATAATATAATGTTCTCACAGATCCACATATAATATAATGTCCTCACAGACCCACATATAATATAATGTCCTCACAGACCCACATATAATATAATGTCCTCACAGACCCCCATATAATATAATGTCCCCACAGACCCACATATAATATAATGTCTCCACAGACCCACATATAATATAATGTCCTCACAGACCCACATATAATATAATGTCCTCACAGACCCACATATAATATAATGTCCTCACAGACCCACATATAATATAATGTCCCCACAGACCCACATATAATATAATGTCCCCACAGACCCACATATAATATAATGTCCCCACAGACCCACATAAAATATAATGTCCCCACAGACCCCATATAATATAATGTCCTCACAGACCCACATATAATATAATGTCCTCACAGACCCACATATAATATAATGTTCTCACAGATCCACATATAATATAATGTCCTCACAGACCCACATATATAATGTCCTCACAGACCCACATATAATATAATGTCCTCACAGACCCACATATAATATAATGTTCCCACAGACCCACATATAATATAATGTCTCCACAGACCCACATATAATATAATGTCCTCACAGACCCACATATAATATAATGTCCTCACAGACCCACATATAATATAATGTCCTCACAGACCCACATATAATATAATGTCCTCACAGACCCACATATAATATAATGTCCCCACAGACCCACATATAATATAATGTCCCCACAGACCCACATATAATATAATGTCCCCACAGACCCACATATAATATAATGTCCCCACAGACCCCATATAATATAATGTCCTCACAGACCCACATATAATATAATGTCCTCACAGACCCACATATAATATAATGTTCTCACAGATCCACATATAATATAATGTCCTCACAGACCCACATATAATGTAACGTCCTCACAGACCCACATATAATATAATGTCCTCACAGACCCACATATAATATAATGTCCTCACAGACCCACATATAATATAATGTCCTCACAGACCCACATATAATATAATGTCCTCACAGACCCACATATAATATAATGTCCTCACAGACCCACATATAATATAATGTCCCCACAGACCCACATATAATATAATGTCCTCACAGACCCACATATAATATAATATCCTCACAGACCCACATATAATATAATGTCCTCACAGACCCACATATAATATAATGTCCCCACAGACCCACATATAATATAATGTCCTCACAGACCCACATATAATATAATGTCCTCACAGACCCACATATAATATAATGTCCTCACAGACCCACATATAATATAATGTCCTCACAGACCCACATATAATATAATGTCCTCACGGACCCACATATAATATAATGTCCCCACAGACCCACATATAATATAATGTCCTCACAGACCCACATATAATATAATGTCCTCACAGACCCACATATAATATAATGTCCCCACAGACCCACATATAATATAATGTCCTCACAGACCCACATATAATATAATGTCCTCACAGACCCACATATAATATAATGTCCTCACAGACCCACATATAATATAATGTCCTCACAGACCCACATATAATATAATGTCCTCACGGACCCACATATAATATAATGTCCCCACAGACCCACATATAATATAATGTCCTCACAGACCCACATATAATATAATGTCCTCACAGACCCACATATAATATAATATCCTCACAGACCCACATATAATATAATGTCCCCACAGACCCACATATAATATAATGTCCCCACAGACCCACATATAATATAATGTCCTCACAGAACCACATATAATATAATGTCCCCACAGACCCACATATAATATAATGTCCTCACAGACCCACATATAATATAATGTCCCCACAGACCCACATATAATGTAATGTCCCCACAGACCCACATATAATATAATGTCCTCACAGACCCACATATAATATAATGTCCCCACAGACCCACATATAATATAATGTCCTCACAGACCCACATATAATATAATGTCCCCACAGACCCACATATAATATAATGTCCTCACAGACCCACATATAATATAATGTCCTCACAGACCCACATATAATATAATGTCCTCACAGACCCACATATAATATAATGTCCCCACAGACCCACATATAATATAATGTCCTCACAGACCCACATATAATATAATGTCCTCACAGACCCACATATAATATAATGTCCCCACAGACCCACATATAATATAATGTCCCCACAGACCCACATATAATATCCACATATAATATAATGTCCTCACAGACCCACATATATAATGTCCTCACAGACCCACATATAATATAATGTCCTCACAGACCCACATATAATATAATGTTCCCACAGACCCACATATAATATAATGTCTCCACAGACCCACATATAATATAATGTCCTCACAGACCCACATATAATATAATGTCCTCACAGACCCACATATAATATAATGTCCTCACAGACCCACATATAATATAATGTCCTCACAGACCCACATATAATATAATGTCCCCACAGACCCACATATAATATAATGTCCCCACAGACCCACATATAATATAATGTCCCCACAGACCCACATATAATATAATGTCCCCACAGACCCCATATAATATAATGTCCTCACAGACCCACATATAATATAATGTCCTCACAGACCCACATATAATATAATGTTCTCACAGATCCACATATAATATAATGTCCTCACAGACCCACATATAATATAATGTCCTCACAGACCCACATATAATATAATGTCCTCACAGACCCACATATAATATAATGTCCCCACAGACCCACATATAATGTAATGTCCCCACAGACCCACATATAATATAATGTCCTCACAGACCCACATATAATATAATGTCCCCACAGACCCACATATAATATAATGTCCTCACAGACCCACATATAATATAATGTCCCCACAGACCCACATATAATATAATGTCCTCACAGACCCACATATAATATAATGTCCTCACAGACCCACATATAATATAATGTCCTCACAGACCCACATATAATATAATGTCCCCACAGACCCACATATAATATAATGTCCTCACAGACCCACATATAATATAATGTCCTCACAGACCCACATATAATATAATGTCCCCACAGACCCACATATAATATAATGTCCCCACAGACCCACATATAATATCCACATATAATATAATGTCCTCACAGACCCACATATATAATGTCCTCACAGACCCACATATAATATAATGTCCTCACAGACCCACATATAATATAATGTTCCCACAGACCCACATATAATATAATGTCTCCACAGACCCACATATAATATAATGTCCTCACAGACCCACATATAATATAATGTCCTCACAGACCCACATATAATATAATGTCCTCACAGACCCACATATAATATAATGTCCTCACAGACCCACATATAATATAATGTCCCCACAGACCCACATATAATATAATGTCCCCACAGACCCACATATAATATAATGTCCCCACAGACCCCATATAATATAATGTCCTCACAGACCCACATATAATATAATGTCCTCACAGACCCACATATAATATAATGTTCTCACAGATCCACATATAATATAATGTCCTCACAGACCCACATATAATATAATGTCCTCACAGACCCACATATAATGTAACGTCCTCACAGACCCACATATAATATAATGTCCTCACAGACCCACATATAATATAACGTCCTCACAGACCCACATATAATATAATGTCCTCACAGACCCACATATAATATAATGTCCTCACAGACCCACATATAATATAATGTCCTCACAGACCCACATATAATATAATGTCCTCACAGACCCACATATAATATAATGTCCCCACAGACCCACATATAATATAATGTCCTCACAGACCCACATATAATATAATATCCTCACAGACCCACATATAATATAATGTCCTCACAGACCCACATATAATATAATGTCCCCACAGACCCACATATAATATAATGTCCTCACAGACCCACATATAATTTAATGTCCTCACAGACCCACATATAATATAATGTCCTCACAGACCCACATATAATATAATGTCCTCACAGACCCACATATAATATAATGTCCTCACGGACCCACATATAATATAATGTCCCCACAGACCCACATATAATATAATGTCCTCACAGACCCACATATAATATAATGTCCTCACAGACCCACATATAATATAATGTCCCCACAGACCCACATATAATATAATGTCCTCACAGACCCACATATAATATAATGTCCTCACAGACCCACATATAATATAATGTCCTCACAGACCCACATATAATATAATGTCCTCACAGACCCACATATAATATAATGTCCTCACGGACCCACATATAATATAATGTCCTCACAGACCCACATATAATATAATGTCCTCACAGACCCACATATAATATAATGTCCCCACAGACCCACATATAATATAATGTCCTCACAGACCCACATATAATATAATGTCCTCACAGACCCACATATAATATAATGTCCTCACAGACCCACATATAATATAATGTCCCCACAGACCCACATATAATATAATGTCCCCACAGACCCACATATAATATAATGTCCTCACAGACCCACATATAATATAATGTCCTCACAGACCCACATATAATATAATGTCCTCACAGACCCACATATAATATAATGTCCCCACAGACCCACATATAATATAATGTCCTCACAGACCCACATATAATATAATGTCCTCACAGACCCACATATAATATAATGTCCCCACAGACCCACATATAATATAATGTCCCCACAGACCCACATATAATATAATGTCCTCACAGACCCACATATAATATAATGTCCTCACAGACCCACATATAATATAATGTCCCACATATAATATAATGTCCCCACTGACCCACATATAATATAATGTCCCCACAGACCCACATATAATATAATGTCCCCACAGACCCACATATAATATAATGTCCCCACAGACCCACATATAATATGTCCTCACAGACCCACATATAATATAATGTCCCCACAGACCCACATATAAAATAATGTCCTCACAGACCCACATATAATATAATGTCCTCACAGACCCACATATAATATAATGTCCCCACTGACCCACATATAATATAATGTCCTCACAGACCCACATATAATATAATGTCCCCACAGACCCACATATAATATAATGTCCTCACAGACCCACATATAATATAATGTCCTCACAGACCCACATATAATATAATGTCCTCACAGACCCACATATAATATAATGTCCCCACTGACCCACATATAATATAATGTCCCCACAGACCCACATATAATATAATGTCCCCACAGACCCACATATAATATAATGTCCCCACAGACCCACATATAATATAATGTCCTCACAGACCCACATATAATATAATGTCCCACATATAATATAATGTCCCCACTGACCCACATATAATATAATGTCCCCACAGACCCACATATAATATAATGTCCTCACAGACCCACATATAATATAATGTCCTCACAGACCCACATATAATATAATGTCTCCACAGACCCACATATAATATAATGTCCTCACAGACCCACATATAATATAATGTCCTCACAGACCCACATATAATATAATGTCCTCACAGACCCACATATAATATAATGTCCTCACAGACCCACATATAATATAATGTCCCCACAGATCCACATATAATATAATGTCCTCACAGACCCACATATAATATAATGTCCCCACAGACCCACATATAATATAATGTCCCCACAGACCCACATATAATATAATGTCCCCACAGACCCACATATAATATAATGTCCTCACAGACCCACATATAATATAATGTCCTCACAGACCCACATATAATATAATGTCCCCACAGACCCACATATAATATAATGTCCTCACAGACCCACATATAATATAATGTCCCCACAGACCCACATATAATATAATGTCCCCACAGACCCACATATAATATAATGTCCTCACAGACTCACATATAATATAATGTCCTCACAGACCCACATATAATATAATGTCTCCACAGACCCACATATAATATAATGTCCTCACAGACCCACATATAATATAATGTCCTCACAGACCCACATATAATATAATGTCCCCACAGATCCACATATAATATAATGTCCTCACAGACCCACATATAATATAATGTCCCCACAGACCCACATATAATATAATGTCCTCACAGACCCACATATAATATAATATCCTCACAGACCCACATATAATATAATGTCCTCACAGACCCACATATAATATAATGTCCCCACAGACCCACATATAATATAATGTCCTCACAGACCCACATATAATATAATGTCCTCACAGACCCACATATAATATAATGTCCTCACAGACCCACATATAATATAATGTCCTCACAGACCCACATATAATATAATGTCCCCACAGACCCACATATAATATAATGTCCTCACAGACCCACATATAATATAATGTCCTCACAGACCCACATATAATATAATGTCTCCACAGACCCACATATAATATAATGTCCTCACAGACCCACATATAATATAATGTCCTCACAGACCCACATATAATATAATGTCCTCACAGACCCACATATAATATAATGTCCTCACAGACCCACATATAATATAATGTCCTCACAGACCCACATATAATATAATGTCCTCACAGACCCACATATAATATAATGTCCTCACAGACCCACATATAATATAATGTCCTCACAGACCCACATATAATATAATGTCCTCACAGACCCACATATAATATAATGTCCTCACAGACCCACATATAATATAATGTCCTCACAGACCCACATATAATATAATGTCCTCACAGACCCACATATAATATAATGTCCTCACAGACCCACATATAATATAATGTCCTAACAGACCCACATATAATATAATGTCCTCACAGACCCACATATAATATAATGTCCTCACAGACCCACATATAATATAATGTCCTCACAGACCCACATATAATATAATGTCCTCACAGACCCACATATAATATAATGTCCCCACAGACCCACATATAATATAATGTCCTCACAGACCCACATATAATATAATGTCCTCACAGACCCACATATAATATAATGTCCTCACAGACCCACATATAATATAATGTCCTCACAGACCCACATATAATATAATGTCCTCACAGACCCACATATAATATAATGTCCTCACAGACCCACATATAATATAATATCCTCACAGACCCACATATAATATAATGTCCTCACAGACCCACATATAATATAATGTTCTCACAGACCCACATATAATATAATGTCCTCACAGACCCACATATAATATAATGTCCTCACAGACCCACATATAATATAATGTCCTCACAGACCCACATATAATATAATATCCTCACAGACCCACATATAATATAATGTCCCCACAGACCCACATATAATATAATGTCCCCCAGTCAGAGGACAAATAATATAAGAATAAAAATGAACTCTCTTCTCCTCCTTCTTCCAGGCTCCGGGTCACCGCAGCCTCCGCCTCCTCTTCTATCACGTCTCACAGTCAACGCTTGTCGGTGCCATGCAGTGACGTCATCGCGCTGACCGACGTCCCCTGCGTAACACCGGCTCCAACGGCATGAAGTATCCTGCGTCCTGCTGAGGTAACAAGCGCAGCCTCATCTCCTGTCCCGGGCGGCGCTGACAGAGCTGGGAGGTACCTACGGCCGGGGGCGGGCAGAGGGCGGTGTTGGAGGCCGTCACTGTGCTTTATGCCGGAGGAAGGACCCTGGAGGCGGCGCTGGCGAGCTACAGTTGGTGATTTTATTTATTCCTTTTTTATCAAATTGCGCCCTCTACCGCCCGGTAATTGTATACATAGGACATGTAATGTGCGGCTTTATGCTGCTCGCTCTTGCGCTCCCTCTACTGGTGAATGCAAGTATTGGTTATTTCACTTTCTGTGCCAGGATGTCCATATTTATAGATTACATCAAGTGCACAATAGCAGTGATTCCGGGGCCCATCCTGTGCTGTGTATGGTGGGGGTGGTTGTTCTATCACAGAGAAGCCTCTGCATAAAGATTTATTCCAGATTACAAAAAACATTAAGCTGTGAAAATAATGAATTGCTGTAGGAGCTATTGCTGTGCTCGTCCTGGGCTTCTCTCTGCTCTTATGACATCATCACCTTTTCTTCCTTTATGACATCATCGTTTTCTCCCTTATTACACAGCTCAATCCCCCACTCACACCAGTTGCAGCCGATCACTGGAGCAGAGCAGTCGTCTCACCGGCAGATGTGTCCTCCCCTCCGATTACAAGCAAGACCAGCATTTTCTCCAGGCCACAGATGGAAGATGGCGATTACTAAGTGACGGATAAGTATGAATGATCCCTTTCCGTGTTCCTCCTTCCACTGTCTTCCCTGGGGTATAACTTTCTAGGACCCCAGTACAGCGGCCGCAGTACTTCAGGATACAAGGATTGCAGCAGGTATCACCCCTCGCCCCGGGGTCCGATCTGTGCGGCTGAAGCTGCAGGGACTGTGGGAGAAATGATAAGAACACGATCCCATATTACTGCGCATCCTGGGGACAGGCCAGAGATAGCACCGGACGGGCCAGAGACAGGACGGGACAGGCCACAGACAGGACGAGATGGGAAGGGACTGGCCAGATACAGGAAGGGACAGGCCAGATACGGGACAGGACAGGCCAGATGCGGGACGGGCCAGATACGAGATGGGACGGGCCAGATATAGGACGGGACGAGGCAGAGATAGGATGGGACGGGCCAGAAACAGGATGGGACGAGCTATACATTATGGGACGGGAAATAGACAGGATGGGACGGGCCAGCGACGGTATGGGTCGGACCAGATACAGGACAGGACGAGCCAGAGACAGGACGGGGTCGGGCCAGAAACAGGACGGGACAAGCTATACATTATAGGACGGTCCAGATACAGGAAAAGATGGGCCAGAGACAGGACGGGATGCCCCAGATACAGTACGGGACAGGCCACATACAGGACGGTACGGGCCAAATATTGGACAGGCCAGATACAGGACGACATGGGCCAGATACGGGACGGTCCAGATATGGGACAGGACAGGCTAGATATGGGATGAGCCATGGACAGGATGGGACGGGCCAGATACTGAATGGGCCTGGCCATATACGGGACGGGCCAGATAGGGACTGGTATGGTCAGATACGGGACAGGACGTGCCAGAGACGGGAAGGGACGAGGTGGGCCAGATAAGGGATGAGATGGGCAACATAAGGGACAGCCAGATACGGGACTAAACAGGTCAGATATGGGACTGGACGGACCAGATACGGGAAGGGGCGGGTTAGACATTACAGGACGGGCCATAGACAGGATGGGAGGGGCCAGGGACGGGCAAGAGACAGGACGGGATGGGCCAGAGACCGCGACGGGCCAGAGACCGGGACGGGTGAGATACAGAACTGGGGACACATTAGGAATGCGTGCACTGTTCCTTTAAGAATCAGGAAGTGCTGCCGCTACCGCCCTCAACAAGCAGCCAAGACACATGCACACAGCCAGCATAGGAACATAGTGCGTAGCCTGCATTGGTGGGTAAGTCGGCGGTCTTGCATGGTGTGAGATGGGAAGCCATGCCAGCACGCCGCCAGGGATGTTACAATTAAGTAGTGTAGGTCAGGTGTAGAGAAAATGGAAATTTTGCAAATAAATATTACAACTATTGTTTAATAGGCAAACATCACATGTAGAGTTTGCATGATATACCTTCCTGGTACTTTATCTAAATTAGAAGCAAATTGTTTGAAGATTACTTCTACCTAAATGGCAGAAGATGCACCTATCTTGGTGATGGATAGGACAGCTTGAGGGGATATGGAGGAGGCTGTTTTTTGATAGGTGTCATTTAAACATTTTGCTAATAATTTATGGAAAGTATCATATTTTTCTAACTATTGAACTCACCTTAATTTAAAACACACCCCAGGTTAAAGTTCCTTTATGTGTAAATTTGTGGAGGATTTGATAATACTACCTTTAATGGGATGGGCCAGATACAGGACGGAACAGGCCAGATACGGAATGGGCCAGATACAGGACGGGCCAGAGTCAGGACCGGACGGGACGATCCAGAGACATGACGAGACGGGCCAGAGACAATACTGGACGGGCCGGAGATAGGACGGACTGAGGCGTGCCAGAGACAAGACTGGACGGGCTAGAAACGGGGCGACAGATACAGGACTGGACGGTCCAGATACAGGACAGTCCAGGGATGGGACGGGACAGAGCAGTACGGGACTGGTCTGAGGTAGGACAGGACAGGTCGGGCCAGAGACAGGAGGGGACGGGCAAGAGAGAGGACGGGACGGGCAAAAGAGAGGACGGGACGTTCCAGAGACAGGACGTGATGGGCCAAAGACAGGACGGGACGGACCAGAAATGGGACAGGCAAGAGACAGGATTGGACAGGCCAGAGGTAGCACCGGATGGGTCAGAGACAGGACGGGACAGGCCAGAGACAGAACGGGACAGGCCAGAGACAGGACGAGATGGGAAGGGACTGGCCAGATACAGGAAGGGACAGGCCAGATATGGGACAGGACAGGCCAGATGCGGGACGGGCCACATACGAGATGGGACGGGCCAGATACAGGACGGGACGAGCCAGAGATAGGACAGGACGGGCCAGAAACAGGACTGGACGAGTAATACATTATGGGACTGGAAATAGACAGGATGGGACGGGCCAGAGACGGTACGGGACGTGCCAGATACAGGACAGGACGAGCAAGTGACAGGATGGGACGGGCCAGAAACAGGACAGGACATGCTATACATTATGAGACCGTCCAGAGACTGGACGGGACGGTCCAGATACAGGAAAAGACGGGCCAGAGACAGGATGGGATGGCCCAGATACAGTACGGGGCGACCAGATACAGGACGGGACGGTTCAGATACAGGACGGGCCAGGGACGGGACGGACCAGAGTAGGACGGGACTGGCCAGAGGCAGGACTGGACTGGTCAGGCCAGAGACAGGACGGGATGGGCCAGATACAGGAAGGGATGGGCCAGATACGGGACGGGCCAGATTCAAGACGGGATGGGCCAGAGATAGGACGTGATGGGACGGGCCAGATACAGGAAGGGACGGGCCATATACTGGACGTGCCACATTCAGGACGGGACGGGCCAGATACAGGACGGGACGGGCCAGATACAGGACGGGACCGACCAGATACAGGACGGGATGGGCCAGAGACAGGACGGAATGTGCTAGAGACATTACGGGACAGGCCATAGACAGGACGGGTCGGGCCAGAGACAGGATGGGACAGGCCAGATTCATGACGGGATGGGCCAGAAACGTGACGAGCCAAATATGGGATGGTATGGGACAGATATGGGACAGCCCACATACATTACGGGACGGGCCAGATACAGGACGGTACGGACCAAATACGGGACGGGACGGGCCAGATACGGGACGGGTCAGATGCGGGACGGGCCAGATACGGGACAGGCCAGATACAGGACGGGCCAGGGACAGGACGTGCCAGATACGGGACAGGCCAGATATGGAACGGGCCAGATACTGGATGGGATGGGCCAGATACAGGGCGGGCCAGATACAGGACGAGACGGACCAGAGCTGCGCCAGAGACAGGAAGGGATGGGCCAAAGACAGGACAGGACGGGCCAAAGACTGGACCGGACGGGCCAGAGACGGGACGGGTAAGAGACAGGATTGGACATGCCAGAGATAGCACCGGACGGGCCAGAGACAGGACGGGACAGGCCAGAGACAGGACAAGATGGGAAGGGACTGGCCAGATACAGGAAGGGACAGGCCAGATACGGGACAGGACAGGCCAGTTGCGGGACGGGCTAGATACGAGACGGGATGGGCCATATATAGGACGGGATGAGGCAGAGATAGGATGGGACGGGCCAGAAACAGGACGGGACGAGCTATACATTATGGGACGGGAAATAGACAGGACGGGACGGGCCATAGACGGTACGCGACGGGCCAGATACAGGACAGGACGAGCCAGAGACAGTACGTGACGGGCCAGAAACAGGACGGGACAAGCAATACATTATGGGACGGGCCATATACAGGACGGGACGGGCCAGAGACAAGACGGAACGGGACAGATACATGAAAAGACTGGCCAAAGACAGGACTGTACGGGCCAAATAGTGCGCAGCCTGCATTGGTGGGTAAGTCGGCTCTCTTGCATGGTGTGAGATGGGAAGCCATGCCACAACGCCGCCATGGATGTTACAATTAAGTAGTTTAGGTCAGGCGTAGAGAAAATGGAAGTTTTGTAAATAAATATTACAACTATTGTTTACTAGGCAAACATCACATGTAGAGTTTGCATGATATACCTTCCTAGTGCTTTATGTAAATTAGAAGCAAATTGTTTGAAGATTACTTCTACCTAAATGGTAGAAAATGCACCTATCTTGGTGATGGATAGGACAGCTTGAGGGGATATGGAGGAGGCTGTTTTTTGATAGGTGTCATTTAAACATTTTGCTAATAATTTATGGAAAGTATCATATTTTTCTAACTATTAAACTCACCTTAATTTAAAACACACCCCAGGTTAAATTTCCTGGAGGTTTAAATTTGTGGAGGATTTGATAATACTACCTTTAATGGGATGGGCCAGATGCAGGACAGGCCAGAGACAGGACCGGACGGGACGTGCCTGAGAAAGGACGGGACGGGCCAGAGACGAGGCGACCAGATACAGGATGGGACGGTCCAGATACAGGACGGGCCAGGGATGGGACGGATCAGAGCAGGACGGGACTGGCCAGAGGCAGGACAGGACCAGTTAGGCCATGACAGGTCGGGACGGGCCTGATACAGGAAGGGACGGGCCAGATACGGGACGGGCCAGATTCAAGACAGGATGGGCCATAGACAGGACAGGATGGGACGGGCCCGATACAGAAAGGGACGGGCCAGATACGGGACGGGCCAGATTCAGGATAGGACGGGCCAGATACAGGACGGGACCGACCAGATACAGGACGGGATGGGCCAGAGAGAGGACGGAATGTGCTAGAGACATTAAGGAATAGGCCATACACAGGACGGGTCGAGCCAGAGACAGGATGGGACGGGCCAGATACATGACGGGATGGGCCAGAAACGTGACGAGCCAGATATGGGACGGGCCAGATACAGGACGGTACGGACCAAATACGGGACGGGACGGGCCAGATACGGGACGGGTCAGATGCGGGACGGGCCAGATACGGGACAGGCCAAATACAGGACGGGCCAGATACGGGACAGGCCGGGCCAGGGACAGGACGTGCCAGATACGGGACAGGCCAGATATGGAACGTGCCAGATACTAGACGGGATGGGTCAGATATGGGACAGCCCAGATACATGATGGGACGGGCCAGATATGGGATGGGATGGGCCAGATACGGGACGGGTCAGATGCGGGATGGGCCAGATACGGGACAGGACAGATACAGGACGGGACAGATACGGGACAGGCCGGGCCAGGGACAGGACGTGCCAGATACGGGACAGGCCAGATATGGAACGTGCCAGATACTAGACGGGATGGGCCAGATATCGGGCGGGCCAGATATGGGACGAGACGGGCCAGAGCTGGGCCAGAGACAGGAAGGGATGGGCCAGAGACAGGACGGGACGGGCCAAAGACTGGACCGGACGGGCCAGAGACGGGACGGGCAAGAGACAGGATTGGACAGGCCAGAGATAGCACCAGACGTGCCAGAGACAGGACGGGACAGGCCAGAGACAGGACGAGATGGGAAGGGACTGGCCAGATACAGGAAGGGACAGGCCAGATACGGGACAGGACAGGCCAGATGCGGGACGGGCTATATACGAGACTCGATGGGCCAGATTTAGGACGGGACGAGGCAGAGATAGGATGGGCCAGAAACAGGATGGGACGAGCTATGCGTTATGGGACGGTAAATAGAAAGGACGGGACGGGCCAGAGACGGTACGCGATGGGCCAGATACAGGACAGGACGAGCCAGAGACAGTACGGGACGGGCCAGAAACAGGACGGGACAAGCAATACATTATGGGACGGGCCATAGACAGGACGGGACGTGCCAGAGACAAGACGGAACGGGACAGATACAGGAAAAGATGGGCCAAAGACAGGACGGGATGGCCCAGATACAGTACGGGACAGGCCAGATACAGGACGGTACGGGCCAAATAGTGCGCAGCCTGCATTGGTGGGTATGTCGGCGGTATTGCATGGTGTGAGATGGGAAGCCATGCCAGCATGCCGCCATGGATGTTACAATTAAGTAGTGTAGGTCAGGCGTAGAGAAAATGGAAGTTTTTCAAATAAATATTACAACTATTGTTTAATAGGCAAACATCACATGTAGAGTTTGCATGATATACCTTCCTAGTACTTTATCTAAACTAGAAGCAAATTGTTTGAAGATTACTTCTACCTAAATGGCAGAAAATGCACCTATCTTGGTGATGGATAGGACAGCTTGAGGGGATATGGAGGAGGCTGTTTTTTGATAGGTGTCATTTAAACATTTTGCTAATAATTTATGGAAAGTATCATATTTTTCTAACTATTAAACTCACCTTAATTTAAAACACACCCCAGGTTAAATTTCCTGGAGGTGTAAATTTGTGGAGGATTTGATAATACTACCTTTAATGAGGTGGGCCAGATACAGGACGGGACAGGCCAGATACGTGACAGGATGGGCCAGATACAGGACAGGCCAGAGACAGGACCGGACGGACCGTGCCTGAAAAATGACGGGACGGGCCCGAGACGGGGCGACCAGATACAGGACGGGACGGTCCAGATACAGGACGGGCAGCGAAGGGACGGACCAGAGCAGGACGGGACTGGCCAGAGGCAGGACAGGATCGGTCAGGCCAGAGACAGGACGAGACGGGCCCGATACAGGAAGGTACGGGCCAAATACGGGACGGGCCAGATTCAGGATGGGATGGGCCAGAGATAGGACGTGATGGGACGGGCCACATACAGGAAGGGATGGGCCAGATACAGGACGGGTCAGATTCAGGACGGGACGGACCAGATACAGGACGGGACCGAACAGTTACAGGACGGGATCGGCCAGAGACAGGACGGAATGTGCTAGAGACATTACGGGACAGGCCATAGACAGGACGGGTCGGGCCAGAGACAGGACGGGACGGGCCAGATACATGACTGAATTTGTCAGAAACGTGACGAGGCAGATATGGGACGGTATGGGCTAGAAATGGGACAGACCAGATACATGACGGGACTGGCCAGTTACAGGACGGTACGGACCAGATATGTGACGGGCCAGATACGGGACGATTCATATGCGGGACGGGCCAGATACGGGACAGTCCAGATACAGGACGGGCCAGATACGGGACAGGCCGGCCCAGGGACAGGACATGCCAGATACGGGACAGGCCAGATATGGAACGGGCCAGATACTGGACGGGATGGGCCACATACAGGGCGGGCCAGATTCGGGATGAGACGGGCCAGAGCTGGGCCAGAAACAGGAAAGCACGGGCCGGAGACCATACGGGACGGGCCAAAGACGGGACGGGACGGGCCAGAGACGGGACGGGAGAGACAGGACGAGACAGGCCAGAGACAGGACGAGGTGGGAAGGGACTGGCCAGATACAGGAAGGGACAGGCCAGATACGGGACAGGACAGGCCAGATGCGGGACGGGCCAGATACAATGTGGGACGTGCCAGATATTGGACGGGACGAGGCAGAGATAGGATGGGACGGGCCAGAAACAAGACGGGACGAGCTATACATTATGGGACGGGAAATAGACAGAACGGGACGGGCCAGAGACGGTACACGACAGGCCAGATACAGGACAGGACGAGCCATAGACAGTACGGGACGGGCCAGAATTAGGACGGGACAAGCTATACATTATGGGACGGGCCATAGACAGGACGGGACGGGCCAGAGACAAGACGGAAGGGGACAGATACAGGAAAAGACGGCCAAAGACAGGACGGGATGGCCCAGATACAGTACAGGACAGGCCAGATACAGGACGGTACGGACCAAATAGTGCACAGCCTGCATTGGTGGGTAAGTCGGCGGTCTTGCATGGTGTGAGATGGGAAGCCATGCCAGCACGCCGCCATGGATGTTACAATTAAGTAGTGTAGGTCAGGCGTAGAGAAAATGGAAGTTTTTCAAATAAATATTACAACTATTGTTTAATAGGCAAACATCACATGTAGAGTTTGCATGATATACCTTCCTATTACTTTATCTAAACTAGAAGCAAATTGTTTGAAGATTACTTCTACCTAAATGGCAGAAAATGCACCTATCTTGGTGATGGATAGGACAGCTTGAGGGGATATGGAGGAGGCTGTTTTTTGATAGGTGTCATTTAAACATTTTGCTAATAATTTATGGAAAGTATCATATTTTTCTAACTATTAAACTCACCTTAATTTAAAACACACCCCAGGTTAAATTTTCTGGAGGTTTAATTTTGTGGAGGATTTGATAATACTACCTTTAATGGGATGGGCCAGATACAGGACGGGACAGGCCAGATACGGGATGGACCAAATACAGGACGGGCCAGAGACAGGACCGGACGGGACACGCCAGAGACAGGACGAGACGGGCCAGAGACTGGACGGGACGGGCCAAAGACAGGATGAGACTGGCCGGAGATAGGAAGGACCGAGGTGTACCAGAGGCAGGATGGGACGGGCTAGAGACGGGGCGACCAAACACAGGATACAGGATGGTCCAGGGACGGTATGGACCAGAGCAGGACGGGACTGGCCAGAGGCAGGACAGGACGGGCAAGAGAGAGGATGGGACGGGCCAAAGAGATGACGGGACGGGCCAGAGACAGGACGGCACGGGCCAAAGACAGGAAGGGACGGACCAGAGATAGGTCTGGCAAGAGACAGGATTGGACAGGCCAGAGACAGCACCAGACGGGCCAGAGACAGGACGGGACAGGCCAGAAACAGGACGGGACGGGCCAGAGACAGGACAAGATGGGAATGGATTGGCCAGAAACAGGAAGGGACAGGCCAGATACGGGACAGGACAGGCCACATACGGGACGGGCCAGATACGAGATGGGATGGGCCAGATGCAGGACGGGACGAGCCAGAGATAGGACGGGACGGGCCAGAAACAGGACTGGACGAGCTATACATTATGGGACGGGAAATAGACAGGATGGGACGGCCCAGAGATGGTATGGGACGGTCCAGATACAGGAAAAGACGGGCCAGAGACAGGACGGGATGCCCCAGATACAGTACGGGACAGGCCAGATACAGGACGGTACGGGCCAAATATTGGACAGGCCAGATACAGGACGACATGGGCCAGATACGGGACGGGCCAGATATGGGAAAGGACAGGCTAGATATGAGATGAGCCATGGACAGGATGGGATGGGCCAGATACGGGACGGGCCAGATACTGAATGGGCCTGGCCACATACGGGACGGGCCAGATAGGGACTGGTTGGGTCAGATACGGGACAGGAAGTGCCAGAGATGGGAAGGGACGAGGCGGGACAGATACGGGATGAGATGGGCCAGATAAGAGATAGCCAGATACGGGACGGGATGGTCAGATACGGGACCAAACGGGTCAGATATGCGACTGGACGGACCAGATACGGGACGGGGCGGGTTAGACATTACAGGACGGGCCATAGACAGGATTGGAGGGGCCAGGGACAGGCTGGGACGGGCCAGAGACAGGATGGGACGGGCCAGAGACGGGACGGGCCAGAGACGGGATGGGTCAGATATAGTACTGGGGACACATTAGGAATGCGTGCACTGTTCCTTTAAGAATCAGGAAGTGCTGCTGCTACCGCCCTCAAAAAGCAGCCAAGACACATGCACACAGCCAGCATAGGAACATAGTGCGTAGCATTGATGGGTAAGTCGGCGGTCTTGCATGGTGTGAGATGGGAAGCCATGCCAGCTTGCCGCCAGGGATGTTACAATTAAGTAGTGTAGGTCAGGTGTAGAGAAAATGGAAGTTTTGCAAATAAATATTACAACTATTGTTTAATAGGCAAACATCACATGTAGAGTTTGCATGATATACCTTCCTAGTACTTTATCTAAATTAGAAGCAAATTGTTTGAAGATTACTTCTACCTAAATGGCAGAAAATGCACCTATCTTGGTGATGGATAGGACAGCTTGAGGGGATATGGAGGAGGCTGTTTTTTTGATAGGTGTCATTTTAAAAATTTTGCTAATAATTTATGGAAAGTATCATATTTTTCTAACTATTGAACTCACCTTAATTTAAAACACACCCAGGTTAAATTTCCTGGAGGTGTAAATTTGTGGAGGATTTGATAATACTACCTTTAATGAGATGGGCCAGATACAGGACGGGACAGGGCAGATACGTGACGGGATGGGCCAGATGCAGGACAGGCCAGAGACAGGACCGGACGTGACGTGCCTGATTAAGGATGGGATGGGCCAGAGACGGGGCGACCAGATACAGGACGGGAAGGTCCAGATACAGGACGGGACGGACCAGAGCAGGACGGGACTGGCCAGAGGCAGGACAGGACCGGTCAGGCCAGAGACAGGATGGGACGGGCCAGATACAGGAAGGGACGGGCCCGATACGGGACGGGCCAGATTCAAGATGGGATGAACCAGAGACAGGACGGGATGGGACGGGCCAGATACAGGAAGGGACAGGCCAGATACGGGACGACCCAGATTTAAGACGGGACGGGCCACATACGGGACGGGACCGACCAGATACAGGACGGGATGGGCCAGAGACAGGACGGAATGTGCTAGAGACATTAAGGGACAGGCCATAGACAGGACGGGTTGGGCCAGAGACAGGATGCGACGGGCCAGAAACGTGACGAGCCAGATATTGGACGGTATGGGCGAGATATGGGACAGCCCAGATTCATGACGGGACGGGCCAGATTTAGGACGGTACGGACCAGATACGGGACGGGACGGGCCAGATACGGGACGTGTCAGATGCGGGATGGGCCACATACGGGACAGGCCAGATACAGGACGGGCCAGATACGGGACAGGCCGGGCCAGGGATAGGATGTGCCAGATACGGGACAGGCCAGATATTGAACGGGCCAGATACTGGACGGGATGGGCCAGATTCATGGCAGGCCAAATACGGGACGAGACGGGCCAGAGCTGGGCCAGAGACAGGAAGGGATGGGCCAGAGTTAGGACGGGACGGGCCAAAGACTGGACGGGACGGGCTAGAGACGGGACGGGCAAGAGACAGGATTGGACAGGCCAGAGGTAGCACCGGACGGGCCATAGACTGGACGGGACATACCAGAGACAGGACGATATGGGAAGGGACTGGCCAGATACAGGAAGGGACAGGCCAGATACGGGACAGGACAGGCCAGATACGGGGCGGGCCAGATACGAGACGGCACGGGCCAGATATAGGACGGGACGAGGCAGCGATAGGATGGGACGGGCCAGAAACAGGACGGGACGAGCTATACATTATGGGACGGGAAATAGACAGGAGGGGTCGGACCAGAGACGGTATGGGACGTGCCAGAAACAGGACGGGACAAGCTATACATTATGGGACGGGCCATAGACAGGACAGGACGGGCCAGAGACAACACGGAACGGGACAGATACAGGAAAAGACTGGCCAAAGACAGTACCGGACAGGCCAGATACAGGACGGTACGGGCCAAATAGTGCGCAGCCAGCATTGGTGGGTAAGTCGACGGTCTTGCATGGTGTGAGATGGGAAGCCATGCCAGCACGCCGCCATGGATGTTACAATTAAGTAGTGTAGGTCAGGCGTAGAGAAAATGGAGGTTTTTCAAATAAATATTACAACTATTGTTTAATAGGCAAACATCACATGTAGAGTTTGCATGATATACCTTCCTGGTACTTTATCTAAATTAGAAGCAAATTGTTTGAAGATTACTTCTACCTAAATGGCAGAAAATGCACCTATCTTGGTGATGGATAGGACAGCTTAAGGGGACATGGAGGAGGCTGTTTTTTGATAGGTGTAATTTAAACATTTTGCTAATAATTTATGGAAAGTATTATATTTTTCTAACTTTTGAACTCACCTTAATTTAAAACACACCCCAGGTTAAATTTCCTGGAGGTGTAAATTTGTGGAAGATTTGATAATACTACCTTTAATGAGATGGACCAGATACGTGACGGGATGGGCCAGATGCAGGACAGGCCAGAGACAGGACCGGAAGGGACGTGCCTGAGAAAGGACGGGATGGGCCAGAGACAGGGCGACCAGATACAGGACGGGACGGTCCAGATACAGGACGGGCCAGGGACGGGACAGACCAGAGCAGGACGGGACTGGCCAGAGGCAGGACAGGACCGGTCAGGCCAGAGACAGGACGGGACGGGCCAGATACAGGAAGGGACGGGCCAGGTACATGACGGGATGGGCCAGAAACTTGATGAGCCAGATATGGGACGGTATGGGCCAGATATGGGACCGCCCAGATACATGACGGGATGGGCCAGATACAGGACGGTACTTACCAGATACGGGACTTGACGGGCCAGATACGAAACGGGTCAGATGCGGGACGGGCCAGATACGGGACAGGCAGGGCCAGGGACAAGACGTGCCAGATACGGGACAGGCCAGATATGGAACGGGACAGATACTGGACGGGATGGGCCAGATACAGGGCGGGCCAGATACGGGACCAGACGGGCCAGAGCTGCGCCAGAGACAGGAATGGATGGGCCAGAGACAGGACAGGACGGGCCAAAGACTGGACGGGAAGGGCCAGAGATGGGACGGGGCGAGGCAGAGATAGGACGGGATGGACCAGAAACAGGACGGGACGAGCTATCCATTATGGGACGGGAAATAGACGGGACGGGCCAGAGACGGTACGCGACGGGCCAGATACAGGACAGGACGAGCCAGAGACAGTACGGGATGGGCCAGATACAGTACGGGACAGGCCAGATACAAGACGGAACGGGCCAAATAGTGCGCAGCCTGCATTGGTGGGTAAGTCGGCGGTCTTGCATGATGTGAGATGGGAAGCCATGCCAGCATGCCGCCATGGATGTTACAATTAAGTAGTGTAGGTCAGGGGTAGAGAAAATGGAAGTTTTGCAAATAAATATTACAACTATTGTTTAATAGGCAAACATCACATGTAGAGTTTGCATGATATACCTTCCTAGTACTTTATCTAAATTAGAAGCAAATTGTTTGAAGATTACTTCTACCTAAATGGCAGAAAATGCACCTATCTTGGTGATGGATAGGACAGCTTGAGGGGATATGGAGGAGGCTGATTTTTGATAGGTGTCATTTAAATATTTTGCTAATAATTTATGGAAAGTATCATATTTTTCTAATTATTGAACTCACCTTAATTTAAAACACACCCTAGGTTAAAGTTCCTTTATGTGTAAATTTGTGGAGGATTTGATAATACTAATAATACTACCTTTAATGGGATGGGCCAGATACAGGACAGGCCAGGCCAGATACAAAATGGGCCAGATAAAGGACGGGCCAGAGACAGGACCGGACGGGACACGCCAGAGACAGGACGAGATGGGCCAGAGACAGTACGGGACGGGCCAAAGACAGGATGAGACTGGCCGGAGATAGGACGGACCGAGGCGTGCCAGAGACAGGACGGGACGGGCTAGAGACAGGGCGACCAGATACAGGATACAGGACGGTCCAGGAACGGGACGGGCCAGAGCAGGACGGGACTGGCCAGAGGCAGGACAGGACCGGCAAGAGAGGACGGGTCGGGCAAGAGACAGGATTGGACAGGACAGAACGGGATGGACCAGAGACGTGACGGGATGGGCCAGAGACAGGATGAGATTGGAAGGGATTGGCCAGATACAAGAAGGGACAGGCCAGATACGGGACAGGACAGGCCACATGCGGGACGGGCCAGATACCAGATGGGACGGGCCAGATACTGGACGGGACGAGCTATACATTATGGGACGGTCCAGATACAGGAAAAGAGGGGCCAGAGACAGGAGGGGATGCCCCAGATACAGTACGGGACAGGCCAGATACAGGACGGTACAGGCCAAATATGGGACGGGCCAGATACAAGACGACATGGGCCTGATACGGGACGGGCCAGATATGGGACAGGACAGGCTAGATATGGGATGTGCCATGGACAGGGTGGGATGGGCCAGATACGAGATGGCCAGATACGGGACGGGCCAGATACTGAATGGGCCTGGCCACATTTAGGTCGGGCCAGATAGGGACTGGTTGGGTCAGATACGGGACAGGACGTTCCAGAGACGAGAAGGGATGAGGCGGGCCAGATACGGGATGAGATAGCCAGATACGGGATAGGATGGTCAGATACGGGACTAAACGGGTCAGATATGGGACTGGACGGACCAGATACGGGACGGGGCGGGTTAGACATTACAGGACGGGCCATAGACAGGATGCGAGGGGCCAGGGACGGGCCAGAGACGGGACGGGTCAGATACAGGACTGGGGACACATTTGGAATGCGTGCACTTTTCCTTTAAGAATCAGGAAGTGCTGCCGCTACCGCCCTCAACAAGCAGCCAAGACACATGCACTCAGCCAGCATAGGAACATAGTGCGTAGCCTGCATTGGTGGGTAAGTCGGCGGTCTTGCATGGTGTGAGATGGGAAGCCATGCCAGCACACCGCCAGGGATGTTACAATTAAGTAGTATAGGTCAGGTGTAGAGAAAATGGAAGTTTTGCAAATAAATATTACAACTATTATTTATTAGGCAAACGTCACATGTAGAGTTTGCATGATATACCTTCCTAGTACTTTATCTAAATTAGAAGCAAATTGAAGATTACTTCTACCTAAATGGCAGAAAATGCACCTATCTTGGTGATGGATAGGACAGCTTGAGGGGATATGGAGGAGGCTGTTTTTTGATAGGTGTCATTTAAACATTTTGCTAATAATTTATGGAAAGTATCATATTTTTCTAACTATTGAACTCACCTTAATTTAAAACACACCCCAGGTTAAATTTCCTGGAGGTGTAAGTTTGTGGAGGATTTGATAATACTACCTTTAATGGGATGGGCCAGATACAGGACGGGACAGGCCAGATACGTGATGGGATGGGCCAGATACAGGACGGGCCAGATACAGGACGGGCCAGAGACAAAACCAGACAGGATGTGCCTGAGAAAGGACGGGACGGGCCAGAGACGGGGTGACCAGATACAGGACGGGACGGTCCAGATACAGGATGGGCCAGGGACGGGACGCACCAGAGCAGGACGGGACTGGCCAGAGGCAGGACAGGACCGGTCAGGCCAGAGAAAGGACGGGACGGGCCAGATACAGGAAGGCACGGGCCAGATACGGGACGGGCCAGATTCAAGACGGGATGGGTCAGAGACAGGACAGGATAGGACGGGCCATATACAGGAAGGGACGGGCCAGATACGGGACGGGCTAGATTCAGGACGGGACGGGCCAGATACAGGACGGGATGGGCCAGAGACAGGACGGAATGTGCTAGAGACATTACGGGACGGGTTGGGCCACAGACAGGATAGGATGGGCCAGATACCTGACGGGATGGGCCAGAAACGTGACGAGCCAGATATGGGACAGCCCAGATACATGAAGGGACGGGCCATATACAGGACGGTACGGACCAGATAGGGGACGGGACGGGCCAGATATGGGACGGGTCAGATGCGGGATGGGCCAGATACGGGACAGGCCAGATACAGGACTGGCCAGATACGGGACAGGCCGGGCCAGGGACAGGACGTGCCAGATACGGGACAGGCCAGATATGGAACGGGCCAGATACTGGACGGGATGGGCCAGAGACAGGACAGGACGGGCCAGAGATGGGACGGGCAAGAGACAGGATTGGACAGACCAGAGATAGCACCGGACGGGCCAGAGACAGGACGGGACAGGCCATGGACAGGACTAGATGGGAAGGGACTGGCCAGATACAGGAAGGGACAGGCCAGATACGGGACAGGACAGGCCAGATGCGGGACGGGCCAGATACGAGAGGGGACGCGCGAGAAATAGGACGGGACAAGGCAGAGATAGGATGGCACGGGCCAGAAACAGGACGGGACGAGCTATACATTATGGGACGGGAAATAGACAGGACGGGACGGGCCAGAGACGGTACGCGACGGGCCAGATACAGGACAGGACGAGCCAGAGATAGTACGGGGCTGGCCAGAAACAGGACGGGAAAAGCTATACATTATGGGACGGGCCATAGACAGGACGGGCCTGGTTTAGGACGGGACGGGCCAGATACAGGACGGGACCGACCAGATACAGGATGGGATGGGCCAGAGACAGGACGGAATGTGCTAGAGACATTATGGGACAGGCCATAGACAGGACGGTTCGGGCCATATAAAGGATGGGACGGGCCAGATACATGACGGGATGGGCCAGAAACGTGACGAGCCAGATATGGGATGGTATGGGCCAGCTATGGGACAGCCCAGATACATGACGGAATGGGACAGATACAGGACGGGACAGGCCAGATACAGGACGGGCCAGAGACAGAATCGGACGAGCCAGAGACTGGACGAGACGGGCCAAAGACAGGATGAGGCTGGCCGAAGATAGGACGGACCGAGGCATGCCAGAGACAGGACGGGATGGGCTAAAGACGGGGAGACCAGATACAGGACGTGGCGGTCCAGATACAGGACGGTCCAGGGACGGGACGGGCCAGAGCCGGATGGGACTGGCCAGAGCCAGGACAGGACCGGTCGGGCCAGAGACAGGACGGGACGGGCAAGAGAGAGGACGGGACGGGCCAAAGAGAGGACTTGACGGGCCAGAGACAGGACGGGAAGGGCCAAAGACAGGACGGGAAGGACCAGAGATGGGACGGGCAAGAGACAGGATTGGACAGGCCAGAGATAGCACCGGACGGGCCAGAGACAGGACGGACCAGGCCATAGACAGGACGGGATGGGCCAGAGACAGGATGAGATGGGAAGGTACTGGCCAGATACAGGAAGGGACAGGCCAGATAAGAGAGAAAACAGGCCAGATGCGGGACGGGCCAGATACAAGATGGGTCGGGCCAGATACCAGACGGGACGAGCCGGAGATAGGACGGGACGGGCCAGAAACAGGACTGGACGAGCTATACATTATGGGACGGGAAATAGTCAGGATGGGACAGGCCAGAGACGGTACGGGACGTGCCAGATACAGGACAGGACGAGCCAGAGACAGGACGGGACGGGCCAGAAACAGGACGGGACAAGCTATACATTATGGGGCGGGACAGAGACCGGGCGGGACGGTCCAGATACAGGAAAAGACAGGCCAGAGACAGGACAAGATGGCCCTGATACAGTACGGGGCAGGCGAGATACAGTACGGTACGGGCCAAATATGGGACAGGCCAGATACAGTACGACATGGGCCAGATACGAGACGGGCCATATATGGGACAGGACAGGCTAGATAAGGGATGAGCCATGGACTGGATGGGATGGGCCAGATACGAGATGGCCAGATACGGGACGAGCCAGATACTGAATGGGCCTGACCACTTACGGGACGGGCCATATAGGGACTGGTATGGTCAGATACGGGACAGGATGTGCCAGAGAAGGGAAGGGACGAGGTGGGCCAGATACGGGATGAGATGGGCCATATAAGGGATAGCCAGATACGGGACGGGATGGTCAGATACGGGACTAAACAGGTCAGATATGGGACTGGACAGACCAGATACGGGACGGGGCGGGTTATACATTACAGGACGGGCCATAGACAAGATGGGAGGGGCCAGGGACGGGCCAGAGACAGGACGGGACGGGCCAGAGACGGGACGGGCCAGAGATGGGACGGGTCAGATACAGGACTGGGGACACATTAGGAATGCGTGCACTGTTCTTTTAAGAATCAAGAAGTACTGCCGCTTCCGCCCTCAACAAGCAGCCAAGACACATGCACACAGCCAGCATAGGAACATAGTGCTTAGCCTGCATTGGTGGGTAAGTCGGCTGTCTTGCATGGTGTGAGATGGAAAGCCATGCCAGCTTGCCGCCAGTGATGTTACCATTAAGTAGTGTAGGTCAGGTGTAGAGAAAATGAAAGTTTTGCAAATAAATATTACAACTATTATTTAATAGGCAAACATCACATGTAGAGTTTGCATGATATACTTTCCTAGTACTTTATCTAAATTAGAAGCAAATTGTTTGAAGATTACTTCTACCTAAATGGCAGAAAATGCACCTATCTTGGTGATGGATAGGACAGCTTGAGGGGATATGGAGGAGGCTGTTTTTTGATAGGTGTCATTTAAACATTTTACTAATAATTTATGGAAAGTATCATATTTTTCTAACTATTGAACTCACCTTAATTTAAAACACACCCCAGGTTAAAGTTCCTTTATGTGTAAATTTGTGGAGGATTTGATAATACTACCTTTAATGGGATGGGCTAGATACAGGACGGGACAAGCCAAATACGAAATGGGCCAGATACTGGACGGGCCAGAGACAGGACCGGACGGGACATGCCAGAGACATGACGAGACGGGCCAGAGACAGGACGGGACGGGACAAAGACAGGATGAGACTGGCCGGAGATAGTACGGACCGAGGCGTGCCAGAGACAGGACAGGACGGGCTAGAGACGGGGCCACAGATATAAGATGGGACGGTCCAGATACAGGACAGTCCAGGGACTGGAAGGGCCAGAGCAGGACGGGACTGGTCAGAGGCAGGACAGGACCGGTCGGGCCAGAGACAGGAGGGGACGGGCAAGAGAGAGGACAGGACGGGTCAAAGAGAGGACGGGACGGGCCAGAGACAGGACGTGATGGGCCAAAGATAGGACGGGACGGACCAGAGATAGGACGGGCAAGAGACAGGATTGGACAGGCCAGAGATAGCACCGGACGGGCCAGAGACAGGACGGGACAGGCCAGAGACAGGATGGGACGGGCCAGAGACAGGACGAGATGAGAAAGGACTGGCCAGATACAGGAATGGACAGGCCAGATACGGGACAGGACAGGCCAGATGCGGGACGGGCCAGATACAAGATGGGACGGGCCAAATACAGGACGGGATGAGCCAGAGATAGGACGGGGCGGGCCAGAAATAGGACGTGCCAGACACGGGACAGGCCAGATACGGAGCGGGCCAGATACTGGACGGGATGGGCCAGATACGGGATGAGACAGACCAGAGCTGTGCCAGAGACAGAAAGGGATGGGCCAGAGACAGGACGGGGCGGGCCGAAGACTGGACGCGACGGGCCAGAGACGGGACGGGCAAGAGACAGGATTTGACAGGCCAGCGACAGGATGAGATGGGAAGGGACTGGCCAGATACAGGAAGGGACAGGCCAGATACGGGACAGGACAGGCCAGATGCGGGACGGGCCAGATACGAGACGGGACGTGCCAGATATAGTACGGGACGAGGCAGAGATAGGATGGGATGGGCCAGAAATGGGACGGGGAATACAGAGGACGGGACGGGCCAGAGACGGTACGCGACGGGCCAGATACAGGACAGGACGAGCCAGAGACAGTACTGGACGAGCCAGAAACAGGACATTATGGGACGGGCCATAGACATGACAAGACGGGCCAGAGACAAGACGGAACGGGACAGATACAGGAAAAGACGGGCCAAAGACAGGACGGAATGGCCCAGATACAGTATGGGACAGGCCAGATACAGAAAGGTACGGGCCAAATAGTGCACAGCCTGCATTGGTGGGTAAGTCGGCGGTCTTGCATGGTGTGAGATGGGAAGCCATGCCAGCACGCCGCCATGGATGTTACAATTAAGTAGTGTAGGTCAGGCGTAGAGAAAATGGAGGTTTTTCAAATAAATATTACAACTATTGTTTAATAGGCAAACATTACATGTAGAGTTTGCGTGATATACCTTCCTAGTACTTTATCTAAATTAGAAGCAAATTGTTTGAAGATTTCTTCTACCTAAATAGCAGAAAATGCACCTATCTTGGTGTTGGATAGGACAGCTTGAGGGGATATGGAGGAGGCTGTTTTTTGATAGGTGTCATTTAAACATTTTGCTAATAATTTATGGAAAGTATCATATTTTTCTAACTATTGAACTCACCTTAATTTAAAACACACCCCAGGTTAAATTTCCTGGAAGTTTAAATTTGTGGAGGATTTGACAATACTACCTTTAATGGGATGGGCCAGATACAGGAAGGGACAGGCCAGATAGGGGATGGGCCAGATACAGGACGGGCCAGAGACAGGACCGGACGGGAGACGCCGGAGACAGGACGAGACGGGCCAGAAACAGGACGGGACGGGCCAAAGACAGGATGAGACTGGCCGGAGATAGGACAGACCGAGGCGTGCCAGAGACAGGATGGGACGGGCTAGAGCCGGGGCGACCAGATACAGGACAGTCCAGATACAGGACAGTCCAGGGACGGTACAGGGCCAGAGCAGGATGGGACTGGCCAGAGGCAGGACAGGACCGGTCGGGCCAGAGACAGGACGGGACGGGCAAGAGAGAGGGCGTGACGGGCCAAAGAGAGGACGGGACGGGCCAGAGACTGGACAGGAAGGGCCAAAGACAGGATGGGACGGACCAGAGATGGGACGGGCAAGAGACAGGATTGGACAGGCCAGAGATAGCACCGGATGGGCCAGAGACAGGACGGGACAGGCCAGAGAAAGGACCGGACGGGCCAGAGACAGGACGAGATGGGAAGGGACTGGCCAGATACAGGAAGGGACAGGCCAGATACGGGAAAGGACAGGCCAGATGCGGGACGTGCCAGAAACGAGATGGGACGGGTCAGATACAGGACGGGACGAGCCAGAGATAAGACGGGACGGGCCAGAAACAGGACTGGACGAGCTATACATTATGGGACGGGAAATAGACAGGATTTGACTGGCCAGGGATGTTACAATTAAGTAGTGTAGGTCAGGCGTAGAGAAAATGTAAGTTTTGCCAATAAATATTACAACTATTATTTAATAGGCAAACATCACATGTTGAGTTTGCATGATATACTTTCCTGGTACTTTATCTAAATCAGAAGCAAATTGTTTGAAGATTACTTCTACCTAAATGGCAGAAAATGCACCTATCTTGGTGATGGATAGGACAGCTTGAGGGGATATGGAGGAGGCTGTTTTTTGATTGGTGTAATTTAAACATTTTGCTAATAATTTATGGAAAGTATCATAGTTTTCTAACTATTGAACTCGCCTTAATTTAAAACACACCCCAGGTTAAAAATCCTGGAGGTGTAAATTTGTGGAGGAATTGATAATGCTACCTTTAATGGGATGGGCCAGATACAGGACGGGACAGGCCAGATACGTGACGGGATGGTCCAGATACAGGACGGGCCAGATACGGGACAAGCTGGGCCAGGGACAGGACATGCCAGATACGGGAAAGGCAGGGCCAGGACGTGCCAGATATGGGACAGGCCAGATATGGAACGGGACAGATACGTGACGGGATGGGCCAGATACAGGACGGGCCAGATACGGGACAGGCTGGGCCAGGGACAGGACATGCCAGATACGGGAAAGGCCAGATATGGAACGGGCCAGATACTGGACGGGATGGGCCAGATACAGGGCGGGTCAGATACGGGACGAGACGGGCCCGAGCTGGGCCAGAGACAGGAAGGGATGGGCCAGATACAGGACGGGACAGGCTCATCCTATCTCTGCCTCGTCCCGTCCTATATCTGGCCCGTCCCGCATCTGGCCTGTCCTGTCCCGTATCTGGCCTGTCTCTTCCCATCTCGTCCTGTCTCTGGCGTGTCCCGTCCTGTCTCTGGCCCTTCTGGTGCTATCTCTGGCCTGTCCAATCCTGTCTCTTGCCTGTCCCATCTCTAGTCCGTCCCGTCCTGTCTTTGGCTGTCCCATCCTGTCTCTGACCTGTCCCGTCCTCTCTTTGGCCCGTCCCGTCCTGTCTCTTGCCCGTCCCGTCCTGTCTCTGGACATACCGGTCCTGTCCTGCCTCTGGCCAGTTCCGTCCTGCTCTGGCCCGTCCCGTCTCTGGCCCGTCCTGTATCTGGACCGTCGCATCCTGTATCTGGTCGCCCTGTCTCTAGCCCATCCCTTCCTGTCTCTGGCACGCCTCGGTCCGTCCTATCTCCGGCCAGTCTCATCCTGTCTTTGGCCCGTCCCGTTCTGTCTCTGGCCCGTCTCTTCCTGTCTCCTGTATCTAAATCAGAAGCAAATTGTTTGAAGATTACTTCTACCTAAATGGCAGAAAATGCACCTATCTTGGTGATGGATAGGACAGCTTGAGGGGATATGGAGGAGGCTGTTTTTTGATTGGTGTAATTTAAACATTTTGCTAATAATTTATGGAAAGTATCATAGTTTTCTAACTATTGAACTCACCTTAATTTAAAACACACCCCAGGTTAAAGTTCCTTTATGTGTAAATTTGTGGAGGATTTGATAATACTACCTTTAATGCTGTAAGGTAGAATAGAGTGGATAGAGATCTAATGTTAGTGTTTCTCTGCGGCATGTGTATTATACTCTTATACTTTTGCAGCAGGCAATTTATATGTATTCTATGCAGCAAACACATAATCACATCACTGCTGAATGCACAGTACATGCACATTGAGCTCTGCTATGCATGCACACAGCTCTGCTGCATATATACACACAGCTCAGTTACACACAGCTGTCTTATATACACACATCTCTGCTATATACGTACACACACCTCTGCAGCATGCACACAGCTCAGCTACATACAAACACACAATTCTCCTACATTCACATACATAGCTTTCCTATATACACACATGTCTCATATATACACATACAGCTCCACTATGTACACTCACACACACACACACATATATATATATATATATATATATATATATGTATATACACAAACGCACATAAAAACAGACATACACACAACCACTGTATACCATGCTGGGTTCTTTTGATGTGCCTTTAGCATTGATAAGTTGTCACACTCTTGCCTATTATGTTAATATTCTTCTAGTAAACTTTATAAGCCTGACTGTCTTTCTAGAAGACATATTGAGATTAATTTAAGTACTTGAGGCCCGATTGATTGCGCCCAGTTCAGGAGCTATACGGATGCTATAGGTGAAGGCCATGTCATTATGTTCCACTACGTACTAAAAAATGAAGTAGTGTAGGTCAAGCATAGAGAAAATGGAAGTTTTGCAAATAAATATTACAACTATTGTTTAATAGGCAAACATCACGTGTAGAGTTTGCATGATATACCTTCCTAGTACTTTATCTAAATTAGAAGCAAATTGTTTGAAGATTAGTTCTACCTAAATGGCAGAAAATGCACTTATCTTGGTGATGGATAGGACAGCTTGAGGGGATATGGAGGAGGCTGTTTTTTGATAGGTGTCATTTAAACATTTTGCTAATAATTTATGGAAAGTATCATATTTTTCTAACTATTGAACTCACCTTAATTTAAAACACACCCCAGGTTAAATTTCCTGGAGGTGTAAATTTGTGGAGGATTTGATAATACTACCTTTAATGGGATGGGCCAGATACAGGACGGGACAGGCCAGATACGTGACGGGATGGGCCATATGCAGGACAGGCCAGAGACCGGACCGGACGGGACGTGCCTGAGAAAGAACGGGACGGGCCATAGTCGGGGCGACCAGATACAGGACGGGACGGTCCAGATACAGGACGGGCCAGGGACGGGACGGACCAGAGCTGGACGCGACTGGCCAGAGGCAGGACAGGACCAGTCAGGCCAGAGACAGGTCGGGACGGGCCAGATACGGGACGGGCCAGATTCAAGACAGGATGGGCCAGAGACAGGACAGGATGGGACGGGCCAGATACAGGAAGGGAAGGGCCAGATACGGGACGGGCCAGATTCAGGATGGGACGGGCCAGATTCAGGACGGGACCGACCAGATACAGGACGGGATGGGCCAGAGACAGGACGGAATGTGCTAGAGACATTATGGGATAGGCCATAAACAGGACGGGTCGGGCCAGAGACAGGATGGGACGGGCCAGATACATGACGGGATGGGCCAGAAATGTGACGAGCCAGATGTGGGACGGTATGGGACAGATATGGGACAGCCCACATACATGACGGGACGGGCCAGATACAGGACGGGATGGGCCAGAAACACTACGGGACAAGCTATATATTATGGGACGGGCCAGAGACCGGACGGGACGGTCCAGATACAGGAAAAGACAGGCCAGAGACAGGACGGGATGGCCCAGATACAGTACGGGACAGGCCAGATACAGTACGGTGCGGGCCAAATATGGGACGGGCCAGATACAGGACGACATGGGCCAGATACAGGACGGGCCAGATATGGGACAGGACAGGCTAGATATGGGATGAGCCATGGACAGACAGGATGGTATGGGCCAGATACGAGATGGCCAGATACGGGACGGACCAGATACTGAATGGGCCTGGCCACATACGGGACGGGCCAGATAGTGACTGGTATGGTCAGATACGGGACAGGATGTGCCAGAGAAGGGAAGGGACGAGGTGGGCCAGATACGGGATGAGATGGGCCAGATAAGGGACAGCCAGATACGGGACGGGATGGTCAGATATGGGACTAAACAGGTCAGATATGGGACTGGACAGACCAGATACGGGACTGTGCGGGTTAGACATTACAGGACGGGCCATAGACAGGATGGGAGGGGCCAGGGATGGGCCAGAGGCGGGACGGGCCAGAGACCGGATGGGTCTGATACAGGACTGGGGACACATTAGGAATGCGTGCACTGTTCCTTTAAGAATCAGGAAGTGCTGCCGCTGCCGCCCTCAGCAAGCAGCCAAGACACATGTACACAGCCAGCATAGGAACATAGTGCGCAGCCTGCATTGGTGGGTAAGTCGGCTGTCTTGCATGGTGTGAGATGGGAAGCCATGCCAGCTTGCCGCCAGGGATGTTACAATTAAGTAGTGTAGGTCAGGTGTAGAGAAAATGGAAGTTTTGCAAATAAATATTAAAACTATTATTTAATAGGCAAACTTCACATGTAAAGTTTGCATGATATACCTTCCTAGTACTTTATCTAAATTAGAAGAAAATTGAAGATTACTTCTGCCTAAATGGCAGAAAATGCACCTATCTTGGTGATGGATAGGACAGCTTGAGGGGATATGGAGGAGGCTGTTTTTGATAGGTGTCATTTAAACATTTTGCTAATAATTTATGGAAAGTATCATATTATTCTAACTATTGAACTCACCTTAATTTAAAACACACCCCAGGTTAAATTTCCTGGAGGTGTAAATTTGTGGAGGATTTGATAATACTACCTTTAGTGGGATGGGCCAGATACAGGACGAGACAGGCCAGATACGTGACGGAATGGGCCAGAGAAGGGGCGACCAGATACAGGACGGGACGGTTCAGATACAGGACGGGCCAGGGACGGGACGGACCAGAGCAGGACGGGACTGGCCAGAGGCAGGACAGGACCGGTCAGGCCAGAGATAGGATGGGACGCGCCAGAGACGGGACGGGCCAGATTCAACACGGGATGGGCCAGAGATAGGACGTGATGGGACGGGCCAGATACAGGAAGGGATGGGCCAGATACGGGACGGGACAGATTCACGACGGGACGGTCCAGATACAGGACGGGACCGACCAGATACAGGACGGGATGGGCCAAAGACAGGACGTAATGTGCTCGAGACATTACGGGACAGGCCATAAACAGGACGAGTCGGGCCAGAGACAGGATGGGACGGGCAAGATACATGACGGGATGGGCCAGAAACGTGACGAGTCAGATATGGGACGGTATGGGCCAGATATGGGACAGCCCAGATACATGACGGGACGGGCCAGATATGGGATGGGATGGGCCAGATACTGGACGGGTCAGATGCGGGATGGGCCAGATACGGGACAGGACAGATATGGAACGTGCCAGATACTAGACGGGATGGGCCAGATACCGGGCGAGCCAGATACGGGACGAGACTGGCCAGAGACAGGAAGGGATGGGCCAGAGACAGGACGGGATGGGCCAAAGACTGGACGGGACGGGCCAGAGACGGGACGGGCAAGAGACAGGATTGGACAGGCCAGAGATAGCACCGGACGGGCCAGAGACAGGATGGGACAGGCCAGCGACAGGACGAGATGGGAAGGGACTTGCCAGATACAGGAAGGGACAGGCCAGATACGGGACAGGACAGGCCAGATGCGGGATGGGCCAGATACGAGACGGGACGCGCCAGATATAGGACGGGACGAGGCAGAGATAGGATGGGACGGGCCAGAAACAGGACGGGAAGAGCTATACATTATGGGACGGGAAATGGACGGGACGGACCAGATACAGGACAAGACGAGCCAGAGATAGTACGGGACTGCTCAAAAACAGGACGGGACAAGCTATACATTATCGGACGGGCCATAGACAGGACGGGCCAGATTCAGGATGGGACGGGCCAGATACAGGACGGAATGTACTAGAGACATTACGGGACAGGCCATAGACAGGACGGATCGGGCCAAAGACAGGATGGGATGGGCCAGATACATGACGGGATGGGCCAGAAACGTGACGAGCCAGATATGGGATGGTATGGGCCAGCTATGGGACAGCCCAGATACATGACGGGACGGGCCAGATACAGGACGGGACAGGCCAGATACTGGATGGGCCAGATACGGGACGGGCCAGAGACAGGACCGGACTTGCCAGAGACAGACGGGACGGAACGGGCCAAAGACAGGATGAGACTGGCCGAAGATAGGACGGACCGAGGCGTGCCAGAGACAGGACGGGACCTGCTAGAGACGGGGCGACCAGATACAGGATGGGGCGGTCCAGATACAGGACGGTCTAGGGACGGGACTGGCCAGAGCAGGATGGGACTGGCCTGAGGCAGGACAGGACCGGTCGGGCTAGAGACAGGACGGGACAGGCAAGAGAGAGGACGGGACGGGCCAAAGAGAGGACGGGACGGGCCAGAGACAGGACAGGAAGGGCCAAAGACAGGACGGGACGGACCAGAGATGGGACGGGCAAGAGACAGGATTGGACAGGCCAGAGATAGCACCGGTCGGGCCAGAGACAGGCTGGGACAGGCCAGAGACAGGACGGGACGGGCCAGAGACGGGACGGGCCAGAGACGGGATGGGTCAGATACAGGACTGGGGACACATTAGGAATGCGTGCACTGTTCCTTTAAGAATCAGGAAGTGCTGCCGCTGCCGCCCTCAACAAGCAGCCAAGGCACATGTACACAGCCAGCATAGGAACATAGTGTTCAGCCTGCATTGGTGGGTAAGTCGACGGTCTTGCGTGGTGTGAGATTGGAAGCCATGCCAGCACGCCACCAGTGATGTTACAATTAAGTAGTGTAGGTCAGGTGTAGAGAAAATGGAAGTTTTGCAAATAAATATTACAACTATTATTTAATAGGCAAACGTCACATGTAGAGTTTACATGATATACCTTCCTGGTACTTTATCTAAATTAGAAGCAAATTGAAGATTACTTCTGCCTAAATGGCAGAAAATGCACCTATCTTGGTGATGGATAGGACAGCTTGAGGGGATATGGAGGAGGCTGTTTTTTGATAGGTGTCATTTAAACATTTTGCTAATAATTTATGGAAAGTATCATATTATTCTAACTATTGAACTCACCTTAATTTAAAACACACCCCAGGTTAAATTTCCTGGAGTTGTAAATTTGTGGAGGATTTGATAATACTACCTTTAGTGGGATGGGCCAGATACAGGACGAGACAGGCCAGATACGTGACGGAATGGGCCAGATACAGGACAGGCCAAAGATAGGACCGGACGGGCCGTGCCTGAAAAAGGACGGGACGGGCCAGAGACGGGGCGACCAGATACAGGATGAGACTGGCCGAAGATTGGACGGAGCGAGGCATGCCAGAGACAGGACGGGACGTGCTAGAGACGGGGCGACCAGATACAGGACGGGGCGGTCCAGATACAGGACCGTCCAGGGACGGGACTGGCCAGAGCAGGATGGGACTGGCCTGAGGCAGGACAGGATCGGTCGAGCCAGAGACAGGACGGGACGGGCAAGAGAGAGGACGGGACGGGCCAGAGACAGGACGGGATGGACCAGAGATGGGACGGGCAAGAGACAGGATTGGACAGGCCAGAGATAGCATCGGTCGGGCCAGAGACAGGACTGACCAGGCCTGAGACAGGATCGGACGGGCCAGAGACAGGATGAGATGGGAAGGTACTGGCCAGATACAGGAAGGGACTGGCCAGATAAGGGACAAGACAGGCCAGATGCGGGACGGGCAAGATACGAGATGGGACGGGCCAGATACAAGACGGGACGAGCCGGAGATAGGACGGGACGGGCCAGAAACAGGACTGAACGAGCTATACATTATGGGACGGGAAATAGACAGGATGGGACGGGCCAGAGACGGTACGGGACGTGCCAGATACAGGACAGGACGAGCCAGAGACCGGACGGGACGGGCCAGAAACAGGACGGGACAGAGACCAGACGGTCCAGATACTGGAAAAGACGTGCCAGAGACAGGACAGGATGGCCCAGATACACTACGGGACAGGCCAGATACAGGACGGTACGGGCCAAATATGGGACGGGCCAGATACAGGACGACATGGGCCAGATACGGGATGAGCCAGATATGGGACAGGAGAGGCTAGATATGGGATGAGCCATGGACAGGATGGGATGGGGCTCATACGAGATGGCCAGATACGGGACGGGCCAGATACTGAATGGGCCTGGCCACATACGGGACGGTCCAGATAGGGACTGGTATGGTCAGATACGGGACAGGACGTGCCACAGATGGGAAGGGACGATGCGGGCCAGATACGGGATGAGATGGGCTAGATAAGGGAAAGCCAGATACGGGACGGGATGGTCAGATACGGGACTAATCGGGTCAGATATGCGACTGGACGGACCAGATACGGGACGGGGCGGGTTAGACATTACAGAACGGGTCATAGACAGGATGGATGGGGCCAGGGACAGGCTGGGACGGGCCAGAGACAGGACCGGACAGGCCAGACACGGGACGGGTCAGATACAGGACTGGGGATACAAAAGGAATGCGTGCACTGTTCCTTTAAGAATCAGGAAGTGCTGCCGCTGCCGCCCTCAAAAAGCAGCCAAGACACATGCACACAGCCCACATAGGAACATAGTGCGCAGCCTGCATTGGTGGGTAAGTCGGCGGTCTTGCATGGTGTGAGATGGGAAGCCATGCCAGCACGCCGCCATGGATGTTACAATTAAGTAGTGTAGGTCAGGTGTAGAGAAAATGGAAGTTTTGCAAATAAATATTACAACTATTGTTTAATAGGCAAACATCACATGTAGAGTTTGCATGATATA
This sequence comes from Phyllobates terribilis, assembly GCF_046119375.1. Lineage (NCBI taxonomy): Eukaryota > Metazoa > Chordata > Amphibia > Anura > Dendrobatidae > Phyllobates > Phyllobates terribilis. Next base: position 568,110 of record NW_027363339.1, read on the forward strand.
CCTTCCTAGTACTTTATCTAAATTAGAAGCAAATTGTTTGAAGATTACTTCTACCTAAATGGCAGAAAATGCACCTATCTTGGTGATGGATAGGACAGCTTGAGGGGATATGGAGGAGGCTGTTTTTTGATAGGTGTCATTTAAACATTTTGCTAATAATTTATGGAAAGTATCATATTTTTCTAACTATTGAACTCACCTTAATTTAAAACACACCCCAGGCTAAAGTTCCTTTATGTGTAAATTTGTGGAGGATTTGATAATACTACCTTTAATGGGGTGGGCCAGATACAGGACGGGACAGACAAGATACGGAATTGGCCAGATACAGGACGGGCCAGAGACAGGACCGGACGGCACACGCCAGAGACATGACGAGACGGGCCAGAGACAGGACGGGACAGGCGAAAGACAGGATGAGACTGGCCGGAGATATTATGGACTGAGGCGTACCAGAGACAGGACGGGACGGGCTAGAGACAGGGCGACAGATACAGGACGGGACGGTCCAGATACAGGACAGTCCAGGGACGGGACGGGCCAGAGCAGGACGAGACTGGTCAGAGACAGGACAGGACCGGTCGGGCCAGAGACAGGAGGGGACGGGCAAGATAGAGGATGGGACGGGTCAAAGAGAGGACGGGACGGGCCAGATACAGGAAGGGACGGGCCAGAAACAGGACGGGACAAGCTATACATTATGGGATGGGCCAGAGACCGGACGGGACGGTCCAGATACAGTACGGGACAGGCCCGATACAGGACGGTACGGGCCAAATATAGGACGGGCCAGATACAGGACAACATGGGCAAGATACAGGACGGGCCAGATATGGGACAGGACAGGCTGTATATGGGATGAGCCATGGACAGGATGGGATGGGCCAGATACGAGATGGCCAGATACGGGACAGGCCAGATACTGAATGGGCCTGGCCACATACGGGACGGGCCAGATAGGGACTGGTTGGGTCAGACACGGGACAGGACGTGCCAGAGTTGGGAAGGGGCAAGGCAGGCCAGATACGGGATGAGATGGGCCAGATAAGGGAAAGCCAGATACGGGACGGGATGGTCAGATACGGCACTAAACGGGTCAGATATGGAACTGGACAGACCAGATACGGGACGGGGCGACTAGATACAGAATGGGACGGTCCAGATACAGGACGGGCCAGGGAAGGGACGGACCAGAGCAGCACTGGACTGGCCAGAGTCAGGACAGGACCGGTCAGGCCAGAGAAAGGACGGGACGGGCCAGATACAGGAAGGGACGGTCCAGATACGGCACGGGCCAGATTCAAGACTTAATGGGCCAGAGACAGGACAGGATAGGACTGGCCAGATACAGGAAGGGACGAGCCAGATACGGGATGGGCTAGATTCAGGACGGGACGGGCCAGATACAGGACTGGACCGAACCGATGCAGGACGGGATGGGCCAGAAACAAGACTGAATGTGCTAGAGACATTACGGGATGGGCCATAGACAGGACGGGTCGGGCCAGAGACAGGATGGGATGGGCCAGATACATGACGGGATGGGCCAGAAACGTGACGAGCCAGATATGGGACGGTATTGGCCAGATATGCGACAGCCCAGATACATGACGGGATGGGCCAGATACAGGACGGTACGGACCCGATACGGGATGGGACGGGCCAGATACGGGACTGGTCAGATGCGGGACGGGCCAGATACTGGACAGGCCAGATACAGGACGGGCCAGATACGGGACAGGCCGGGCCAGGGACAGGACGTGCCAGATACGAGACTGGCCAGATATGGAACGGGTCAGATACTGGACGGGATGGGCCAGATACGGGATGAGACGGGCCAGACCTGGGCCAGAGACAGGAAGGGATGGGCCAGAGACGGGACCGGCAAGAGACAGGATTGGACAGGCCAGAGATAGCACCGGACGGGCCAGAGACAGGACGGAACAGGCCAGCGACAGGACGAGATGGGAAGGGACTGGCCAGATACAGGAAGGGACAGGCCAGATACGGGACAGGACAGGCCAGATGCGGGACGGGCCAGATACGAGACGGGACGCACCAGATATAGGACCGGACAAGGCAGAGATAGGATAGGACGGGCCAGAAACAGGATGGGACGAGCTATACATTATGGGACGGGAAATGGATGGGACGGGCCAGATACAGGACAAGACGAGCCAGAGATAGCACGGGACTGGCCAGAAACAGGACGGGACAAGCTATACATTATCGGACGGGCCATAGACAGGACGGGCCAGATTCAGGATGGGACGGGCCAGATACAGGACGGGACCAACCAGATACAGGACAGGATGGGCCAGAGACAGGACGGAATGTGCTAGAGACATTACGGGACAGGCCATAGACAGGACAAATCGGGCCATAGACAGGATGGGACGGGCCAGATACATGACGGGATGGGCCAGAAATGTGACGAGCCGGATATGGGATGGTATGGGCCAGCTATGGGACAGCCCAGATACATGACGGGATGGGCCAGATACAGGACGAGACAGGCCAGATACTGGATGGGCCAGATACGGGACGGGCCAGAGACAGGACCGGACTTGCCAGAGACAGACGGGACGGGACGGGCCAAAGACAGAATGAGACTGGCCGAAGATAGGACGGACCGAGGCGTGCTAGAGATAGGACGGGACCTGCTAGAGACGGGGCGACCAGATACAGGACGGGGCGGTCCAGATACAGGACGGTCCAGGGACGGGACTGGCCAGAGCAGGATGGGACTGGCCTGAGGCAGGACAGGACCGGTCGGGCCAGGGACAGGATCGGTCGAGCCAGAGACAGGATGGGACGGGCAAGAGAGAGGACGGGACGGGCCAGAGACAGGACGGGAAGGGCCAAAGACAGGACGGGACGGACCAGAGATGGGACGGGCAAGAGACAGGATTGGACAGGCCAGAGATAGCATCGGTCGGGCCAGAGACAGGACTGACCAGGCCTGAGACAGGATCGGACGGGCCAGAGACAGGATGAGATGGGAAGGTACTGGCCAGATACAGGAAGGGACTGGCCAGATAAGGGACAAGACAGGCCAGATGCGGGACGGGCCAGATACGAGATGGGACGGGCCAGATACAAGACGGGACGAGCCGGAGATAGGACGGGACGGGCCAGAAACAGGACTGGACGAGCTATACATTATGGGACGGGAAATAGACAGGATGGGACGGGCCAGAGACGGTACGGGACGTGCCAGATACAGGACAGGACGAGCCAGAGACCGGACGGGACGGGCCAGAAACAGGACGGGACAAGCTATACATTATGGGACGGGACAGAGACCAGACGGTCCAGATACAGGAAAAAACGGGCCAGAGACAGGACAGGATGGCCCAGATACACTACGGGACAGGCCAGATACAGGACGGTACGGGCCAAATATGGGACGGGCCAGATACAGGACGACATGGGCCAGATACGGGACGAGCCAGATATGGGACAGGAGAGGCTAGATATGGGATGAGCCATGGACAGGATGGGATGGGGCTGATACGAGATGGCCAGATACGGGACTGGCCAGATACTGAATGGGCCTGGCCACATATGAGACGGGCCAGATAGGGACTGGTATGGTCAGATACGGGACAGGACGTGCCACAGATGGGAAGGGACGATGCGGGCCAGATACGGGATGAGATGGGCTAGATAAGGGAAAGCCAGATACGGGACGGGATGGTCAGATACGGGACTAAACGGGTCAGATATGCGACTGGACGCACCAGATACGGGACGGGGCGGGTTAGACATTACAGAACGGGTCATAGACAGGATGGATGGGGCCAGGGACAGGCTGGGACGGGCCAGAGACAGGACCGGACAGGCCAGACACGGGACGGGTCAGATACAGGACTGGGGATACAAAAGGAATGCGTGCACTGTTCCTTTAAGAATCAGGAAGTGCTGCCGCTGCCGCCCTCAAAAAGCAGCCAAGACACATGCACACAGCCCACATAGGAACATAGTGCGCAGCCTGCATTGGTGGGTAAGTCGGCGGTCTTGCATGGTGTGAGATGGGAAGCCATGCCAGCACGCCACCAGGGATGTTACAATTAAGTAGTGTAGGTCAGGTGTACAGAAAATGGAAGTTTTGCAAATAAATATTACAACTATTGTTTAATAGGCAAACGTCACATGTAGAGTTTGCATGATATACCTTCTTAGTACTTTATCTAAATTAGAAGCAAATTGTTTGAAGATTACTTCTACCTAAATGGCAGAAAATGCACCTATCTTGGTGATGGATAGGACAGCTTGAGGGGATATGGAGGAGGCTGTTTTTTGATAGGTGTCATTTAAACATTTTGCTAATAATTTATGGAAAGTATCATATTTTTCTAACTATTGAACTCACCTTAATTTAAAACACACCCCAGGCTAAAGTTCCTTTGCGTGTAAATTTGTGGAGGATTTGATAATACTACTTTTAATGGGGTGGGCCAGATACAGGACGGGACAGACAAGATACGGAATGGGCCAGATACAGGACGGGCCAGAGACAGGACCGGACGGCACACGCCAGAGACATGACGAGACGGGCCAGAGACAGGACGGGACAGGCGAAAGACAGGATGAGACTGGCCGGAGATATTATGGACTGAGGCGTACCAGAGACAGGACGGGACGGGCTAGAGACGGGGCGACAGATACAGGACGGGACGGTCCAGATACAGGACAGTCCAGGACGGGACGGGCCAGAGCAGTGCGAGACTGGTCAGAGACAGGACAGGACCGGTCGGGCCAGAGACAGGAGGGGGCGGGCAAGATAGAGGACGGGACGGGTCAAAGAGAGGACGGGCCAGATACAGGAAGGGACGGGCCAGAAACAGGACGAGACAAGCTATACATTATGGGATGGGCCAGAGACCGGACGGGACGGTCCAGATACAGTACGGGACAGTCCCGATACAGGACGGCACAGGCCAAATATAGGACGGGCCAGATACAGGACAACATGGGCAAGATACAGGACGGGCCAGATATGGGACAGGACAGGCTGGATATGGGATGAGCCATGGACAGGATGGGATGGGCCAGATACGAGATGGCCAGATACGGGACAGGCCAGATACTGAATGGGCCTGGCCACATACGGGACGGGCCAGATAGGGACTGGTTGGGTCAGACACGGGACAGGACGTGCCAGAGTTGGGAAGGGGCAAGGCAGGCCAGATACGGGATGAGATGGGCCAGATAAGGGAAAGCCAGATACGGGACGGGATGGTCAGATACGGCACTAAACGGGTCAGATATGGAACTGGACAGACCAGATACGGGACGGGGCGACTAGATACAGAATGGGACGGTCCAGATACAGGACGGGCCAGGGAAGGGACGGACCAGAGCAGCACTGGACTGGCCAGAGTCAGGACAGGACCGGTCAGGCCAGAGAAAGGACGGGACGGGCCAGATACAGGAAGGGACGGTCCAGATACGGCACGGGCCAGATTCAAGACTTAATGGGCCAGAGACAGGACAGGATAGGACGGGCCAGATACAGGAAGGGACGAGCCAGATACGGGATGGGCTAGATTCAGGACGGGACGGGCCAGATACAGGACTGGACCGAACCAATGCAGGACGGGATGGGCCAGAAACAAGACTGAATGTGCTAGAGACATTACGGGATGGGCCATAGACAGGACGGGTCGGGCCAGAGACAGGATGGGATGGGCCAGATACATGACGGGATGGGCCAGAAACGTGACGAGCCAGATATGGGACGGTATTGGCCAGATATGCGACAGCCCAGATACATGACGGGATGGGCCAGATACAGGACGGTACGGACCCGATACGGGATGGGACGGGCCAGATACGGGACTGGTCAGATGCGGGACGGGCCAGATACTGGACAGGCCAGATACAGGACGGGCCAGATACGGGACAGGCCGGGCCAGGGACAGGACGTGCCAGATACGAGACTGGCCAGATATGGAACGGGTCAGATACTGGACGGGATGGGCCAGATACGGGATGAGACGGCCCAGACCTGGGCCAGAGACAGGAAGCGATGGGCCAGAGACGGGACCGGCAAGAGACAGGATTGGACAGGCCAGAGATAGCACCGGACGGGCCAGAGACAGGACGGAACAGGCCAGCGACAGGACGAGATGGGAAGGGACTGGCCAGATACAGGAAGGGACAGGCCAGATACGGGACAGGACAGGCCAGATGCGGGACGGGCCAGATACGAGACGGGACGCGCCAGATATAGGACGGGACAAGGCAGAGATAGGATGGGACGGGCCAGAAACAGGATGGGACGAGCTATACATTATGGGACGGGAAATGGATGGGACGGGCCAGATACAGGACAAGACGAGCCAGAGATAGCACGGGACTGGCCAGAAACAGGACGGGACAAGCTATACATTATCGGACGGGCCATAGACAGGACGGGCCAGATTCAGGATGGGACGGGCCAGATACAGGATGGGACCAACCAGATACAGGACGGGATGGGCCAGAGACAGGACGGAATGTGTTAGAGACATTACGGGACAGGCCATAGACAGGACAAATCGGGCCATAGACAGGATGGGACGGGCCAGATACATGACGGGATGGGCCAGAAATGTGACGAGCCGAATATGGGATGGTATGGGCCAGCTATGGGACAGCCCAGATACATGACGGGACAGGCCAGATACTGGATGGGCCAGATACGGGACGGGCCAGAGACAGGACCGGACTTGCCAGAGACAGACGGGACGGGCCAAAGACAGGATGAGACTGGCCGAAGATAGGACGGACCGAGGCGTGCTAGAGATAGGACGGGACCTGCTAGAGACAGGCCATAGACAGGACAAATCGGGCCATAGACAGGATGGGACGGGCCAGATACATGACGGGATGGGCCAGAAACGTGACGAGCCAGATATGGGATGGTATGGGCCAGCTATGGGACAGCCCAGATACATGACGGGACGGGCCAGATACAGGACGGGACAGTCCAGATACTGGATGGGCCAGATACGGGACGGGCCAGAGACAGACGGGACGGGATGGGCCAAAGACAGAATGAGACTGGCCGAAGATAGGACGGACCGAGGCGTGCCAGAGACAGGACGGGACCTGCTAGAGACGGGGCGACCAGATACAGGACGGGGCGGTCCAGATACAGGACGGTCCAGGGACGGGACTGGCCAGAACAGGATGGGACTGGCCTGAGGCAGGACAGGACCGGTCTGGCCAGAGACAGGACGGGACGGGCAAGAGAGAGGACGGGACGGGCCAAAGAGAGGACGGGACGGGCCAGAGATAGGACGGGAAGGGCCAAAGACAGGACGGGACGGACCAGAGATGGGACGGGCAAGAGACAGGATTGGACAGGCCAGAGATAGCACCGGTCGGGCCAGAGACAGGCTGGGACAGGCCAGAGACAGGACGGGACGGGCCAGAGACGGGACGGGCCAGAGACGGGATGGGTCAGATACAGGACTGGGGACACATTAGGAATGCGTGCACTGTTCCTTTAAGAATCAGGAAGTGCTGCCGCTGCCGCCCTCAACAAGCAGCCAAGACACATGTACACAGCCAGCATAGGAACATAGTGTTCAGCCTGCATTGGTGGGTAAGTCGACGGTCTTGCATGGTGTGAGATTGGAAGCCATGCCAGCTTGCCGCCAGTGATGTTACAATTAAGTAGTGTAGGTCAGGTGTAGAGAAAATGGAAGTTTTGCAAATAAATATTACAACTATTATTTAATAGGCAAACGTCACATGTAGAGTTTGCATGATATACCTTCCTAGTACTTTATCTAAATTAGAGGCAAATTGAAGATTACTTCTGCCTAAATGGCAGAAAATGCACCTATCTTGGTGATGGATAGGACAGCTTGAGGGGATATGGAGGAGGCTGTTTTTTGATAGGTGTCATTTAAACATTTTGCTAATAATTTATGGAAAGTATCATATTATTCTAACTATTGAACTCACCTTAATTTAAAACACACCCCAGGTTAAATTTCCTGGAGTTGTAAATTTGTGGAGGATTTGATAATACTACCTTTAGTGGGATGGGCCAGATACAGGACGTGACAGGCCAGATACGTGACGGAATGGGCCAGATACAGGACAGGCCAAAGATAGGACCGGACGGGCCGTGCCTGAAAAAGGACGGGACGGGCCAGAGACGGGGCGACCAGATACAGGATGAGACTGGCCGAAGATAGGACGGAGCGAGGCATGCCAGAGACAAGACGGGACGTGCTAGAGACGGGGCGACCAGATACAGGACGGGGCGGTCCAGATACAGGACCGTCCAGGGCCTGGACTGGCCAGAGCAGGATGGGACTGGCCTGAGGCAGGACAGGATCGGTCGAGCCAGAGACAGGACGGGACGGGCAAGAGAGAGGACGGGACGGGCCAGAGACAGGACGGGAAGGGCCAAAGACAGGACGGGACGGACCAGAGATGGGACGGGCAAGAGACACGATTGGACAGGCCAGAGATAGCATCGGTCGGGCCAGAGACAGGACTGACCAGGCCTGAGACAGGATCGGACGGACCAGAGACAGGATGAGATGGGAAGGTACTGGCCAGATACAGGAAGGGACTGGCCAGATAAGGGACAAGACAGGCCAGATGCGGGACGGGCCAGATACGAGATGGGACGGGCCAGATACAAGACGGGACGAGCCGGAGATAGGACGGGACGGGCCAGAAACAGGACTGGACGAGCTATACATTATGGGACGGGAAATAGACAGGATGGGACGGGCCAGAGACGGTACGGGACGTGCCAGATACAGGACAGGACGAGCCAGAGACCGGACGGGACGGGCCAGAAACAGGACGGGACAAGCTATACATTATGGGACGGGACAGAGACCAGACGGTCCAGATACAGGAAAAGACGGGCCAGAGACAGGACAGGATGGCCCAGATACACTACGGGACAGGCCAGATACAGGACCGTACGGGCCAAATATGGGACGGGCCAGATACAGGACGACATGGGCCAGATACGGGACGAGCCAGATATGGGACAGGAGAGGCTAGATATGGGATGAGCCATGGACAGGATGGGATGGGGCTGATACGAGATGGCCAGATACGGGACGGGCCAGATACTGAAAGGGCCTGGCCACATACGGGACGGGCCAGAGAGGGACTGGTATGGTCAGATACGGGACAGGACGTGCCACAGATGGGAAGGGACGATGCGGGCCAGATACGGGATGAGATGGGCTAGATAAGGGAAAGCCAGATACGGGACGGGATGGTCAGATACGGGACTAAACGGGTCAGATATGCGACTGGACGGACCAGATACAGGACGGGGCGGGTTAGACACTACATAACGGGTCATAGACAGGATGGATGGGGCCAGGGACAGGCTGGGACGGGCCAGAGACAGGACCTCACAGGCCAGACACGGGACGGGTCAGATACAGGACTGGGGATACAAAAGGAATGCGTGCACTGTTCCTTTAAGAATCAGGAAGTGCTGCCGCTGCCGCCCTCAAAAAGCAGCCAAGACACATGCACACAGCCCACATAGGAACATAGTGCGCAGCCTGCATTGGTGGGTAAGTCGGCGGTCTTGCATGGTGTGAGATGGGAAGCCATGCCAGCACGCCACCAGGGATGTTACAATTAAGTAGTGTAGGTCAGGTGTACAGAAAATGGAAGTTTTGCAAATAAATATTACAACTATTGTTTAATAGGCAAACATCACATGTAGAGTTTGCATGATATACCTTCCTAGTACTTTATCTAAATTAGAAGCAAATTGTTTGAAGATTACTTCTACCTAAATGGCAGAAAATGCACCTATCTTGGTGATGGATAGGACAGCTTGAGGGGATATGGAAGAGGCTGTTTTTTGATAGGTGTCATTTAAACATTTTGCTAATAATTTATGGAAAGTATCATATTTTTCTAACTATTGAACTCACCTTAATTTAAAACACAACCCAGGCTAAAGTTCCTTTATGTGTAAATTTGTGGAGGATTTGATAATACTACCTTTAATGGGGTGGGCCAGATACAGGACGGGACAGACAAGATACGGAATGGGCCAGATACAGGACAGGCCAGAGACAGGACCGGACGGCACACGCCAGAGACATGACGAGACGGGCCAGAGACAGGACGGGACAGGCGAAAGACAGGATGAGACTGGCCGGAGATATTATGGACTGAGGCGTACCAGAGACAGGACGGGACGGGCTAGAGACGGGGCGACAGATACAGGACGGGACGGTCCAGATACAGTACAGTCCAGGGACGGGACGGGCCAGAGCAGGACGAGACTGGTCAGAGACAGGACAGGACCAGTCGGGCCAGAGACAGGAGGGGACGGGCAAGATAGAGGACGGGATGGGTCAAAGAGAGGACGGGACGGGCCAGATACAGGAAGGGACGGGCCAGAAACAGGACGGGACAAGCTATACATTATGGGATGGGCCAGAGACCGGACGGGACTGTCCAGATACAGTACGGGACAGGCCCGATACAGGACGGTACGGGCCAAATATAGGACGGGCCAGATACAGGACAACATGGGCAAGATACAGGACGGGCCAGATATGGGACAGGACAGGCTGGATATGGTATGAGCCATGGACAGGATGGGATGGGCCAGATACGAGATGGCCAGATACGGGACAGGCCAGATACTGAATGGGCCTGGCCACATACGGGACGGGCCAGATAGGGACTGGTTGGGTCAGACTCGGGACAGGACGTGCCAGAGTTGGGAAGGGGCAAGGCAGGCCAGATACGGGATGAGATGGGCCAGATAAGGGAAAGCCATATACGGGACGGGATGGTCAGATACGGCACTAAACGGGTCAGATATGGGACTGGACAGACCAGATACCGGACGGGGCGACTAGATACAGAATGGGACGGTCCAGATACAGGACGGGCCAGGGAAGGGACGGACCAGAGCAGCACTGGACTGGCCAGAGTCAGGACAGGACCGGTCAGGCCAGAGAAAGGACGGGACGGGCCAGATACAGGAAGGGACGGGCCAGATACGGCACGGGCCAGATTCAAGACGGAATGGGCCAGAGACAGGACAGGATAGGACGGGCCAGATACAGGAAGGGACGAGCCAGATACGGGATGGGCTAGATTCAGGACGGGACGGGCCAGATACAGGACTGGACCGAACCGATGCAGGACGGGATGGGCCAGAGACAAGACGGATTGTGCTAGAGACATTACGGGATGGGCCATAGACAGGACGGGTCGGGCCAGAGACAGGATGGGATGGGCCAGATACATGACGGGATGGGCCAGAAACGTGACGAGCCAGATATGGGACGGTATTGGCCAGATATGCGACAGCCCAGATACATGACGGGATGGGCCAGATACAGGACGGTACGGACCAGATACGGGATGGGACGGGCCAGATACGGGACGGGTCAGATGCGGGACGGGCCAGATACTGGACAGGCCAGATACAGGACGGGCCAGATACGGGACAGGCCGGGCCAGGGACAGGACGTGCCAGATACGAGACTGGCCAGATATGGAACGGGTCAGATACTGGACGGGATGGGCCAGATACGGGATGAGACGGGCCAGACCTGGGCCAGAGACAGGAAGGGATGGGCCAGAGACGGGACCGGCAAGAGACAGGATTGGACAGGCCAGAGATAGCACCGGACGGGCCAGAGACAGGACGGAACAGGCCAGCGACAGGACGAGATGGGAAGGGACTGGCCAGATACAGGAAGGGACAGGCCAGATACGGGACAGGACAGGCCAGATGCGGGACGGGCCAGATACGAGACGGGACGCGCCAGATATAGGACGGGACAAGGCAGAGATAGGATGGGACGGGCCAGAAACCGGACGGGACGAGCTATACATTATGGGACGGGAAATGGACGGGACGGGCCAGATACAGGACAAGACGAGCCAGAGATAGTACGGGACTGGCCAGAAACAGGACGGGACAAGCTATACATTATCGGACGGGCCATAGACAGGACGGGCCAGATTCAGGATGGGACGGGCCAGATACAGGACGAGACCGACCAGATACAGGACGGGATGGGCCAGAGACAGGACGAAATGTGCTAGAGACATTACGGGACAGGCCATAGACAGGACAAATCGGGCCATAGACAGGATGGGACGGGCCAGATACATGACGGGATGGGCCAGAAACGTGACGAGCCAGATATGGGATGGTATGGGCCAGCTATGGGACAGCCCAGATACATGACGGGACGGGCCAAATACAGGACGGGACAGGCCAGATACTGGATGGGCCAGATACGGGACGGGCCAGAGACAGGACCGGACTTGCCAGAGACAGACGGGACGGGACGGGCCAAAGACAGGATGAGACTGGCCGAAGATAGGACGGACCGAGGCGTGCCAGAGACAGGACGGGACCTGCTAGAGACGGGGCGACCAGATACAGGACGGGGCGGTCCAGATACAGGACGGTCCAGGGACGGGACTGGCCAGAGCAGGATGGGACTGGCCTGAGGCAGGACAGGACCGGTCGGGCCAGAGACAGGACGGGACGGGCAAGAGAGAGGACGGGACGGGCCAAAGAGAGGACGGGACGGGCCAGAGATAGGACGGGAAGGGCCAAAGACAGGACAGGACGGACCAGAGATGGGACGGGCAAGAGACAGGATTGGACAGGCCAGAGATAGCACCGGTCGGGACTGGCCAGAGCAGGATGGGACTGGCCTGAGGCAGGACAGGACCAGTCGGGCCAGAGACAGGACGGGACGGGCAAGAGAGAGGACGGGATGGGCCAAAGAGAGGATGGGACGGGCCAGAGATAGGCTGGGACAGGCCAGAGACAGGACGGGACGGGCCAGAGACGGGACGGGCCAGAGACGGGATGGGTCAGATACAGGACTGGGGACACATTAGGAATGCGTGCACTGTTCCTTTAAGAATCAGGAAGTGCTGCCGCTGCCGCCCTCAACAAGCAGCCAAGACACATGTACACAGCCAGCATAGGAACATAGTGTTCAGCCTGCATTGGTGGGTAAGTCGACGGTCTTGCATGGTGTGAGATTGGAAGCCATGCCAGCTTGCCGCCAGTGATGTTACAATTAAGTAGTGTAGGTCTGGTGTAGAGAAAATGGAAGTTTTGCAAATAAATATTACAACTATTATTTAATAGGCAAACATCACATGTAAAGTTTGCATGATATACCTTCCTAGTACTTTATCTAAATTAGAGGCAAATTGAAGATTACTTCTGCCTAAATGGCAGAAAATGCACCTATCTTGGTGATGGATAGGACAGCTTGAGGGGATATGGAGGAGGCTGTTTTTTGATAGGTGTCATTTAAACATTTTGCTCATAATTTATGGAAAGTATCATATTATTCTAACTATTGAACTCACCTTAATTTAAAACACACCCCAGGTTAAATTTCCTGGAGTTGTAAATTTGTGGAGGATTTGATAATACTACCTTTAATGGGATGGGCCAGATACAGGACGAGATAGGCCAGATACGTGACGGAATGGGCCAGATACAGGACAGGCCAAAGATAGGACCGGACGGGCCGTGCCTGAAAAAGGACGGGACGGGCCAGAGACGGGGCGACCAGATACAGGATGAGACTGGCCGAAGATAGGACGGAGCGAGGCATGCCAGAGACAGGACGGGACGTGCTAGAGACTGGGCGACCAGATACAGGACGGGGCGGTCCAGATACAGGACCGTCCAAGGACGGGACTGGCCAGAGCAGGATGGGACTGGCCTGAGGCAGGACAGGATCGGTCGAGCCAGAGACAGGACGGGACGGGCAAGAGAGAGGACGGGACGGGCCAAAGAGAGGACGAGACGGGCCAGAGACAGGACGGTAAGGGCCAAAGACAGGACGGGACGGACCAGAGATGGGACGGGCAAGAGACAGGATCGGACGGGCCAGAGACAGGATGAGATCTGAAGGTACTGGCCAGATACAGGAAGGGACTGGCCAGATAAGGGACAAGACAGGCCAGATGCGGGACGGGCCAGATACGAGATGGGACGGGCCAGATACAAGACGGGACGAGCCGGAGATAGGACGGGACGGGCCAGAAACAGGACTGGACGAGCTATACATTATGGGACGGGAAATAGACAGGATGGGACGGGCCAGAGACGGTACGGGATGTGCCAGATACAGGACAGGACGAGCCAGAGACCGGACCGGACGGGCCAGAAACAGGACGGGACAAGCTATACATTATGGGACGGGACAGAGACCAGATGGTCCAGATACAGGAAAAGACGGGCCAGAGACAGGACAGGATGGCCCAGATACACTACGGGACAGGCCAGATACAGGACGGTACGGGCCAAATATGGGACGGGCCAGATACAGGACGACATGGGCCAGATACAGGACGAGCCAGATATGGGACAGGAGAGGCTAGATATGGGATGAGCCATGGACAGGATGGGATGGGGCTGATACGAGATGGCCAGATACGGGACGGGACAGATACTGAATGGGCCTGGTCACATACGGGACGGGCCAGATAGGGACTGGTATGGTCAGATACGGGATAGGACGTGCCACAGATGGGAAGGGACGATGCGGGCCAGATACGGGATGAGATGGGCTAGATAAGGGAAAGCCAGATACGGGACGGGATGGTCAGATACGGGACTAAACGGGTCAGATATGCGACTGGACGGACCAGATACGGGACGGGGCGGGTTAGACATTACAGAACGGGTCATAGACAGGATGGGTAGGGCCAGGGACAGGCTGGGACGGGCCAGAGACAGGACCAGACGGGCCAGACACGGGACGGGTCAGATACAGGACTGGGGATACAAAAGGAATGCGTGCACTGTTCCTATAAGAATCAGGAAGTGCTGCCGCTACCGCCCTCAAAAAGCAGCCAAGACACATGCACACAGCCCGCATAGGAACATAGTGCGCAGCCTGCATTGGATGGCTAAGTCGGCGGTCTTGCATGGTGTGAGATGGGAAGCCATGCCAGCACGCCGCCATGGATGTTACAATTAAGTAGTGTAGGTCAGGCGTAGAGAAAATGGAAGTTTTTCAAATAAATATTACAACTATTGTTTAATAGGCAAACGTCACATGTAGAAGTTTGTATGATATACCTTCCTAGTACTTTATCTAAATTAGAAGCAAATTGTTTGAAGATTACTTCCACCTAAATGGCAGAAAATGCACCTATCTTGGTGATGGATAGGACAGCTTGAGGGGATATGGAGGAGGCTGTTTTTTGATAGGTGTCATTTAAACATTTTGCTAATAATTTATGGAAAGTATCATATTTTTCTAACTATTAAACTCACCTTAATTTAAAACACACCCCAGGTTAAATTTCCTGGAGGTGTAAATTTGTGGAGGATTTGATAATACTACCTTTAATGAGATGGGCCAGATACAGGACGGGATGGGTCTGATACGGGACGGGCCAGATTCAGGACGGGCCAGGCCAGATACAGGACGGGACCGACCGACCAGATACAGGATGGGATGGGCCAGAAACAGGACGGAATGTGCTAGAGACATTAAGGGACAGGCCATAGACAGGACGGTTCGGGCCAGAGACAGGATGGGACGGGTCAGATACATGACGGGAAGGGCTAGAAACGTGACGAGCCAGATATGGGACGGTATGGGCCAGATATGGGACAGCCCAGATACATGACGGGACAGGCCAGATTTAGGATGGTACGGACCAGATACGGGACGGGACGGGCCAGATACGGGACGGGTCAGATGCGGGATGGGCCAGATACGGGACAGGCCAGATACAGGACGGGCTAGATACGGGACAGGCCGGGCAGGGACAGGACGTGCCAGATACGGGACTGGCCAGATATGGAACGGGCCAGATACTGGACGGGATGGGCCAGATGCAGGGCGGACAAAATACGGGACGAGACGGGCCAGAACTGGGCCAAACACAGGAAGGGATGGGCCAGAGACGGGACGGGACGGGCCAAAGACTGGACGGGACGGGCCAGAGAAGGGACGGGCAAGAGACTGGATTGGACAGGCCAGAGATAGCGACGGACCGGCCAGAGACAGGACGGGACAGGCCAGAGACAGGACGACATGGGAAGGGACTGGCCAGATACAGGAAGGGACAGTCCAGATACGCGACAGGACATGCCAGATGCGGAACGGGCCAGATACGAGACGGGACGGGCCAGATATATGACGGGACGACGCAGAGATAGGATGGGACGGGCCAGAAATAGGACGGGGCGAGCTATACATTATGGGACGGGAAATAGACAGGACGGGACGGACCAGAGAGGGTACGTGACGGGCCAGATACAGGACAGGACGAGCCAGAGAAAGTACGGGATGGGCCAGAAACAGTTCGGGACAAGCTATACATTATGGGACGGGCCATAGACAGGACTGGACGGGCCAGAGACAAGACGGAACGGGACAGATACAGGAAAAGACGGGCCACAGACAGGACGGGATGGCCCAGATACAGTACGGGACAGGCCACATACAGGACGGTACAGGCCAAATAGTGCGCAGCCTGCTTTGGTGGGTATGTCGGCGGTCTTGCATGGTGTGAGATGGGAAGCCATGCCAGCACGCCGCCATAGATGTTACAATTAAGTAGTGTAGGTCAGGCGTAGAGAAAATGGAAGTTTTTCAAATAAATATTACAACTATTGTTTAATAGGCAAACGTCACATGTAGAAGTTTGTATGATATACCTTCCTAGTACTTTATCTAAATTAGAAGCAAATTGTTTGAAGATTACTTCCACCTAAATGGCAGAAAATGCACCTATCTTGGTGATGGATAGGACAGCTTGAGGGGATATGGAGGAGGCTGTTTTTTGATAGGTGTCATTTAAACATTTTGCTAATAATTTATGGAAAGTATCATATTTTTCTAACTATTAAACTCACCTTAATTTAAAACACACCCCAGGTTAAATTTCCTGGAGGTGTAAATTTGTGGAGGATTTGATAATACTACCTTTAATGAGATGGGCCAGATACAGGACGGGATGGGTCTGATACGGGACGGGCCAGATTCAGGACGGGCCAGGCCAGATACAGGACGGGACCGACCGACCAGATACAGGATGGGATGGGCCAGAAACAGGACGGAATGTGCTAGAGACATTAAGGGACAGGCCATAGACAGGACGGTTCGGGCCAGAGACAGGATGGGACGGGTCAGATACATGACGGGAAGGGCTAGAAACGTGACGAGCCAGATATGGGACGGTATGGGCCAGATATGGGACAGCCCAGATACATGACGGGACAGGCCAGATTTAGGATGGTACGGACCAGATACGGGACGGGACGGGCCAGATACGGGACGGGTCAGATGCGGGATGGGCCAGATACGGGACAGGCCAGATACAGGACGGGCTAGATACGGGACAGGCCGGGCAGGGACAGGACGTGCCAGATACAGGACTGGCCAGATATGGAACGGGCCAGATACTGGACGGGATGGGCCAGATGCAGGGCGGACAAAATACGGGACGAGACGGGCCAGAACTGGGCCAAACACAGGAAGGGATGGGCCAGAGACGGGACGGGACGGGCCAAAGACTGGACGGGACGGGCCAGAGAAGGGACGGGCAAGAGACTGGATTGGACAGGCCAGAGATA
Organism: Phyllobates terribilis; assembly: GCF_046119375.1. Lineage (NCBI taxonomy): Eukaryota > Metazoa > Chordata > Amphibia > Anura > Dendrobatidae > Phyllobates > Phyllobates terribilis. The sequence continues at coordinate 585,712 of NW_027363339.1, forward strand.
GCGACGGACCGGCCAGAGACAGGACGGGACAGGCCAGAGACAGGACGACATGGGAAGGGACTGGCCAGATACAGGAAGGGACAGTCCAGATACGCGACAGGACATGCCAGATGCGGAACGGGCCAGATACGAGACGGGACGGGCCAGATATATGACGGGACGACGCAGAGATAGGATGGGACGGGCCAGAAATAGGACGGGGCGAGCTATACATTATGGGACGGGAAATAGACAGGACGGGACGGACCAGAGAGGGTACGTGACGGGCCAGATACAGGACAGGACGAGCCAGAGAAAGTACGGGATGGGCCAGAAACAGTTCGGGACAAGCTATACATTATGGGACGGGCCATAGACAGGACTGGACGGGCCAGAGACAAGACGGAACGGGACAGATACAGGAAAAGACGGGCCACAGACAGGACGGGATGGCCCAGATACAGTACGGGACAGGCCACATACAGGACGGTACAGGCCAAATAGTGTGCAGCCTGCTTTGGTGGGTATGTCGGCGGTCTTGCATGGTGTGAGATGGGAAGCCATGCCAGCACGCCGCCATAGATGTTACAATTAAGTAGTGTAGGTCAGGCGTAGAGAAAATGGAAGTTTTTCAAATAAATATTACAACTATTGTTTAATAGGCAAACATCACATGTAGAGTTTGCGTGATATACCTTCCTAGTACTTTATCTAAATTAGAAGCAAATTGAAGATTACTTCTACCTAAATGGCAGAAAATGCACCTATCTTGGTGATGGATAGGACAGCTTGAGGGGATATGGAGGAGGTTGTTTTTTTGATAGGTGTCATTTAAACATTTTGCTAATAATTTATGGAAAGTATCATATTTTTCTAACTATTGAACTCACCTTAATTTATAACACACCCCAGATTAAAGTTCCTTTATGTGTAAATTTGTGGAGGATTTGATAATACTACCTTTAATGGGATGGGCCAGATACAGGACGGGACGGGCCAGATACGGAATGGGCCAGATACAGGACGGGCCAGAGACAGGACCGGACGGATCACGCCAGAGACATGACGAGACGGGCCAGAGACAGGACTGGACAGGCCAAAGACAGGATGAGACTGGCTGGAGATAGGACGGACCGAGGCGTACCAGAGACAGGACGGGACGGGCTAGAGACGGGGCGACAGATAGTGGACGGGACGGTCCAGATACAGGACAGTCCAGGGACAGGACGGGCCAGAGCAGGACGGGACTGGTCAGAGGCAGGACAGGACCGATCAGGCCAGAGACAGGACGGGACGGGCAAGAGAGAGGACGGGACGGGCAAGAGAGAGGACGGGACGGGCCAAAGAGAGGACGGGATGGACAAGAGATGGGATGGGCAAGAGACAGGATTGGACAGGCCAGAGATAGCACCGAACAGGCCAGAGACATGACGGGACAGGCCAGAGACAGGACGGGACGGGCCAGAGACAGGACGAGATGGGAAGGGACAGGCCAGATATGGGACAGGACAGGCCAGATGCGGGACGGGCCAGATACGAGATGGGACGGGCCAGATACAGGACGGGACGAGCCAGAGATAGGACGGGACGGGCCAGAAACAGGACTTCACGAGCTATACATTATGGGAAGGGAAATAGACAGGATGGGACGGGCCAGAGACGGTACAGGATGTGCCAGATACAGGACAGGACTAGCCAGTGACAGGACGGGACGGGCCAGAAACAGGACGGGACAAGCTATACATTATGGGACCGTCCAGAGACCGGACGGGACGGTCCAGATACAGGATAAGACGGGCCAGAGACAGGACAGGATGGCCCAGATACAGTACCGGACAGGCCACATACAGGTCGGTCCGGGCCAAAAATGAGACGGGCCAGATACAGGACGACATGGGCCAGATACGGGACGGGCCAGATATGGGACAGGACAGGCTAGATATGGGATGAACCATGGACAGGATGGAATGGGCCAGATACGAGATGGCCAGATACGGGACGGGCCACATACTGAATGGGCATGGACACATACGGGACGGGCCAGATAGGGACTGGTTGGGTCACATACAGGACAGGACGTGCCAGAGACGGGAAGGGACGAGGCGGGCCAGATACGGGATGAGATGGGCCAGATAAGGGACAGCCAGATACGGGACGGAATGGTCAGATACGGGACTAAACGGGTCAGATATGGGACTGGACGGACCAGATACGGGACGGGGCGGGTTAGACATTACAGGACAGGACATAGACAGAATGGGAGGGGTCAGGGACAGGCTGAGACTAGCCAGAGACAGGATGTGACGGGCCAGAGACGGGACGGGTTAGAGATGGGACGGGTCAGATACAGGACTGGGGACACATTAGGAATGCGTGCACTGATCCTTTAAGAATCAGGAAGTACTGCTGCTACCGCCCTCAACAAGCAACCAAGACACATGCACACAGACAGCATAGGAACATAGTGCGCAGCCTCCATTGGTGGGTAAGTCGGCGGTCTTGCATGGTGTGAGATGGGAAGCCATGCCAGCATGCCGCCATGGATGTTACAATTAAGTAGTGTAGGTCAGGCGTAGAGAAAATGGAAGTTTTGCAAATAAATATTACAACTATTATTTAATAGGCAAACATCACATGTAGTGTTTGCATGATATACTTTCCTGGTACTTTATCTAAATTAGAAGCAAACTGTTTGAAGATTACTTCTACCTAAATGGCAGAAAATGCACCTATCTTGGTGATGGATAGGACTGCTTGTGGGGATATGGAGGAGGCTGTTTTTGATAGGTGTAATTTAAACATTTTGCTAATAATTTATGGAAAGAATCATATTTTTCTAACTATTGAACTCACCTTAATTTAAAACACACCCCAGGTTAAATTTCCTGGAGTTGTAAATTTGTGGAGGATTTGATAATACTACCTTTAGTGGGATGGGCCAGATACAGGACGAGACAGGCCAAATACAGGACGGGACGGACCAGAGATGGGACGGGCAAGAGACAGGATTGGACAGGCCAGAGATAGCATCGGACGGGCCATACCATAGACAGGACGGGGCAGGCCAGAGACAGGACGAGATGGGAAGGGACTGGCCAGATACAGGAAGGGACAGGCCAGATACAGGACAGGACAGGCCAGATGCGGGACGGGCCAGATACGAGATGGGACGGGCCAGATACAGGACGGGACGAGCCAGAGATAGGACGGGACGGGCCAGAAACAGGACAGGATGAGTCAGAGACAGGACGGGACGGGCCAGAAACAGGACGGGACAAGCTATACTTTATCGGACAGGCCAGAGACCGGACGGGACGGTCCAGATACAGGAAAAGACAGGCCAGAGACTGGACGGGATGGCCCAGATACAGTACGGGACAGGCCAGATACAGGACGGTACGGGCAAAATATGGGACGGGCCAGATACAGGACGACATGGGCCAGATACGGGACGGGCCAGATATGGGACAGGACATGCTAGATATGGGATGAGCCATGGACAGGATGGGATGGGCCAGATACGAGATGGCCAGATACGGGACGGGCCAGATACTGAATGGGCCTGGCCACATACGGGACGGGCCAGATAGGGACTGGTTGGGTCAGATACGGGACAGGAAGTGCCAGAGACGGGAAAGGATGAGGCGGGCCAGATACGTGATGAGATGGGCCAGATAAGGGATAGCCAGATACGGGACGGGATGGTCAGATACGGGACCAAACGGGTCAGATATGGGACTGGACGGACCAGATACGGGACGGGGCGGGTTAGACATTACAGGACGGGCCATAGACAGGATGGGAGGGGCCAGGGACAGGCTGGGACGGGCCAGAGACAGAACGGGACGGCCAGAGACGGGACGGGCCAGAGACGGGATGGATCAGATACAGGACTGGGGACACATTAGGAATGCGTGCACTGTTCCTTTAAGAATCAGGAAGTGCTGCCGCTTCCGCCCTCAACAAGCAGCCAAGACACATGTACACAGCCAGCATAGGAACATAGTGCGCAGCCTGCATTGGTGGGTAAGTCGACGGTCTTGCATGGTGTGAGATGGGAAGCCATGCCAGCTTACCGCCAGGGATGTTACCATTAAGTAGTGTAGGTCAGGTGCTGAGAAAATGGAAGTTTTGCAAATAAATATTACAACTATTATTTAATAGGCAAACATCACATGTAAAGTTTGCATGATATACCTTCCTAGTACTTTATCTAAATTAGAAGCAAATTGAAGATTACTTCTGCCTAAATGGCAGAAAATGCACCTATCTTGGTGATGGATAGGACAGCTTGAGGGGATATGGAGGAGGCTGATTTTTGATAGGTGTCATTTAAACATTTTGCTAATAATTTATGGAAAGTATCATATTATTCTAACTATTGAACTCACCTTAATTTAAAACACACCCCAGGTTAAATTTGCTGGAGGTGTAAATTTGTGGAGGATTTGATAATACTACCTTTAGTGGGATGGGCCAGATACAGGACGAGACAGGCCAGATACGTGACGGAATGAGCCAGATACAGGACAGGCCAGAAATAGGACCGGACGGGCCGTGCTTGAAAAAGGACGGGACGGGCCAGAGACGGAGCGACCAGATACAGGACGGGCCAGATACGGGACAGGCTGGGCCAGGGATAGGACGTGCTAGATACGGGACTGGCCAGATATGGAACGGGCCAGATACTGGACGGGATGGGCCAGATACGGGATGAGATGGGCTAGATAAGGGAAAGCCCGATACGGGACAGGATGGTCAGAAACGGGACTAAACGGGTCAGATATGGACTGGACGGACCAGATACAGGAAGGGGCGGGTTAGACATTAGAGGACGGGCCATAGACAGGATGGGATGGGCCAGGGACAGGCTGGGATGGGCCAGAGACGGGACGGGTCAGATACAGGACTGGGGACACATTAGGAATGCACACAGCCAGCATAGGAACATAGTGCGCAGCCTGCATTGGTGGGTAAGTCGGCGGTCTTGCATGGTGTGAGATGGGAAGCCATGCCAGCACGCCGCCAGGGATGTTACAATTAAGTAGTGTAGGTCAGGTGTAGAGAAAATGGAAGTTTTGCAAATAAATATTACAATTATTGTTTAATAGGCAAACATCACATGTAGAGTTTGCATGATATACCTTCCTATTACTTTATCTAAATTAGAAGCAAATTGTTTGAAGATTACTTCTACCTAAATGGCAGAAAATGCACCTATCTTGGTGATGGATAGGACAGCTTGAGGGGATATGGAGGAGGCTGTTTTTTGATAGGTGTCATTTAAACATTTTGCTAATAATTTATGGAAAGTATCATATTTTTCTAACTATTGAACTCACCTTAATTTAAAACACACCCCAGGTTAAATTTCCTGGAGGTGTAAATTTGTGGAGGATTTGATAATACTACCTTTAATGGGATGGGCCAGATACAGGACGGGACAGGCCAGATACGTGACGGGATGGGCCAGATGCAGGACAGGCCAGAGACAGGACCGGACGGGACGTGCCTGACAAAGGACGGGACGGGCCAGAGACGGGGCGACCAGATACAGGACAGGACGGTCCAGATACAGGACGGGCCAGGGACGGGACGGACCAGAGCAGGACGGGACTGGCCAGAGGCAGGCCAGGACCAGTCAGGCCAGAGACAGGACGGGACGGGCCAGATACAGGAAGGAACGGGCCAGATGCGGGACGGGCCAGATTCAAGACGGGATGGGCCAGAGACAGGACGGGACGGGCCAGATACAGGAAGGAACGGGCCAGATGCGGGACGGGCCAGATTCAAGACGGGATGGGCCAGAGACAGGAAAGGATGGGACGGGCCAGATACAGGAAGGGACAGGCCAGATTCAGGACGGGATGGGCCAGAGACAGGACGGAATGTGCTAGAGACATTATGGGATAGGCCATAGACAGGACAGGTCGGGCCAGAGACAGGATGGAACGTGCCAGATACATGACGGGATGGGGCAGAAACGTGACGAGCCAGAAATGGGACGGTATGGGCCAGATATGGGACAGGCCAGATACATGATGGGACGGGCCAGATACAGGACGGTACGGACCAGATACGGGACGGGACGGGCCAGATACGGGACGGGTCAGATGCGGGACGGGCCAGATACGGGACAGGCCAGATACAGGACGGGCCAGATACGAGACAGGCCGGGCCAGGGACAGGACGTGCCAGATACGGGATTGGCAGATATGGAACGGGCCAGATGCTGGACGGGATGGGCCAGATACAGGGCGGGCCAGATACGGGACGAGACGTGCCAAAGACTGGACGGGATGGGCCAGAGAAGGGACGGGCAAGAGACAGGATTGGACAGGCCAGAGATAGCACCGGACGGGCCATAGACAGGACGAGACAGGCCAGAGACAGGATGAGATGGGAAGGGACTGGCCAGATACAGGAAGGGACAGGCCAGATACGGGACAGGATAGGCCAGATGCGGGACGTGCCAGATAAGAGACGGGACGCGCCAGATATAGGACGAGACGAGGCAGAGATAGGATGGGACGGGCCAGAACAGGACCGGACGAGCTATATATTATGGGACGTGAAATAGACAGGACGGGACGGGCCAGAGACGGTAGGCGATGAGCCAGATACAGGACAGGACGAGCCAGAGACAGTACGGGATGGGCCAGAAGCAGGACGGGACAAGCTATACATTATGGGACGTGAAATAGACAGGACGGGACGGGCCAGATACAGGACAGTACGAGCCATAGACAGGACGGGACGGGCCAGAGACAAGATGGAACAGGACAGGTACAGGAAAAGACGGGCCAAAAACAGGACGGGATGGCCCAGATACAGTACGGGACAGGCCAGATACAGGACTGTACGGGCCAAATAGTGCGCAGCCTGCATTGGATGGGTAAGTCGACGGTCTTGCATGGTGTGAGATGGGAAGCCATGCCAGCACGCCGCCATGGATGTTACAATTAAGTAGTGTAGGTCAGTCGTAGAGAAAATGGAAGTTTTTCAAATAAATATTACAACTATTGTTTAATAGGCAAACATCACATGTAGAGTTTGCATGATATACCTTCCTAGTACTTTATCTAAATTAGAAGCAAATTGTTTGAAGATTACTTCTACCTAAATGGCAGAAAATGCACCTATCTTGGTGATGGATAGGACAGCTTGAGGGGATATGGAGGAGGCTGTTTTTTGATAGGTGTCATTTAAACATTTTGCTAATAATTTATGGAAAGTATCATATTTTTCTAACTATTGAGCTCACCTTAATTTAAAGCACAGAGGACGGCACGGTCCAAAGACCAGATGGGACGGGCCAAAGACCGGATGGGACGGGCCAGAGACCGGATGGGACGGGCCAGAGACCGACGGGGCGGGCCAGAGACCGGACGGGACATATACAGGACGGGACAGGCCAGAGACGAGGCGGGCCAGATACAGGATGGGGCACATACAGGATGGGCCAGGGACGGGCCACTGCAGTACCGGACGGGTCAGAGGCAGGACAGGACGGGTCGGGCCAGAGACAGGACGGGACGGGCCAGAAACAGGACAAGACGGGCCAGAGGCAAGACGAGATGGGCCAGAGACAGGACGAGCCAGAGATAGGACAGGACGGGCCAAATACGGGATGGTACGGGCCAGAAATGGGACGGCACGGGCCAGATACATGACGGGACGGGCCAGATACATGACGAGATGGAACAGATACGGAACAGGACGGGCCAGATACGGGACGAGCCAGATACGGGACAGGCCAGTTACGGGATGGGGCAGATATGGGACGGGGCAGATACGGGACGGTACAGATACAGGACGGGCCAGAGATACAGGACGGGCCAGAGACAGGAATAGGACGGACCATAGACAGGACTGGACGGGCCAGAGACGAGATGGGTCAGATACAGGACTGGGGACACATTAGGAATGCGTGCACTGTTCCTTTAAAAATCAGGAAGTGCTGCCGCTGTCGCCCTCAACAAGCAGCCAAGACACATGCACACAGCCAGCAGAGGAACACAGTGTGCAGCCTGGATTGGTGGGTAAGTCGGCGGTCTTGCATGGTGTGAGATGGGAAGCCATGCCAGCACGCCGCCAGGGATGTTACAATTAAATAGTGTAGGACAGGCATAGAGAAAATGGAAGTTTTGCAAATAAATGTTACAACTATTGTTTAATAGGCAAACATCACATGTAGAGTTTGCATGATATACCTTCCTGGTACTTTATCTAAATTAGAAGCAAATTGTTTGAAGATCACTTCTACCTAAATGGCAGAAAATGCACCTATCTTGGTGATGGATAGGACAGCTTGAGGGGATATGGAGGAGGCTGTTTTTTAATAGGTGTCATTTAAACATTTTGCTAATAATTTATAGAAAGCATCATACTTTTCTAACTATTGAGCTCACCTTAATTTAAAGCACAGAGGACGGCACGGGCCAAAACCAGATGGAACGGGCCAAAGACCGGATGGGATGGGCCAAAGACCGGATGGGACGGGCCAAAGACCGGATGGGACGGGCCAGAGACAGGACGGGACGGGGCGGGCCAGAGACAGGACGGGACATATACAGGACGGGATGGGCCAGATACAGGATGGGCCAGATACAGGATGGGCCAGGGACGGGCCACTGCAGTACCAGACGGGTCTGAGGCAGGACAGGACGGGTCGGGCCAGAGACAGGACGGGACGGGACAGAGATAGGACAAGACGGGCCAGAGACAGAACGAGATGGGCCAGAGACAGAACGAGCCGGAGATAGGACAGGACGGGCCAGAGAAAGGACGGGACTAGCTAGAAACAGGAAGGGACGGGCCAGATACGGGACGGGCCACATACAGGACGGGACAGGCGAGAGACAGGATGGGATGGGCCAGATATGGGTCGGGAGAGACCAGATACGTGACGGGACCCGACAGGATAGACACGGGACGGTACAAGCCAGATACGCAACGGGCCAGATACAAGATGGGACTAGATGGGCCAGATACAGGATGGTACGGAACGGGCCAGATGCAGGAGGGGACGGTCCGAGTACTGGATGGGACAGGCCAGATAGAGAACTGCACGGGATGGGCCAGAGACAGGACTGGACGGGCCAGAGATAGGATGGGACAGGCCAGATACGGGACGGGACAGGAAAGATACGGAACAGGACGTGCCAGATACAAGATGGTACGGGCCAGATACAGGACGGTACGGGCCAGACACAGAACTGTATGGGACGGGCCAGAGACAGGAGGGGATGGGCCGGGTACAGGATGGGACGGGCCAGATACGGAACTGCACGGTACGGGCCAGAGACAGGACTGGACGGGCCAGAGACAGGATGGGATAGGCCAGATACGGGATGGGGCAGGCCAGATACGGGACAAGACGGGCCAGATACAGGATGGTACGGGCCAGATATGGGACGGTATGGGCCAGATACATGACGGGACGGGCCAGATACAGGACGAGACAGACCAGATACAGAACAGGACGGGCCAGATACGGGACAAGCCAGATACGGGACAGGTCATATATGGGATGGGGCAGATATGGGACGGTACAGATACGGGACGTGCCAGCGACAGGACGGGCCAGATACTGGACGGGATGGGCTAGATACGGGGCGGGCCAGATACGGGACGATACTAGCCAGAGACAGGATGGGACTGGCTAGAGACAGGATGGGATGAGCCAAAGACAGGACGGGTCAGAGACAGGATGGGACGAGCCAAAGACAGGACGGGAGGGGCCAGACACAGGACTGGACAGGCCAGAGACAGAACGGGACGGGCAAGACACAGGACTGGACAGGCCAGAGACAGGACGGGACGGGCCAGATACAGGACGGGACTGGCTAGATACGGGACAGGACCGGCCAGATACTGGACAGATCAGATACGGGACAGGATGGGCCAGATTCAGGACGGGACGAGATGGGCCAGATACAAGACGGTACGGGACGGGTCAGATACAGGACGGGACGGGCTAGATACGGAACAGGCCAAATACAGGATGGGACGGGCCAGAGACAGGATGGGCGGGCTTGACATTACGGGCCGGGCCATAGACAGAATGGCCAGATACAGGACGGTACTGCCCAGATATGGGACGGCACGGGCCAGATACGCGATGGGACGGGCCAGATACGGGATGGGCCAGATACGGGACGGTCCAGATATGAGACGGGCCAGATATGGGACAGGACGGGCCAGATACGACATGAACCAGGGATGGGAAAGGACAGAAACTGAACGGGATGTGCCATTTATGGTGATGGGCCAGATACGTGACACGCTGGGCCATATACGGGACGGGCCAGATACGGGACTGGTTGGGCCATATACGGGATAGGACGGGCTAGATAGTGAAGGGACGAGACGTGCCAGATAAGAGATGGGCCAGATACGGGACTGGACTGGCCAGATATGGGACTGGACTGGCCAGATACGGGACTTGTCGGGTCAGATATGGGACTAAGCAGGCCAGATATGGGACGGACGGGCTAGACATTACAGGACGGGCCATAGACAGGAGGGGAGGGGCCAGGGACAGCACGGGACGGGCCAGAGACAGGTCAGGACGGTACGGGCCAAATATGGGACGGGCCAGATACAGGACGACATGGGCCAGATACGGGACAAGCCAGATATGGGACAGGAGAGGCTAGATATGGGATGAGCCATGGACAGGATGGGATGGGGCTGATACGAGATGGCCAGATACGGGACGGGCCAGATAGGGACTGGTATGGTCAGATACGGGACAGGACGTGCCAGAGACGGGAAGGGACGAGATGGGCCAGATAAGGGACAGCCAGATACGGGACTAAACAGGTCAGATATGGGACTGGACGGACCAGATACGGGAAGGGGCGGGTTAGACATTACAGGACGTGCCATAGACAGGATGGGAGGGGCCAGGGACGGGCAAGAGACAGGACGGGACGGGCCAGAGACCGGGACGGGCCAGGGATGGGACGGGTGAGATACAGGACTGGGGACACATTAGGAATGCGTGCACTGTTCCTTTAAGAATCAGGAAGTGCTGCCGCTACAGCCCTCAACAAGCAGCCAAGACACATGCACACAGCCAGCATAGGAACATAGTGCGCAGCCTGCATTGGTGGATAAGTCGGCGGTCTTGCATGGTGTGAGATGGGAAGCCATGCCAGCACGCCGCCATGGATGTTACAATTAAGTAGTGTAGGTCAGGTGTAGAGAAAATGGAAATTTTGCAAATAAATATTACAACTATTGTTTAATAGGCAAACATCACATGTAGAGTTTGCATGATATACCTTCCTGGTACTTTATCTAAATTAGAAGCAAATTGTTTGAAGATTACTTCTACCTAAATGGCAGAAAATGCACCTATCTTGGTGATGGATAGGACAGCTTGAGGGGATATGGAGGAGGCTGTTTTTTTGATAGGTGTCATTTAAACATTTTGCTAATAATTTATGGAAAGTATCATATTTTTCTAACTATTGAACTCACCTTAATTTAAAACACACCCCAGGTTAAAGTTCCTTTATGTGTAAATTTGTGGAGGATTTGATAATACTACCTTTAATGGGATGGGCCAGATACAGGACGGAACAGGCCAGATACGGAATGGGCCAGATACAGGACGGGCCAGAGTCAGGACCGGACGGGACGATCCAGAGACATGACAAGACGGGCCAGAGACATTACGGGACGGGCCGGAGATAGGACGGACTGAGGCGTGCCAGAGACAAGACTGGACGGGCTAGAAACGGGGCGACAGATACAGGACAGGACGGTCCAGATACAGGACAGTCCAGGGATGGGACGGGACAGAGCAGTACGGGACTGGTCTGAGGTAGGACAGGACAGGTCGGGCCAGAGACAGGAGGGGACGGGCAAGAGAGAGGACGGGACGGGCAAAAGAGAGGACGGGACGTTCCAGAGACAGGACGTGATGGGCCAAAGACAGGACGGGACGGACCAGAGATGGGACAGGCAAGAGACAGGATTGGACAGGCCAGAGGTAGCACCGGACGGGTCAGAGACAGGACGGGACAGGCCAGAGACAGAACGGGACAGGCCAGAGACAGGACGAGATGGGAAGGGACTGGCCAGATACAGGAAGGGACAGGCCAGATATGGGACAGGACAGGCCAGATGCGGGACGGGCCAGATACGAGATGGGACGGGCCAGATACAGGACGGGACGAGCCAGAGATAGGACAGGACGGGCCAGAAACAGGACTGGACGAGCAATACATTATGGGACGGGAAATAGACAGGATGGGACGGGCCAGAGACGGTACGGGACGTGCCAGATACAGGACAGGACGAGCAAGTGACAGGACGGGACGGGCCAGAAACAGGACAGGACATGCTATACATTATGAGACCGTCCAGAGACTGGACGGGACGGTCCAGATACAGGAAAAGACGGGCCAGAGACAGGATGGGATGGCCCAGATACAGTACAGGGTGACCAGATACAGGACGGGACGGTTCAGATACAGGATGGGCCAGGGACGGGACGGACCAGAGCAGGACGAGACTGGCCAGAGGCAGGACTGGACCGGTCAGGCCAGAGACAGGACGGGACGGGCCAGATACAGGAAGGGACGGGCCAGATACGGGACGGGCCAGATTCAAGACGGGATGGGCCAGAGATAGGACGTGATGGGACGGGCCAGATACAGGAAGGGACGGGCCATATACTGGACGTGCCACATTCAGGACGGGACGGGCCAGATACAGGACGGGACGGGCCAGATACAGGACGGGACCGACCAGATACAGGACGGGATGGGCCAGAGACAGGACGGAATGTGCTAGAGACATTACGGGACAGGCCATAGACAGGACGGGTCGGGCCAGAGACAGGATGGGACAGGCCAGATTCATGACGGGATGGGCCAGAAACGTGACGAGCCAAATATGGGACGGTATGGGACAGATATGGGACAGCCCACATACATTACGGGACGGGCCAGATACAGGACGGTACGGACCAAATACGTGACGGGACGGGCCAGATACGGGACGGGTCAGATGCGGGACGGGCCAGATACGGGACAGGCCAGATACAGGACGGGCCAGATACGGGACAGGCTGGGCCAGGGACAGGACGTGCCAGATACGGGACAGGCCAGATATGGAACGGGCCAGATACTGGATGGGATGGGCCAGATACAGGGCGGGCCAGATACAGGACGAAACGGACCAGAGCTGCGCCAGAGACAGGAAGGGATGGGCCAGAGACAGGACAGGACGGGCCAAAGACTGGACCGGACGGACCAGAGACGGGACGGGTAAGAGACAGGATTGGACATGCCAGAGATAGCACCGGACGGGCCAGAGACAGGACGGGACAGGCCAGAGACAGGACAAGATGGGAAGGGACTGGCCAGATACAGGAAGGGACAGGCCAGATACGGGACAGGACAGGCCAGTTGCGGGACGGGCTAGATACGAGACGGGATGGGCCATATATAGGACGGGATGAGGCAGAGATAGGATGGGACGGGCCAGAAACAGGACGGGACGAGCTATACATTATGGGACGGGAAATAGACAGGACGGGACGGGCCATAGACGGTACGCGACGGGCCAGATACAGGACAGGACGAGCCAGAGACAGTACGTGACGGGCCAGAAACAGGACGGGACAAGCAATACATTTTGGGACGGGCCATATACAGGACGGGACGGGCCAGAGACAAGACGGAACGGGACAGATACAGGAAAAGACTGGCCAAAGACAGGACTGTACGGGCCAAATAGTGCGCAGCCTGCATTGGTGGGTAAGTCGGCTCTCTTGCATGGTGTGAGATGGGGAAGGGGCGGGTTAGACATTACAGGACGTACCATAGACAGGATGGGAGGGGCCAGGGACGGGCAAGAGACAGGACGGGACGGGCCAGAGACCGGGACGGGCCAGAGATGGGACGGGTGAGATACAGGACTGGGGACACATTAGGAATGCGTGCACTGTTCCTTTAAGAATCAGGAAGTGCTGCCGCTACAGCCCTCAACAAGCAGCCAAGACACATGCACACAGCCAGCATAGGAACATAGTGCGCAGCCTGCATTGGTGGATAAGTCGGCGGTCTTGCATGGTGTGAGATGGGAAGCCATGCCAGCACGCCGCCATGGATGTTACAATTAAGTAGTGTAGGTCAGGTGTAGAGAAAATGGAAATTTTGCAAATAAATATTACAACTATTGTTTAATAGGCAAACATCACATGTAGAGTTTGCATGATATACCTTCCTGGTACTTTATCTAAATTAGAAGCAAATTGTTTGAAGATTACTTCTACCTAAATGGCAGAAA